>NC_137972.1:33864424-33934424 GCF_963924665.1 Micromys minutus
ATTTTTAAATACCAAAAATTGCCACAAGGCTATCTTCTTAGCTCTTGAGTTATTAATAATTTAAGGTCTAGGTGTACCCCACTCTGAGTGGGTGCTATACACTTGTTTATTTTTCCCTCTACGGACTGAGGCTTCCACTTTTTGGCCTTTCTGTTTTTGAGCTTCATATGATCTGTGACTTGTTTCTTGGGTATTGAGAGCTTTCTGGGGATAGTATCTAATTATCAGTGACTGCATATTATGTCTGTTCTTTTGTAATTGGGTTACCTCACTCAGGACAATATTCTCTAGATGCATCCATTTTCTTAGGAATTTCATAAAGTCATTGTTTCTAATAGCTGAGTAGTACTTCATTGCGTAAATATACCACAAGTTTTGCATTCATTCATCTACTGAAGGGCATTTGGGTTCTTTCCAGCTTCTGGCTATTATAAATAAGGCTGCTATGAACACGGTGGAGCATGTGTCCTTATTGTATGTTGGAGCATCTTTTGGGTATATGCCCAGAAGTGGAATAACTGGGTCTTCAGGTAGTACTATGTCCAATTTTCTGAGGAAACCCCTGACTGATTTCCAGAGTGGTTGTACCAGTTCACAACCCCACCAGTACTCTCTGATTCTTGTTGTGTGAGGAAATCTGCCTGCTGGGTGATAGAGTTCACAGATACGTAGGAGCTATTATTTGTCTAAGATCAACAGTCTACTGTGCCTGAAGTGAAAGGATGCTTTCTCTGGTTTTCCATAGGCTTGTTGAGGGAATCTAGATAATTTTATACAGAAATAAACATCTTGTAGAGAAAAAAGAACATTCAGAGAATCATGATAAATATTCCCAGCTCAGGAAAGAGGAGCCTGAAAGACACAGTGAATGCCCCTATATAGAACTGGAAAGCCTTTAAGAGTTCATATGAATACCTCACTCTATTTTGTAGGTGAGAAAAACTGAGGTCCAGACTCTCTTTGCTTCATCATTACCTGATCCAGGAGCAGAGCTGAAGCTACAGCCATTTCTACCTTGTTACTGAATTTCAAGCCCCACGTCACAGCCCATACTTAAAGAAGGAAGAAGAACAATCACTCAAGTAGAAGAAGATAGTCTCACCAGTTTCTGGGTGACTCCTGGTGGAGCCCACTCATAGGTGATAGTGTCAAAGGTGGGGTCTTTGCCGGTGGCAATGGGGTTGGTCATGATCATGCGGTTCCTCTTATAGATGCGGATACCGTCTCCACCCTTCACCCTGGCAGTGAGCGTGGCGTACTTGGAGTCCATCAGAAGGCGCCCAATTTTCCGATCATCCTCCAGGTCAGAGCTTAGGCAGTGCTCCTCCTGGCTGCATTTACAATACTTGCATATTTTCCTGGGGAACAGGGGAAAGCAGTGAGATCGTCCTCCAGAGAAGACGTGCTTCGGCTCTTACAGCAGCATCTACTGTTTTGAAATCAAGCACCAAGCTTCACTTTATTAACCTGGAAAGGCTGCCAGTAGAGTGACAAGGCCTTTGGGACAGAAAATGCCACTGAGGCAGCACACCTGTTGCCTCCTGTCTAGCTTTGGGGAACCCAGAATGCAAATATCACCTGAGAAGGATGTGCCCCATATCACGGGAGAAGGATGTGTGCCATGTTGGTTATAAACAAGAGCTGTGGTTTCCTCTTGGTGGTTACTATGCCAAATGTTAATTTATTCAAACTGTGTGTGGATTGTGGCCTGAACTTCTTTCTTTTTAAAAATAAAGTTTTATTTAAACACAGGCATGCTTCTTTTCTTTCTATCCTTGGTTGCTTTGGGGCTGGAATGGCACAGTTGAGTATTTGCTACAGAAGCCCTCTGACCTCAAAAGCCTAAAATATTTATTACTTGGCCTTTTACAAAAAAATGTATGCTAAATTCTCTGCTCTTAAGAATCATTAAAATTGTCTCCTATGACTCATGAGCTGCATAAATTCTGGCTAAAAATTTTCAGCATGCCCACTGAAGTGAGAGCTAGTGGGAATTTTTTTTTTTCTTCAGATTTGTGGACAGAAGCCAGGGGAAGGGAGTGAACTGAGTAAAACCTTCCATCTGGGGAGACTGATACCGTAGGAGGCTGCCTCTGACAGGGGCCCAGGAGGAAGAGATACATTCTGTGGAAATTTCAAGTTCACTTGAAAGCCCCGGTGCCTCTCTCTCTGACAGTTACTAAAGGAAAGTGTTTGGCTGTTTAGTGTCATGCTGTTAAGGTTTAGAACTCAAGAGAGTTTCGTGGTGTGAGAAGAAAAGTGTCCTCGCCTCCCTTCAAAGGCTTGTCACCCAGGTTTGCTGTGGAGTGTCTCAGACACCCCAGTGCATACAATTTTAGAGATTTTAAAAGAAAGTGAGCAATGTGAAGACCAACTCAGAGATGAGGATGACACATCCTGAAAGAGCCCTGCTTGCTTTTACATCAGGCTATCAGAAGTATCATTAGATTGTCTTCCATCCATGGTTCCTTGACCCCGATCATATTCCTCTGTGAGTGGTTAGCAATGTTGGCAGTCTTCATTATTATGGTTAGGACGCACGGAGCCACTGTCTTCTAGTGGAGAGAGGCATGGGATGTAGACAAAATGTCCTATTGTTAAGCCTCTCTCAGTGAGGCATCATCTGCTGCCAAATTTCAATAGTGTACATTTGGTGTGTGTGTGTGTGTGTGTGTGTGTGTGTGTGTGTGTGTGTGTGTGTGTGTGTATGTGTGTGTGTGTGTGTGTGTGTGTGTGTGTGTGTGTGTGTGTTGAAAATTGAATTTCATTTGAAGGGGAGGTTTAACTGGAACCTTCAAGGAGCTGACAATTGGCATCGCAGAAGGAGAGGAAGGTTTAACAGGAAGCAGGAGAAGGTTGAACTGCCATGGAATTATATGGGATATGAGGTACTTCTGCTAGCCCCAACTCACTCCCAAATGTGAATAGGTCAGACAGAGATGAGAGCCAGGTGTTCTGTGGTCTGAAGTCTGGAAAGTGTTGAATTAAGGAAGGCTAAAATTAGCCCTAACGTTAGTTCCAGGCTGTGTTTTGTGCAGCATGATGGACAGAATGTTATCTGGGGTGCTTACATCCCGAGTTCACATTTGGTAGGCTGCCAAGTGAGAAGAGTTAAACCGATGACCTGAAGGATTTATCCCAGCTCCACAGGAGACAAGGGACCTTAGGGGCATTTCAGGGAGCACAAGGGTAGTCTTTTCCTTTTGGTCCCACAGAAAGAAGTCCACCATTACGTTTCAGTGGGCATCTCATTCACAGTCCATGGTGCTCTCTTGCCTCTCATTTGAAGAGGCAGGGTACAAGGTTGGTGATAGACAGTGATAATCATTTTGAGAGATGACAGCGGCAGATGTGGACAGAAAAGCCTAGTGTGTTGTGACACTGGAGAGCCCTGACTATAAACTCTTTCTGATCCACTGATCTCTCTATACCTCACAGGTGAAACTGGATGTGGAGGCTTCTCTGGACTGTCTTGATTAATGTGGGATCCTAGGATGCTAACCTAAGGTGAATGCAAACCAATTGAGATGCGGAGATGTTAACAAACAGGAGGATGTTCTTTGAGATCTCTTCCAAGTTACTTCTCTTTATATTTATGTTCATACTTCTGGGCACACTGCTGCACCGTGACAGATGAGAAAGATATCGTCCCACTCCGCCCTCTTTGTCAAGTACCCACATTGTGAGGGACACATTCACATTCCAAAAGAACCTAAGTGGCATTAAAGTGGCAAGTTCTCCTCTCTTTGTAGATCACTGGGAATTGTGTCTTGTTCTATACTAGTTAAGTTCACTAGTTGGAGGCATTACCTTCAAACCATGTTAACTGAAGTTCAGTCATTTAAATATCTGCTGTGATTTGAATATGAAATACCCTTCTTGGGCTCATGCATTTGAACAACTTCCCCCTATCCCTCAATGGTGATGTGTGGAATGTTATAAAACTTTAGGGAGCAGAGCTTTGCTGAAGGAAGAGTGAGACGGGGAGGGCTTTGAAATTTTATAGATGAGCCCCACTCTCTATTTTCTGCCTTCTGGATTGACAAGGCAATGCGATGGGCCAGCCTCAAGCCCCCACTGTCATGCCTTTCCCACCAAGATGGACTGTATACATTCTAGAACTGTGAGACCCCAAATTTCTTTTTCTCCTAAAGTTGCTTTAGTTGTGGTATTTATTACAGCAGCAGAAATTAAACTAATACAGTATTTTCAACAGCCTACTATGAAAACTGGGACACGAAACTATGTGGAAAGTATGTCCCCTTTGAAATGCTGTAATACCACTGTATCAACATGGGTTGAATTTAAGCTTCTAACTATGGCTAAGTGTAAAATTTCATGCTCTATGCAGGACCTCCAAAAACAATACATGCTGCTCAGGAAATTCACTTGGTTTTCAAACCATGGGCAGGATGATAAGGAAACATAGGGCTTACAGCAATGGAAACCATTTTTGCTCCATTTCTGACTTGTTCTGTCTCTATAAATACCAGGCAAACAAAGCACATACACTACAGGACCCTGTTAGGATGCTGGGTAGCAGCAGCCCAAGACTGAGCCTTCCTGAAGGAACATTTACTCTCTGTCTCAGGTACAGAGACTATCTGACTGTCCACAAAGAGTTGAAGAGATTCCTCAATATTGTCCCAGACCCTGATGAAAGAAAGATTAGGACTAGTGGAGTTGACGTGATAGCTAAGTTAACTTCCCTCAAGGCCACAGTCTGCTCAAATCGTTAAGAAAGGAATGGGTGGAGCATGCTGCTGGGGACAGGTGAAGAAGGGAGGGTTTAGAGATAAAGGTCCGGGTTGCATGAGTTGCTGAGTCTCTTCCATGTGGAAGAACACATATGCTCTTCTGAGACTGAAGTCTGTCAGGAAATAGAGTCAAGGAATGGGGCAGAGTTTCAAGAGCTCACAACCCATTATAGTGCAGATGTTTAAGAACCAGAGAATATGTTTCCTTTAAGCCCAAGTTCAAACCATGCCATTTAGTAACTTTATTCCAATTATCCACTTTTCTTGTACATATTTGCAAAATGTAGAAATACTACCTAATGTATATTATTTCACTATTTCAGTATAGAAGGGTTTGCTTATTATTGAATACGTTGCAAAGTATTTTTCCTTATGCTCCTGAAGATTTTTACAACATCCACTCATTCCTGAATCAGGACAAGTGGAGGTTCTCATTCCCCAGCTGCCCTTCCCAGCATGCATTCTACACTGTGTCAGCAGAGAGAACCACCCACAGTTTTGGAAAAGACAGTCAAAAAACAAAAAGCGGACAGAGTCTCCTTGACCAAATCCATTACCTCCATGAATGAGGCTCAAAGCCGGAGCACATTCCCTTGCACCGCAGACAAGCCACTCCTCTTGCGGACTGCTGCTGGCCCAGGGACATCTGGAAAAGGAGACAGAGAGAGGGTGTTTTCCTTCACACTGACCTCTGGGAGACTTGGCATAACAGCAAAGGGACTGTGTAGGGGCTCAAAGGGCTCCTGATCAATATGCTGCCACTCACTGCTTACTGGGAACAGAGAAGAACATCCGGGAATGGGGCCATCAGTGGTAAGTGTGGAAGGGTGGGGCCCTTCCTAATAAAAGCTCAACTGGGGCTCACTGCCAGGCTCCAGGGCTGTCTCCAAATGCCAGAGCTCTCTGGAAAGACTTCTATGAGGGGCCATCTTCTCTTCTCCACACCTTCACTCATTCCTTAAACTATCACTAGAATGGAATCTTCCAGAGTGCCTCTTCTCCCCCATTTCCTTCTGATTTATTGGTAGGATGTGACTGAACCAATGCTACCAGCACAAAGGAACAGGCTCCCAGACATTTATGACTCTGAGAAAGACTTAAATATTTTGCTAATGTACCAAAAACAATTTCTCAAGCGTTTGAAATCTTCTTTGGAGGCAGGGCAACACTCAAGGCTGGTTTGGTTTTTCGTTACAAGCCCTAAGAAACATGGGTGCATTTTGCTGTCATTGATGCTGTGGTTAGATCCAGTAGCTCTCATAGGGTCCTCGAACCAGCAACTTTACCCACAAGCATACAAGAAATGCAAAAATCTCAGCACCTGACCCCGGCTTCTTTTCATTAGACTGCCCTTTAACAGAGATGTATTACATTAGAATTGGAGAAGGGGTGGGTTAGTGATGGGTCTGCAAGCCGAGAAACTTAACCTAGCTTCCTCCTTAGACTGGGGGAAGCGAAAACTTCATAGAGGTGTGTGTGCCATTTTGTTCTCATAAGAAGCAGGGCTCACCCTGTTAGAAATAAGCTCCTCATTTTAACAAATGGCTATTCTATGCCATGCACAGGGGCTTTAACATTAGACTCTGTGCCCTAAAGAATACACAAGTCAGGGGCCGTAGAGAAGGAAGCTCATACTTTTTACTCAATTTTGCAACCTGTAAACTGCTGTTGAGTAACAGCAAGAGCTGCACCATGGAGCCAGACTGCAAGTCTAGGTATGTTAACTGCTATGATTTGGAAGAAGGTGTCTGTTAATAAACCTTTATGGGAGGAGCAAGTAGGTCATCAGAGATTAAGACTGTGCAGGTTGAATAGAAAATGTAGAGAAGAGAAGCCTGGCAGTGGAAAGAGACTTGAAAAAGAGCAAATGGTAGAGTAAATTCTCTCTCTCTCTCTCTCTCTCTCTCTCTCTCTCTCTCTGTGTGTGTGTGTGTGTGTGTGTGTGTGAGATGTGTGGGCATGTATGTATGTGTTGGGAGAGAGGACCTGGTATAGCTTGTGAGTGAACCTAACCTCATCTTCAATGTTAGGATTCAACATAATGATTCTTCACAATGTCTTTTTCGTGCACCCAAATCTCTTGTGCACCCATATCTCCCTACAGTGATGTCTAGCTCCACCCCCTCACCTGGTGACTACTGTTAACAGTACAATTTAGAAGTCTGCTTTCTGTTTTAAGTGCACAAGAAGGGACAAACAGTGGTAGGTGTTCAGAAAAGAGATTTTTATTACTCCCACCTCCCAAAATGGATCTTACTATGTGATCTATTTTGGCCCCAGACATGAGATCCTCCTGCCTTAGCCCCTCCAGAGTTAAGATTAAAGATCTCTGCTAAGTGTGAGAACTGAGATAGCTCAGAGCACTAGCCATCTCTCTCATTTGGGGACCATGTTCCATAGAGAGAGCTTTGGTCCTTAAAGCTGCTGGCTGGTATCTATCCTGGCATCTACCTCCTCTCCTCTTTGAATTATACCAGTTAAAATATAGCAATCTTTCTACACTTCATACTTGAGTGATTCCAAGTTTACTTAATTCAAGAATAAGGCTTCATTGTTGGAGTATTTCAGGTATCCCCAGAGGCCTGGAAACAAGCCATCCTAAAGGAAACATTTTGTAAGTGGCGCAGCAGGCCTGAGCAGAACGGTTCTTCTAATGAGGGGTTATTTAACCTTCCTTCCCCAAGGGGATTAGTTTTAAGGATTGATCTGGAGTTGAGTCTCAGTGTGGCTGCTGGCTCCTGTGTGGTTGAGAAACAGTGATGTTCTGTTCCTCAGCATGTCAGCCTGTGATGTGGGGACCAGCCTCACTGCGCTGAGTCTGGCATTTATCAGCTATGTGTGTGATTGGATGCAAGCCACTGTTCTGCCTAGATTAGGGTTCTGCTTTGTAAAACTAGAAAACCATCTGGGTGGGGCTGCCTGGCTTATGTTCCCTGAAGTACTCATTGGTGAGATGTTACAGAGATGTTAGTGTAACAGCAGGCCTGAAATGAGGATTCCATGACAAAGTACAAATGGCAAGCCGGATGTGCAAAGGCTTCTGACCTTTGAAAAGTCAGGATGTACTAGATACAAGAAAATAGGGGAGTGGGTCCTTGTTTCAGAGATAAGGGCGATGATGATGCGTCAGGCTGAACTGGGTTATAATAACACTTTTGTCCCTCTCTTACTGTACAGGACCAATGGCTGTTCTTGTCACATCCTTCTTTTCCTGTCTCACAGGGATAACAGAAACCCAGCCTGCCTCATGGAATTGCTAAGAAGGTCAGTTGAAGCTCCAGAAAATGGGGTTAGCACACAATTATTATGCACTGGGTATTTGGTATTGTCATTAGATCTTGTGAAAGACAGTTTGAAAGACCTTGAAATAGTCATTCTTTCAATGTCCTTGGGGACTTCTGGGGAACGACTTTTGGAAGGGCACACTTCATATGTTTTTCCTCTCTACTTTCTTCCTTATTTATGTGTTGCCTTTCTGATTAAATTTAAAAGTAAAAAAAAAAAAAAAAAAAAACAAAAAAGCAAAACCAAAAGCAAAACCAAAACCAAGAAACCCACAAAAAACAAAAAACAAGTAAACAAACACAATAAAATAAGACATCAGACCAACACATGTTCCATGCTTTGTGATCAACTCATTAAACAAGGCTGATTTTAGCTTTTGTCCTTGAGAAACTCTTGGTTTTGTTCTGTTCTCTATTAACTAAACCTGCTTGTTGACAATCTCAGACATGTCTATTCAACACATTGTGATTATTCTTGCTTCCCAGCCTCTCAATCCCCCCTCCCAATAGGTCAAATTACCCCTCTTCCCTAAAAATCCTTTCCTCACATCACATCATTTCATTTTGTGACCTACTGAGTTTTAACCAGCATTTACTTGTGTAACCATGGTTTGGAGCTGTCCACTGGTGACTGGTAGGCAAACAATAGAAAACAGTAACACACCACTTCATAGACTCTATTGGTAGTTGCTAGTTCAGAAAGAGGACCAGGGCTCTATGAGTTCCCTCTCCAATCCATCACTGACCACAGCCAGGCTAATTTTATGCAGGTTCAGTGTAGGTATTACTGCATCAGACCTGATAAACTCAGCAAAGAAAGGCCAAGAAAGGCCACTAGTTTTAGGCAAGTGATAATGTAAAGGCTTTATCCTTGGGTCATGTCGTCATAATTACATACGTTCAGGAAGCAGACCTTAGCTTCCAGCCTGCTAGTGTACCAGTCTTCATGACTAAAAAAAGCTTTAGAAAAGAAAAATAAATGGCCTTGCAAGGAAGAGTTACATTTGGGGAGTCAGGCCATGCATGCAACTAGTTTCCTGGCTGACTGTCCAACACAATAAATAGTCACTTGTTCAGAGCATGTCATTCACTGGAGCCAGGCAGACCCAAGCATCTTCAACACAGAGAAAATGATGACCTTGTTGACTGTGGAGTGGGGAAGGGAATTAGCCAGAACAAGCTCCAAACAAGATTCTCTGGTTTATAAACAGTACACTTCTCTGATGTAGATGCAGTTGATGGATGGCATCATGTCTCCCAGCCTCTCCCAGTAGCTAAGAATAAAAGCTCAAGGGAACCATCACTCTTAACAAAGGTTCCTTAGAACACAGTGTCTAATCTGTTGTTTTCTTTGGAATGGAAGAAAATGCATTTGGACAAAAGGTTTTGGCTCTGGTGTAGTAGGATGTGGTACATGTAATGTAATATCTTGGAATTGAACCATTCATTTCTTTAAAGGACTTTGGTCAGTCTAGTAGCACCGACAGTGTATGGAGCAAGAAGATTCTCTCTTGTTCTCTCTGTGTCTCTCTATCTCACTGTCTCTCTGTCTCTGTCACTGTGTGTGTGTGTGTGTGTGTGTGTGTATGTGTGTGTGTGTGTGTGTGTGTGTGTGTGTGTGTGTGTGTGTGGTGTGTGTGTGTATGTATATTTGGAGACCAGAGGTTGACATTGAGTACTTCACTCTATTGTACTTTACCTTATTCTCTGAGACCCTGTCGATCACTGAACTAGTAGTTCACTAATTCAGCTAAGCTGTCTGGTTATCTATTTCCAGGATTTCCTCTTCCTACCCTTCTCCACACCAGGGTTACTGCACCACTCTTCACTGCCTGGCTTTTATGCAAGTGCTGATGATACAAACTTAGGGTTCTCACGCTTGTCACTTACAGGCTGCACTGTCTCCCCCACTTGCCAGGAATTGTCTCAGTGACAAAACGTCACTAAGAGCAATATAGAGTTGAGAGGAATAGGAATTTAAAGGGGAGAGCTGTAGTGTGGAGTTCGGGATGCATGTGGGAGTGAGAAAAACGGTGTCCTGCTCACTCTTCTTGTGGGACTCATGTACAGTAAAAAATGTTGCTTGTAAAGTGAGATACATATGTACCATTGCTTAAAATATTATTTAAAGTTTGGAAATAAGGCATGAAGATGGATGATGTATTCTTCCAATGTTATATAATGGCAGGAAGGCACTGGCTATTGGCTCTCCTGTCTCCTGTATCTTTGAGAGACAGCTATTTCACTGAGCACTAAGATTTAATGACACTGAATGCTGTCTTTTAGTTCTTGATCTTAGGAGTCATAAATAATATCTCTGTTTTTGAAACTTTCACAACTAAGATTAGGATTTATTGTCTTGGAAAAAAATCAGTGCATAAACTAGTTTTGCAATTGGTCATCCTTATTGTCCTAACATTAAATTACCTAAAGAATTGGTACCGTAAAGGGTTTTGAGCTGGTCCCCATATTTTACAGGTTCTCTCATTTATGAGTAGGAAAATTTTTTGATCATATGACAGTCATGTTTTTACCATTTGACCGTGCTCTGTTAGTGCTAGCACATGTCCTGTGACTATCTTGAGTAATTCCTGAGATAATATCTTCCAAATGAATGTTGGGTTGTGACAGAAACTTTTATAGAAAGTCCTGTAAACTAGGTGACTGAGGATTACTGGTAAAGCTATTAGTTTACTTCAATCAAACTCATAGTGAACAGAGAGTGAGGATGGAGATAAGTGGATCAGGGGAAGTTGTGAGATGGTCCAGAAAGAGCGGGTATTATATTCTGAAAAAAAAAGTCCTAAAACTATCCCACTACTATAAATACTCCGATAATAATAGCTTTATGGTCCACCAAGTGACTTCACTTCCTTAGTCATTCTTTCTGTTAACAATTAGGGTCAACCTTTGAACACTGTTATTATTTCTGGTCAACAGATGAAGACCAACTTGCCTATTCAGAATGGTCTGGAATATAGCTCTCTAGAGGAGGAAGGCACTTCTGAATCTAACCATGTGATCCTCTGTTTTTTCAATGATCATGAATGAAGCTTATTGAGTACTTCTTTGTCCCAGGCAAATGCCTATAATTTATATGCTATAGTAATTAATGTAAGAATTCTGCCAACCCTATCAAAGAGGTACCTTTTATTACCTTCATTTCTAGATGTTAATACTGAGGTCCAGACATGTTGAGTCTGTTCTTGAAGATCTAAGAGTATAAGTGACTGAGCCATGATGTTGTACCAGGCAGGTTTTGTTTTAGCATGCACTTTTAGCCAATCTGCTATAAAGCATTTCATCAAAAATATTGTATTTTACACATCGGGTCACATTCCTTATCTTGCTTAGTTTTTTATAATGATCCCAGGAGGAAGGTGTTTTCCATTTTGCTCATGAGGAAAACAAGTCCATATAACTGTCTTACAACCTAGGACACAGTTCCTAGGACATTTGGATTATAAGAATCCAAGTCTAACTCTCTACTGTATCAGAAGTCTCCAGACTCCAGGCAGCTTCAATTGAAGGTGTCCTTGATTCTGGGAATCTGGGTATAAAAGGAGGGAATACACATATGTATGATCACGAGGTTCTAGGAAAGTCTGAGAAGTGAGCAATAGGATAGGGTTAGGTCCAGTTTCCTTGACCTCAGTGTTTCTACCATCTGCTCTTGTTTTGATTAATAAACCAAAAGATGTTCAAGGTAACTGATGGACTTCAAGCAGAGAAGGGAAGGTAGCAGTCAGAGGAAGTGGATCCGAACCCTGGGTCACATATATTCTGCCTTTCCTAGAAGCCCAGAGAAGCCCCAGGTTGTTAATACTTAGTGTAGCATCATGGAGCTGGAGATTGATATTAGATGCAAATGGTGGAGAAGGTGGTTTGGGGACTATATGCTAAAAACCTACTGCTCAAAATTGTCATCACTTAACAAAAATGAAAGGCAAAACAAAACAAAACAAAACAAAACAAAAAAACCAACCAACCAACCAACCAACCAACCAACCAAGCAAACAAACAAACAAAAACCCCAAACCAAAAACCCCTTTTCTTAACCAAAAAGAAAGTAATTTCTGGGTTTACTCCAAACTCTTAGGCTCCCAGGAGGTTGATGGGGTTCATTCCACAAATTTAAGTATATCGATTTCTGTTTCCATTTTCTGTTGCTGCTCAAATTCTTTTTCTAGTCACCAGGCCTCTAGAAATCCTCAATGTACATTCTAAGCTCTTTCCCATAATTATATAGCCCTCAGAGACCTTCAAGTTCACAACTGGTTTGGGTCAGGGTTTCATATTTTCTATCCTATCTAGAAATAACAGCAGTTTTAATAATTATTGCTATTCTTCATTACCTGTGCACACTATAGCCATGGATTCAACAACCTTGGATGAAAAATACTAGATAGAGGGCTATCTGATTCATGAGATGGGTCAGAGGTTAAGAGATAGCCATCTCTTACAATGGTTCAGTTTCTGAATCTACATGGAGGCTCAGAGTCATCTGTAACTCTAGTCCCAAGGGATCTGATGCCTTTGCTGGCCTCTGAGGGTATTGTGCATACATGGAGCACAGGCATATATACAGGCAAACATCTATATACATAATAAATAACTCTGGTGCTGAGAGAGGCTGGGAAATCTGTTGGATCCCAGTAGGCTTTCTGGTTGTCCAGTCAAGTCAAAATGGTGAGCTCTAGGTTTAATGGGAAAAAAAAAACATGTCTCAAAAAATAAGGTTGAGAGTGACAAGGATAAATCAGTGCACCCATACTCCCATTGATCCCTACACACACATGCCTAGAACACATATGGATATACACATGCATGTGCATACATGCACATCCATATTTCTGAGCTGAAGATTCAGTTTACAGAAGGCCCTGGGTCCTATTTCAGCACCACATATAGGTGTTAAATTGTACATTCTGAGAGCGGTAGAAGCAGGAGGATCAGAAGTTCAAAGTCACTCTGAGGCACAAAAGGACTTTTAAGGTCAACCTGAGCTAGAGACTTTGTCTCCAAAATAATAAAGTAATATTTGGGATGCAAGGATTTCTCCACTTAATAAGAAGCACCATCTGACTTTGAACAACTGTAGCTGGCTCACGGGATGATTTCAACACATACAAACCAATTGAAAAAGAGGGAAAACAGGCTTTACCCAGAAGCCCAAGTCAGGCATGGCAACCACCAGCTTTGTTATCCATCAATTGTGATCCTAATCTGTTACTTCAAATAAGATTTGAACAAACAATTCACAAAGTTTTCCACCCATAGAATTCTAAGCGCTGGATCAACAGAGCTAATCTCAGTTTGTTTAGTCTGTGAAGTTTCAAACTCACTACACAATTCAGTGAAAGGATATCAGGATTGAAGGGACTTATTCTCGTCCATGCTTATCTTGATGAAAACTCAAAATGCCCAATGTGGAGCCCATAGGAGTCCATGCTTGAACATCAGGAGAGGTGGGGGGGGGAGAAAGAAGGGAGGGAGAGGAAGGGAGAGACAGAGATAGAGAGAAACACACAAAGAAAGGGAGAGAGGGAGAGAGAGAGAGAAAGATTGATGCAAAGAAGGCCCAGAATGCCTGTTGTGTGTCCCATATAAAAACAAAGTCTTTTCCACTGTCTGTGTAAGACTCAGAAAGGTTCTGGGAGGTACAGTGTGCAGCCATTTCTATGGTTGTCTTCCCTGTCATGGTGAGAACTTTGGTCAGATAGCCACTCAAATAAGGGGAAGGAAACCAGCAATTTCTATGCAGCCCCCTGTCCGTTGTCACATTCTGAGATAGTTACTTCAAGACCTGCTGACTGGTGGAAGCTCCTAGAATACACTCTGTACTTGTTCCATATTTGGGAAAACAGGGTTCTTTTGGCCATGGTCTAAAGCTTCTGGGATTTCCCAGAACCTGGAGAAGTGAGTGGGGAACAAAGCAGAAGATGAACAGAGACCAACAGTTCTTGATTTGAGAGTGGAAAAAGGAAAGAGAGAGAATTCATTTTTCAATGCATTAGGCAAAAAAACAAAAATGAAACAAAACAAAAGATGGAGATGCTAATGAGCAATGTCATGGATGCTAGTCTGTTCTCACATTCTGAGATACCCTTCCCTTGGTCTGCTTCTACTGCAGCACAGGAGGTCTGCCTAAGGAAGAACTGACCAGTTCTACAGAAATGAGCAAGCCCATACTTAACAATATAGACAGTGTGCTGTGAATGCTTTATCACCACCATCTGCTGCTGCTGCTATTAGTAAGACTTTGGGTTTTGCACTTTAGAGTTAACTTACTTCTCTATTTTCCAATGGCTGTGACACTTCACAGAATGGAAGTCTAGACCTTTGTCAAAGTCCCTGAATTTCTTATGTAGAGGAGTGAGAGAAGCCTTCTCAGTCAGACCACTTCCCCCCAAAACATTCCACTTCTTAAGAAAATATAAAAAGCAGTGGTTCACCACACAGCTTGCAGACATGGAATTCGTATGAGCTCAGGTTTATTATCTGCTTCTAGATGGGTCTCATATACTTCTTCAGCCTAGAGCTGGGGAGGTGTGTGGGCCACCATTAACCTCAGAAAAGACAGGGTCTCAGCCAGTGGCAGCCTGGAGAGGAGGCAGTTACAGCAGCATTCCAGGGGAAAGGAAGGGTGTGGCTTTCCTGTATCTGGTTAGGAGGACAATGACTGGGTCTGGCACTTAAACTTGCAAGCTAGATCTCTGCCAGGGAAGGTGTGGACATCCTGAGATGACAGCTGTCAAACTTCCTGAAATGTTCCTTTCAGCGAAGGGCAGTCCATGTACTGTGAGTGACATAAGGAACTTAGTTTCAGCCTCACTGAGGTAGAGCTGGCACATAAAAATTGTGTAAACATTGTCAAGTAATACTTACCCCTCCCCCAACGCCTGGAATATGATAGATTGAGTGCTTGTTTAACCAGTGTAGAAAGTTGTATATTTGCTTTCCTTTCTTTCCACTCTTTTTAAATAATTTCACTATTATTAGTAGATAGGAAAAATGATAACTTCATCCAAGGTTTGGAAGTTTTTACAAAGTCCTGAGATGAGAGACATTAAGAGAAAAGAAATGATCCAGACAGACAAATCCTCTCTCCAAGGTCCTCAAAAGAGCCTTTGCAAGTACACGACCTAAATGTGGTCATCAAAAGTCTCCTATGTCTTCTGAAGGTTGACAGATTAGGGTCACATTGATAAAAGCATTAGGGCAAGGTGCAAAGTCCCAACTATAGTACTGAGAGATTCGTTGCTGAGCAACCAGCTGTGTGGGACAGTACACAGAAAATCTAGGAACTCAGTGGTCCAAACCCTGGACACAGACAGTTTTGTTTAACTTTCTATTGGCAGGGTGCAAACTATTGAGATGGAGGGAGAAAGAAAGCCAGTCTCCTTGGCTGCCAGCAGCTTGCTGATAGCCCATGTTTACTCACTGCAGTACCCAAAGCAGGTCCAAAAACCCTGTTCCTGAGATACCCCACTGGACTGATGGGATAAAAATTTTAAGACTGAACTCAAATTTTCCTTTGGCCTCAGCTGCCTTTGAAGTAGCTACCCATGGTCACAGGCTAACATGAAGAGAGAGATAGATGCACAAAGTAGAGAGGGTTCTCTCATTGGTCCCGTTCTCGTTCCGTGTCGAGAGCAGTGGTTCTCAACCTTCCTAACGCTGCAATCCCTCAATACAGTTCTTCGCTAAGACAGTTGTGGTGACCCCCAACCATAAAATTAATTTTGTTGCTACATTATAACTATGATTTTGCTACTGTTATGAATTGCAATGTAAATGCCTGGTTTGCAGATAGTCTTAGGAAAGCCCTAGGAAATGATCCTTTAACTGCCAATAGGATTGTGACCCACAGGTTGAGATCCATGGCTCTAGAGGGTTTGAACATGTGCTTGGAAGGGGTTTTCAAAGCTAAAGCATCTTAGGTTAGAATCAAACTCAGTATATAGTGGATGACTTCCAACTCACCTTGCTTCCCCTCCTGAGCTGTGGGACTGTGAGTTTGTACCATCTCTCATGATCAATGTAGCACAGGGAATTGAACCCAGGGTTTTCTGAGTGCTGTGCAAACACTTTACCAACTGCTATATTTCTGCCCTCAAATCTCCCAGAGAACTTTTGTTTTTAAAGACAAGATTTTATACTATAGCCCAGGCTGGCTTAGACTGTAGCCAGGCTAGCCTGAAATTTATGCTAATCTTCCTTTACAGTTTTCTCATGAACAAGATGACAGCTATGAGCTAAGTTACTCCACTTGGGAGTTTGTTACAGTTTGGGGAAGTGGAGGAGATTTGAATCCAGGGTCTCATGTAATGTAGGCAAGCCCTCTACCAGGGATCTGTAACCCTAACCTACACCCTGGCATTTTCTAATAGATCTTTTGAGACACTCCCATTTTTACAGGGTGGGCATTGGCTATGGGGGGACTCCTGGAGGTGGAAGCTAACTTGGTACATTTCATCAATGCCCAAGTACTTCCTCTTCCAACAGAGCCCTTTCCTAGGAACCTTGCTCTTCCTTTGTTATGACCTGTAGCTTTGGGGATAAATAGAGCTCAGCTACATAACCCTCACCATGAACCAGAGTTATCTGACTCCCTTGGGACTCTTATCCAAGTAGCTTGGGGGAAGTAGATAAGAAAAAATAGATCCTTTTATGGAATCCCTTCCTCTCCCTCCACTTGTACATCCGAAATGAGAACAAGCTGCCAGTGTTCCTGGGCCTGATGTCTTCAGGTTACACATGAAGACTAATTCAGTTCATGGTTCTTAGATTTCATTTCTTCATAAACTTTGTTTCCTGTGTAAACCATCATCTTAAGGTTATACCCACTCACTGTACCTTCCAGTTTGGTGAAACGTGTGAATTCAGTCTTGTGCTATCTTACAATGTATTTCTATAAGAATATAATTGTGTGTGTGTATGTGTGTTCTAATTTTCAGAGCAACATGCTTATATTTGGCAGTAGCTTAGGAAAGGGGGAGCTGGAGAAAATCAAACAGGAAGGTTTTAAATCTTGTCTGTCTGAATCTTAATATCTTGAAAGGAAACATGCTGTCTAAATGTGTTTTGTGGCCCCATTATTAAAAGTTCACAAACTTCACTTCGCAAATGCCTCCTGGAAGTACATGCAGACATGCACACACACACACACACACACACACACACACACACACACACACACACACACACGTGAGATGCTTGAACCAACATCAACGCCTCATTGACAGAATAACAGTGCTTCAGTGTGCTGCCTTGAGTGAGGTGTTTTTCTGGTTTCAAAGGGCACCCTTCTCATAAATGGCCCCTTTTCTCTTCGCTGGCATTTAAAAAAATAAACATTAAATACAGCTTTTGAACCCTAACATTTCTTCCTTTCCTTGACTTCCCCTCTGCATAATGGCCTAGTTGTACACTGGGTAGAGTCAGCTTCTGCATGTGAGAAAGCCATAGATCCTCCGAGCTGAAAGGACCTTAGGGAGTTAATAGGTCAAGGTTTTTTCTAAGCCAAGTTCCATAAAACAGAAATTAGACCTGGGCACGGTGGCTCATGCCTATAATTTTGCACTGAGAAGGCATAGGCAGAGGGATCTAGGCCAGCCTGGTCTACATGGGGGAGGGGATATCTATGCTTCAAACAAACAAAAGCAAAGGAGATGGCTTAGGGGATAAAAGCTTTTGTCACACAAATGCTCTAACCTGAGTTAGATTCTTGGCATTCCTGATGGGAGGAGAAACTAAGTCTTCCTTTCTCTCCCACATGTGTGCTGGAGCATGTGCATTCCTGCACACACACACACACACACACACACACACACACACAAACACACACACATGTATGTAACACACTATACCAGCATGCACACACCCACAAGCACATCACACACACACACACACACACACACACACACACACACACACACACTAATAGTGGTAGATAAAAAATAAGTTAAAAATAAAACCAGAATTAAAAAGCCAAACGCCCAAACAACCGAAGAACAAACATTAGGTCTCCATTCACCATGGAGGCCTCACCTTTGAAATTCACTAGACACAATTTAAATGACAGACCAAAACTGTAGTTGGAGGCACAAGGTAGTTTGCAGAAAATGTCATGTACAACTGTCACATGCTCTTGGAGAACTTTACTTTTGCTTCTTTACAGTGCCCATCACGGTGAGCCTAACTTCCTGTTCATCTTGTTGATTTCAATGCTTTCTGCTTAACTGCAAGTTCTAAGAGGCCAGCTTCCCTGGAGTTCGTTCATTTTTCTACAGCCAATCCCCAGAACAACCTTGTACCATGTACCTGGTACACCATAGCTCCTTAAAACACACACTGATTTAGATAGCCCCTTGATAGCACTCTGTTTTTGCTTTCTGTCTACACTGCTTGGCATCCAAAGCTAAGAGGTGAGATGGTCCTCAACTGTGGTGTTAGACAGTCCCTTTTTGAACCCTGCTTAGCTGCCCCTTATCCACCCAGTTTGCACCACCAGCCTTCCTCTCTCAAGTGGTTTCGCCTCTCCCTTGCAGCTTTTCCCTCTAACCTCCTCAGCTGCTGGACTTCGAGTGCAGACAAATGGAACTGTCGGTTATCTTCTTTGGAACCTGATCTCCATTTATGGAGTCTTCATCTGTCTAGGTACCTGGGTCTAGTGCCAAATCCCAGTCATCCGTTCAAGGCCGGTCAACATGAAAAGAACTGTTCTCCTTGTTTCAGAGTTGGACATTTCCTTACAGAGTGGTCAATTCTACTTCATGCCATTGCTTGCTTGCCCATAGCCAGGATTTAAGAGATACTGCCTGGCTCATTCCTTTGCTGGTTCTGGAAAGTGACTCACAGGAGAGGAAAGGGGAGAGCACATTTCTGTAGTGAGACCTTGTTCCAGGCTTTTCCATGAAATAGAATATATACAAGTACCGGGAAATTGTGAAACCCCAAGCCAATCCACGAGCTTTGTTAAGCTGTACAGACTTTCCCTGACATTTCTGGTCTTGGCCCATCACTTTGGAATATCTCTTTATCTGCTCATGCTGTTTGTTGCTCATAGAGTGCTGAAGAAGTTCTGTGTATGTTGAAGCTTGTGGCATTGAATATAAACCCAGGACACTATTCGTGTCACCTACATAAGCTCAGCAAGCACTTGCTGCTCTTTCAATCTCAGATTTTCCCATTTTAATTATATTTTCACATTTTGAACACAAGATCTCATATGCACAGACTGGCTATATAGCTGTAGGTGATCCTGGACTTTAGACCCTTTTCACTTCCTGGATGCTGGGATTTCAGGTCTGTACCACCATATTCTGTTTTATTATATAGTTTTTGTAATAGTGTTGAGAATAAAACCTAGGACCATCCATGCATGATAGTCATGCAACTGAACTAATCCCAGGACATTTTCATCTTTAAAAGGGAATTATAGCCTTTATCAGCTCTATGGGGTGGATGTTGAGAATTACACATGATAATACATGTAAGATGTTTTGGAAAACACAAAGTGTTTTGGAGATTAGGGAGAAATCAAACATCAGCTGTTTACAGAACTCCGTCTTCCTTCTTTGTGGACGTTGCATTCTACATACCATCTGCATGACTATCTACTTATTTATAGTCACACATCACTTTTTGAAAACTTGTTTCTTGAAGAATAACTTTACCCATGAAGTGTATTTAAAATAGAAAGCAGCCATAGATAGAAAATGGAGCTGAGAAGCAGGTTCAGTGCTCTTCTAGAGGAAGAACAAACTTGAGTTTGGTTCCTAGAACCTACAGGATGGCTCACGACCATCTGTAACTCCTAGGGAACCCAGCTCCTTTTTCTGGCCCCAGGTGGGTACCAAGCAGGCTGTAATATTCTGACATACAGACAGACAAACCACTCATATAAACAAAAAGTAAAAATAGGTAAATCTTTTAAAAAATACAGCAAATAATAAGATGGCTTTGCTAAATTCTGATTATAAATTTGACCACTTTGGGTCTTATGCACTGTGACATTAACATGAATCTGGCTAAGTGTTTGAGAAGTCAGACATTTTAGTAATTGAAGGAGATTTTCTCCTTGATAGACTCAGAAGGATTTGAGATCTGAAAAGGGAGGTAGGTTCTGCCAATGTTCATGTCTGTGTATTGAATAAAACTAACCCATGATCAAATTCATGACCTAGACTTTAGAACTTTGAAAACACACTAGGGAAGGAAAGAAGACCTAGGGTTGAATTTCCTATCACCTTTATCAATGATTGAGTCTACAACTGAAGCAACTGTTTTATCCCTCTGAGTCTTAGATTACCCTCTTGTAAAATCGGGTGCTTCTAAAGATAAGGGAAACTATGACCTGGTATAAAGTGTGGGCCATTGCCTATGCTCCACAAGAAAGACCAATAGACGTTATGAAAGAACGAGGGCTCTAGTTCAGCCTTTCACATGGAGAGGAGGGCAGGGTCAAGGAACCTGGGCTCTGAGAAATAGGAGATGGCTGACAATAGACTAAGAAGATGGTTTGGTGACATTTCTTTACCAGTAAAGAGAAGAGGGTTCTTGTCTAGATTGTGGGGGGCCTGAAGTACAAAGTATAGAAAAAAATGAGATGATGAAAGTAATTATTTGTAGCATTTAAAGTTTTCTGGTATGTGTGTGTAATGGGTATTTATGGATGTGTAGGTGTGTGTGTGTGTGTGTGTGTGTGTGTGTATGAGAAAGATAGATAGATAGATAAATAGATAGAGAGAGGGAGGGGTACAGAAGACAGAAGATACCCTACAGCGTCATTTCTCAAGTACTGTACACCTTATGTAAGAGATGGGCCTCTCACTAGCCCCCAGCTTCCCAAGTAGGCTAGGCTAGTGGGCCATCAAGCCCCAGAGATCCAGTTGTTTCTGCCTCCAAAGTACTGAGATTATAAGAGCATGCCAACAACCCTGGTCTTTTTTAAAAATTATGAGCTCTGCAGATTGACCTCTAGCTCTCAAGCTTGTATTGCACCAGACAACTGATTTCCGCACCCCACACTTTTTAAAGTAATATTTTAAAACATCAACTAATAGAGATTTCACCCAGCAAAAATTTTAATAGAGTTATCCATGCTTTTAAAATACTATTCACCATGGTCAGTGTGGTATTGGAGGCTTGGCTAAAGTTATAAAGCACGAAGCCGCATTGATACTAAGGTTTTTTCTTCTCTTTTAAAGGATGGAATGCCAGCTCAGAGTCTTCACGATAAGAAGAAAAACTATGGTCCAGAGCCTTCTTAACATCTCTTGCACTTCAAAGACTTTGCAATTGGCAGTGATTCTAATGTTTCCCTAAGCTTGATCAAGGTGGCTACAGAAAGACAAACGTCTACAAATCCTCACAGATGGAAGTTTTCCACTGGCCTATTTTGGTATAAATATTCATCAAGGGCTAGAAAATTAAACTAGATATGGGTCTGAGTTAGAAGTGGTTTGGCCTCAATTTCAGCCAGCCTTTGGTCATCCCTCGGGAGGGCCAGATCTTCTGAGATGTGACTGCTGTTGTTTGAAGACCGGGGCCAACTGTCTCCCCAGCCTATGGAAATGCCTGGTTTGTTCTCAGGGGATGTGAAGAGCTGGGGCTGCCGGATTCACAGGAAGGCTGGGGTTGGTTCTTTGGAAACTGAAAATATACCAGGGTGTGGCTGATCTACATCCTGCAACAATTGCTTTGGATGATAAATTTGAGGGATGACAGATAAAATTCTGAGTTTGGTTTGGTATGCCTCTCACTTTAGTTTTCTTTATGTCTTAAGATGTCTCTTGAGCAGGCACCAAGGTGTCTATCTTCTTCTACTCCTGCATCTCATTCCTCCTTTGCTGTCTCTGGTTTTGGCTCATTACCATAAAGGCCTATGAGTCAACAGCACAGCCACATGTGACCCCATGGAGGGAGAGAAGGGGAAAGCTCTTCTTCTTTCGCTCTTCCACATCTGTATCATACCATCCACCCCCATGTTCTGTTTTTCTCCTTATCCTCTCAGGAATGACTGTGTCTGTCTGGAGACAGGGCAAAGCTGCTGTTCCCTTACTTTATTCATCTCCTCCTTTCTCTTACTTCTTGCTGTCTTCCGCTGTCTGTTCCATCCACCATATTCCTGTGTGCCTCAGTAACAGGGAGCACACGGAGGGGAGTGAGGTCAGGTGGAGGATTCCAGCGCAAACAGGATATTGTGGTGCAGGAAATAAAGCAAGCAGGACAACAATGGCAGATATCCCTGGACCACTTGAAGGTAACACATGTCCTCAGTAGGAAAGCAGATGGGCCTTAGGAGTGTAGAAGACAAAGGGCCTGTTCTGAAGTGCTGGCCTCATGGCAGATGAGTGTATAAAGATTAAGGTCCCCTCCTCAAGCAGGGATGTGTGTAAGAAAGTTCTGTTTGGGGAGCCAGTGGCAGATCATTCAGAGGAGGCTGGATGCTGTCAGGTACATGACTGAAGAGGGACCATCAGAGACATGGTAATTCATGACCAATAGAAGGGAGCTCTTAAAGCCCTGACAGCAGCTTCTTGAGACAGGCTTCTTTAATGTGGCATCCACCAGACAGCTACAAGAAGGTAGCCATCAGCCCCACTGTCCCCAGATCAGCTATTCACAGATCCATCTTTTTTACTCGTAAGTATTACCCCTTCAAACTTTTAGCAGTACTTCAAGGTAAAATTTATGCAGAGTTTTCACACATTATTGCCTGGGTATATGATATGCACTCATGTGTGTGCTCATGTGTTTGCGATGGTGTGCATGTAGATGTCAGGGGACAGTCTTGTGTATTGAACTTCAGCTTTCACCTCCTTTGAGGCAGAGCCTCCTGCTCCTCACCGCTGTATTTGCTGGACTTCCTGGGTAGTGAGCTTCTGGCTATGCTGGACCCAACTCCCACCTTCCGGAAGGATCACAGTGATTGCGGATCTGTGTGCTACTGTGTCTGGCTTTAGAGTTTAAAAATATTCAAAAATCTCAAGTATTCACTTGATTACTTTATATATATATAGTCCCTAAACCCATTATCAGATAAAATACAGAAACTTGACATTCCACAGAGTTACCAAGTGCCCCTTTCTTGGCAATAACCATTTTTTTAAAAAAGAAAGATAGCTACTATTCTGTCTTCTATCTTTGTAGACTTCTTTTTACTCTGTTCAGAACATTATACAGGAGAAATTCTATGGCATCATATAATTTTGCTTCTTAATTCCTCTGTTCAAAATGTTTTAAGATTACCCGGGTGGTTTCATACATTAGATTAAAAAAAAAACTACTTAGCTTCTGCTATGTAAATATCCATTCTTATGTTGATGAGGATTTTTATCTACAAGATTTTATCTACAAGAGCTGTTGTAGATAAAAGTCGTCCCAGACACGCTTGTCTAAGTGATGATGGTGGACACCCTTGGTTCTTTTCCTTAGATACAAACATAAGAGTAAAACTGTTATAGGGTAGACAGATATTAAACCCCACGAGGAGCTACCAGCACTTTCTAGTTGTAGTAGCATCTTACAGTCTCCCTGGCAACCTCTCATGACTTCTAGTTGCTCCACTTATTTCCCAGACTTGGTAAGGTCTGCCTTAATTTCAGCATCCCACTGAGTATTCAACACAATCTCATTAATGCTTTTACCCAGTATTCCTCCGAGAAATAACGAGTCAACCCCTCACTGTCTGCACATACAAGCTATTTAGGCATCTGCTTTTGCGATGTTCAGCCTTCATTTTTAGGGACTGGAGATACGTCTTAGTGATTTAGAGCACTTGTTGCTATTTCGGAGGACAAGCTCAATTTTTAGCACCTACATGGTAACTCCCCAACTATATAGAATGCCAGCTCCAGGAGATATGATGTCCTCTTCTGGTCTCTTCCAGCATCTGCCTGTGCATGGCACAACACTGATATGCAGGTACACATAAACATGCTTAAGTAAAATTATTCTTTAAAGTTGGCCATTAAGAATCAGTTTGTGAAAATGGGGTCCCCAATGGAGGAGGTAGAGAAATGACTGAAAGAGCTGAAGGGGTTTTCAACCCCATAGGAAGAACAACAATATCAACCAACCAGACCTCCCAAAGCTCTTTGGGACTAAACCACCAACTGAAGAGTACACATGGAGTGACCCATGGCTCCAGCCGCATATGTAGCAGAGGATGGCCTTGTTGGGCATCAAGGAGCAGAGAGGTCCTTGGTCCAGTGCAGGCTAATTGATCCAGTGTAGGGAAACACCAGGGTGGAGAGGCTGGAGGTAGTGGGTGGGTGGGTGAAGGAGCATTTCATAGAAGCAGGGGGAGGGGGATGGGATAGAGGGTTTCTGGAGGGGGAACTAGGAAAGGGGATAATTTTTGAAATATAAATAAAAACATTCAAGAAGAGAAAAACTAAGAATTAGTTTGTGGAAGTTATCTATATATTCTGGATACAACTTTTTGTCAAAAGCATCTATGTGTACAACACTTGGGGAACTTTCTCTTTGTGGACAGACTTTCCCCTTTGATGGTGTACTTCAGTGAAAGCGAGGTAGTTTTGACAGACAACTCTCTCATCTTGATCATGGTGTCACTGTTTTAAACATTTCAGGTGGCAATAAACCAAGAGCACGAAGGTTTGATTCCTAGTACACATATAAAAAAGCTGGGTTTGGTGGTGTCTGCTTTTCATCACTGGGAAAGTGGAGACAGGTGGACACACACACACACACACACACACTCACACACACACATTCATACTCACTCACACACACACACACACACATACACACATTCACACTTACTCGCACACATACACACACACACACACACACAGAGTTGTATGCTATTGCTACTACTATGCTTTAATAAGATTTCTTCTCTCTTTTCTCAGTCTTTTCAGGTTTTGTGTACACAGCTTCCCCACCTTTTTGTTAAACTGGGAACAATAGTGCTGAGCTTTCTTAACTATTACACATGAGTGTGGGCGGTTTTTCCCTCAGTAATTCTCTGGCACTTGTGGTCCTCTGTCTAGTTTTTCCATCACGAAAGTCCCTTTGCAAGAACAGGATTGCTGGTGGTAGGTAAGCACAAGAGGATGGTTGGAACACAGAGAAATGATACAAGTCACTAAAGACCAAACTTAGGCAGTCCGGGACCCATCTTCCTCAGCTGAGGACTTATGCTAGGGTTCTGAGAACTAGGAAGTGACCCTGGAAATGGACGCCTCAGCTTTTCACCTGACCGATGTGGAAGACTTGGCAGAAGAACTGGAAATGGACTTTCAGGAAAGAACTGGCTGTTCGCAGAAGCAAAGAGAGCTGCTCGGGAAAAGCTGCAGAGACAGAGCTTCTAGCTCAAGAGAAGGAAGAACTACTGAAGGATTAGAGATGTTAAACAAACAAACAAACAAACAAACAAACAGATCTATTCAGGAAGTAAAAATATTCTCGTCACTGCCCACTTCATTCCGCATTCAAGGTTCTGGCCACAGAGGTTAGGAAAAAAAATAGTTTTCTTTTGTTTTTGATGCAGGGTTTAATGTAGCTCAGATGGACTTCCAACTTGCTATTTAGTTAAACTTCTATCTCTACCACCTGAGCCACCACACCTGGTTTATGCAGTGATAGGGATGAAACCCAGGGCTTTATGCATGCAAACAAGCACATGGCCAGCTGAACCACACACCTACATTCTATGCTACCTGCTTTCTCTGTGTCCTCTTCCTAATCCTTGTCTCAGTGCTGCTAGAGAACCCAGGGCCTTGTCCATGCTAGATAAATACTCTCTCACTGAGCTACATTCCTGATCTATTAACATGTCTACCAACTAGGCTTGGGACCTTGAACAAGTCATTTGGCCATGCTGGGTCTGTGACCTTGCCCATTCAACATGAAAGCTGAGATTCTCTAAGCATGTTCCTATCCTTTAAAAATTAATTTTAATTGTTTAAGGGCATTATTCAAATACGAATGCAGTGATTTCCCCTGTGAGAGTCCCGACTCAGGGCCCTAGGAAAGGTGGAAAGGTGGAGGCAGTTATGAAAAGCCTAATTAGCTACAAATCTTATTCTGGAGCCGAGTTTTCCTCCAGGGCTATTGGAGCCTGCTGGATGTGTGGGAGGACAGATGAGTTTCTCCATTAAACCTTACCCTTTCTTCAAGTCCTTGCAAATAAGCTATGATGACTGTGTTTTCATTTTCCACAAAACTTGGCAGCAAATCATTTGAGGGTTTTCCCCAAGGTCATGGAATCACACAATGCTGAGTGTAACAAAAATCAAGAACAGTCAACCTAGTGACATTTTTTTTAAAAATATTGAAACCTTATACATTTAATTTGACTATATCATCTGCTCTGAAATGCTTTAAGAAAGAATTCAGATTTTCAGACCCAGTCAGAAATCTGAAGGAGAAACTATGTGATGGAAATCCCTCTGACTGAAGATTCTGGGTCTCAAGGACCTCCTAGAAGGCTGATGTCATCTGCATGGTACACCAAGATAGTTGCTAGGTTGTCGTTGTGGTCCATCTGAAATATCCCACTAACCCAGAAGATCTTCACTGAGCAGAAGGAACAAGTTTTCAGATAACAATTGTAATGAACGACTATGCTGGCATGCTTTTTTCTATAGTGTGAAACAGCTGCTATCCCTAAGATAGACAGCAAGTATGGTGGGGAATATGAGTACCGGATATAGAAAGGACAAAGTGGGGCTGTGACCTCGTCCTTGTTCATCCTTATCTTTCAACATGCAACTCATGTTGCCCTCCTGGGGATGGTTAAGTACTTCCTTTCTTGATCTTCCTCAGCATGGCTTTTGTCCCTCTACTCAAGACACTGCTGGCCGAGTATAAGAATTTAGCTGCCTATTTTTTATTTTCTGACTAAATTAAACATGGGTAAGAGAATTTCACTGACACAATACTTTGTTGTCTATTTAGAATTTCAGTTTTGGAATTCTTCTAATGGTGATGATAGCTAAATTTAACACAATACTTATATGTTAAGGACTCAATAGATTATTGCAATAACTACAAGGGTTTTAGGTGTATTTGCTGATGAAGAAACTGAGGCCCCTTTCAAAGATGACTTACTCAAGAAAATAGAAAGTGAGTAGCTGGGCTCAATTTGAGTCTAGTTTGTCTGCTCCAGTAGCCTGAGATAGTCATCACCATACCCATGTGAAGATATGCTTATACTTTTGTATGTATACATTTAGCATGTATGTGTAACATGTTAAAAGCTTTATTCATGATGGCAAGAAACCTCCTGGCTGTGTGATAGGAAAACATCTCAGAATAATGTTTGAAATGCCTAAATTAAAATCCCTAAAAACCATTATTGAAATGGTATAAACACATAAATTCAGAGATGTAATTTAGTAATATGAGGGCTTTTAAAAAATAATTACCAGTAAGTAATAGTGTTTATCATCACTATCTTTTCAGAGAAAGGGTGAACATAAATGGTGTGTCCAAATTCAATGTAGCTAAACACTTAGTGATATCCATTGGAATTTAAGGCCTGGGGCTCATAAACTTCCAGGGCCTTTGCCTCCATTTCTTTCTTTTTTTTATATAATTCTTTATTTTGTAATAGGAATGCAATCATATTTCATTCCTGTGACAGTGATGGTACTCACAATACTAGGAGACTCTGCTAGGAGAAGCTGGCCTTGCATATTTTCAGAGTGAAAAGGTCAATTAGGCTACAGGTAGTAATAGTGGCTCCCATCTGCTCAGGGGATGCACAACTGTGGTTTGTGGGTCTCCTTCGTCATTTCTCACAAGGAAAGGCAGTTCCATATTTCCAATACCATTCTAGTTACAGGAAGGATGTTCTTGTTCCCAGTGTTCATCAACTAACCGAAGACACCATGCTCTCTGGAATGCAGGTAGAGCAAATAACAGCAAGAAACTCTTGTCAACTCAATTAGGCTCAGATTTCTTCTGTGCCTCCATTCCTAATATAAGGAATTTCTACCTTTTAATGAGAGTTTAGAGATATAAAAATGTAATGGTTTTACTCACTAAGTTGCCAGGTAACCCAGTTGCAGTGACATATCTCTCTTTTTTTTTTTTTTTAAACACACTCTCTAAGGATTGAGGGCTATAGTTCAGTGGTAGAAGGCTTTTACAGAAAGCTCAGGGACCTGGATCTTATCCTTATAACTGAAAATATAAAAGTAAAATGTACAGCTTTGGGTCCACATAGTGGCCCACACCCCAAGTCCTGGAACTTGGAGGAACTTGAAAGGCCGAGGCAGAAAAAGTTATAAGTCAAGCCTGGCCTCAGCTACTTATTGAGAACCCACCTCAACAAAGAAAAAGATAACTATCCTTTCCTTTATCAAAATTTCAAAACTTTCCCCCTTACACAATTTCCTACCCACTGTGCCTCTCATCTGAGTCAAGTCGTCTTAAACAGGAATCTCCATGGCTACAGAGCCAGCTGAAGTAGAGAGCACGGGAGCCTTGGGAGGTGTGTGGCTGTCCTCCAGGATAGGGACAAAGATAGGATGTTCTTTCCTTCCATGTCCTGTAGCCAGCATATTTCTTGAGCCAGTCACCTTGGTAGTGAGCCTCATGAATCAATAGCTAGAAACACCACTTAGTCATGTGGCCCAAATACATGCTGTCTTCTTAAGGACAGCTTTCTTATGGGCCATTACTCAGCCAGTAGTTCTTTTCCTGTTATTTCACTCTTTGGTGTCCTTGAAATCAACACAATGAAAAAAATACAACCCAGGGTCCAGCAGTCTCTGAGGATATGTACTTAGCACAGACAACTGGTTTACCTTATTATCAGCATTAATGCTAAAACTAGGTACTGGTTAGACCTAGAAGCTACTTTTTAACTCTGTTTCTTATAGTTGCCAAGAGTTATGTTTAGGATGTAAAAGACAGGAATAGAATTGACATATTCTGCTGTCATCGTGAGGAAACATATCTGGCTTTCTCTGAAGGTGAGCAGTTCCTGCAGACATAAGGATGTCTAAGCAAAGACGATTTGTGTGTGTGTGTGTGTGTGTGTGTGTGTGTGTGTGTGTGTGTTAGGTAGAAGGCCAAGTAACACATAGAATCTGAAACACTGACATTGTTGGGTTTTTTTATTACCATATAAAGAATGAATTTCACCACATTCAAGTTTGCAAAGTAGAGACTCAGAGCTTTTGTATTAACTCTGTGACAAGATAGTTGGGGAACCCAATAAATGTTAAACAAATATTTGTTCAGGAAGAAATAAGTGAGTTTCACTCCACTTTGTAAGCAAAGTATCTAATGGTAAATGCCTGGGTAAGATTACAAGGGTGAGGTTGGACAAGGTAAAAGCTGCTGTTAAAAGGCTGGCCATAAGAGATCGAAGATGAACTGCTGCTATCCCCATGATTTTGCATATGGCATGGCTTGAACATATTTATGGCTGGATCAAGTTTAGCTACAAAGAGAAGGTCCTGCAATCTGATATCTTAGAAGTTGCCACATGTGATGTAGGCAAACTGAACTTGCTCTTTCAACATTCCAGCGCTTAATGACCTATGAGATTTTTGCTTTGTGCTGCTGAGAAAGAATGCCAATAGCAGCAGGGGGGGACATGTTTATTGCTTACTTTACCTCATTAAACTATCATTTACATGTACAATTACTATTAGCCTGTGTTCTAAAAGGAGGAATCAGAGGTCCAGTAAGGATGAGTAACTTGGCAAAAGTTGTAGTCCTGGTAAATAACAGAATTGAGTCTTATCTCTAGATTAGTATGCTAGCAGTATGTGGATTTCTTCCCACCCAATATGTGCATGTGTTTGTATTTGTATGTGCACATATATGGAGGTATATATATGAAGTGTCTTTGTTATGAACTCTAGACCTTATTTTATGAGACAAGATCTCTTATTGGAATCAAGTTGTCTAGGCTGGATGGTCACTATGTCCCAAAGATCCTCTTGTCTGTGCCTAGGACAATTCTAAGATCACAGGAGAGCACTACCATTTAAGTCTACTCAATGTGTTGGCATGATTCATTTGTATTTATCTTCATAGATAATATTTTAAAATAGGAGAGAAAAAATTTAATCCATGAACAAATGAGTTTTTAATAGCTACCTAGGGCTGGACAGCCACAGTCTTTGTCTTTCAAAATAGAGAATGACCAAATAGGGCCTTTAATTCTACCTCCCCTTTGAGCAATGTTACTTCCTTTTAAAGCATGTCCTGTGTGAGTTTGGTATGTGGTTTTCTTGTCCTGATTCATATATTACTGGGCAGACTATGAGTCAAGCTGACCAAGCATGTTGAGATGGACATTTCTCAGGGAAGCTTATTTCTACACTAGCACTTCCTGTAATCTTTGGATCTAGTATGTATAGGATATATTTTAAGAATCAGGATAATATGATAATAGTGTGATTCCTTTAATTGTTTACTACCAGGTTTTGCCTATAGGATATCTTCACTATTTCAGAAAAGCAGAAAAAATATAGAAAGTTTCTATTATATCCATAGAAATAACCTTGACTTGATGTGGATGACAGACCTGATGGCACTCACATATATCTGAAGAGAACAGAAGCCTGGTACATTGGCAAATGCTGACAAGTTGTCCCTACTGAGTTTATTTAATTTCTGTGTGAAACTTACAATAATAGTTAACCCCCTTCTTCTCCAGACTTGTGCTCTGGGTAGATGAGCCTGGGCTTTGTGTTCTGAGATACCTGGTTTTAACTTCTTAGCCTGATATGTCAGACATACATTTCAAATTTGAGTCCAAATTTGCTCATATGTGGATAGACACTGCTGTCTTCTTTTGGTGGTTCTGAGGCTAATCATAATGATGTAAGAGCACATGCCAGGCATCCTGAGTCTCCTAGAGGGGTGTCTACCCTTTCCTTCTTTTGTTTTTTCCTAAACTTGTCTGTCCTAAGAGAGAACGAATAAGTTGGCTGGGAAGAAGTAACCCAAATAGTTGATAGTAGTAAGAACAAATAAAGTCCTTTAGAGAGAGAAAAGAAAAAGCGAACAGGTTCATCTCTCATATAAAAGAAGTAGACTCCAGGTACAAAGTTGATGTGAATATTTTATATAGCTTGGGATTGCATTGCCATTTCTGATTTTATAAAAGCCAAGATCTGGGCTGATAAAGTGGCTCAGCAGGTAAAGACACTTGCCATCAAGCCTGATGACCTGAGTTTGATCCCCAGAAATGTTAGTGGAAAGACAGAAGCAACTCCTGAAACCTGTCCTCTGATGGGTAACCCCTCTTTTTCTCTCCCCCTGCTTCTCTCACACATACACAAAGTAAATAAATAAATAAATAAATAAATATAATAAAAAATAAAAACCAAATGTCTGCTTCAAGTATCTAAGCTGAGATACCAAATATGTGTCAACTATTAAAAAGAATCTTAGTGCGCATAGGCCCCTACTTCACCTTTAGCTCCTAGAGAAATTCCACAGATGGCATTTTCTTGAGCTCCAATAAACTTATACTGTTGACCAGCGGTGACACCAAAAATGTCTAGGACACAAAAAATGTCCCAAGTGCAGTCAAGGAAGCCCCCTGATCTCAAAGGAATCTCATAGAAGTGGCTTTTGGCCCCACACCTGTTAAGGCGGTGGCAGCTGCTGACCCAAATCCCTTTCCTGTATGTACAGTAGAAGAAGAGGAATAGTTTTAAAGTGAACTGATGAAGAACAACAGTTGTCTCTTCCTCAGGGGTGTTCTAGAAGCTGGTGGGTAGTTCTACTTTCCTGAGAACAGAGGGTTAGGTTTTCCACAAGTTCTCCACAATTCCTTGTTTAGGAAAATGGTCTGACATAAAAGAAAGGGCAGTGGGATGGAGGGGAAAGGAAACTGGATTTTATCCAACTTCTTCCACTTAGGGATATGATCTGTGTGCATAGACCTCCAGCAGATAAATGCCTGGAATCATAGTAACAGTTATTTGTTAATTAGTTAATTAATTGATTTTTGTAGCACTTGAAATAACATCCGTGGTCTCATGTGTGCTAGGTAAGTATGCTACCTGACGCATGTCTTAAGCGTACCTCAGGCCTTTACTAACTGCAGTGAGTCAACTACCTGCCAGAGAAATGAATGTTTATAGGTTGTTGGGTAAGGGGTGGCGAGATAAGAGCTCTTTGGGTCTGCTATGAATCATGGCAAATCTCTGTTGCATTATCCACAGGCTATTTTGAATATGTGAGTAGCAGAGATAGGATGATTCTTCTCCTTCGGAATCTAGTCCCAAGTCTCTTCTGGAATGCAGTTGGCTCACTATCATCTCCCGAGAGTGTCCAGAATGCAGACACAGAGGACACACGAAGGAGCTGGGTGGTCTGGCTCTCTTCATGTTGCTGAGTTCTGCCTGTATCGCCCTGCCTCAGCACTGCTGCAGTCCAGATGACTAGGATATCCTGCTCCTACAGCTGATGGTGGCTCGTACTGCACCACAGCTTACCTGTGACCTCCTGACAGCCTGTTCAGACATATCTGCATGTCAGGATGAGCATCTGCCACACACAGAGTAATAATTCTCTAAAAAACGACTTCCGGCTGAGGAGAGAACTCAGCAGGTGAAAGCGTTTTTTTTTTTTTCCCCTGCCAGCCTCACCACCTAAGTTTAACCCTTTGAACTCACAGTGGGGAACTGACTGCCAAGGGTTGTTCCCTCACCTCTACACTTGTGCTGTGGCACACATGGATGTAAGCATGCACTCTCTCCACACCCTTTTTTGGGGAACACATTGCTTTTTACACCTATGGGCATGTCCCTCAATGTGTTGGCTATTAAGGTCTTCAAGTGACAGATTAATATGTTTTTAAGGCTGAGAGAGCCAATGACAATTCTTGAGGGGAGCCCTGTTTATGTTGGACTAGCCTGCCTAAGCCATGTGCCAGAACTTTTGCACACAGCAGGAATTAGAGGTGAAAACAGGAAGGGCTTGGGACACAGCTGAGGACTAACCTGGAGCACAGGCTAGCCAGGCAGGATGTAATGGGGATATATGTGGAGAAAGATACCTAACTGAACCTAGACATGCACTAGATAGCTTATCACTTGGTGCTCCTTGGGTGTTGTGTTAAGGAGCAAGAAAAGAGAACCTTTTTGGAGCCAGGACATTTGCCCTGCAGCAGAATGAGCCTTTCTTAAGACTCTTTGTCCTGATCTAGTCCATCTGAAAACCCTACGAGGAGCTCCTGGCCGTTGAGATCTTTCAGAGCAGACTAGCTTCTAGACACTTTTCTAACAACCTTTGGTCAGTGGTTTGACTCTTCCAAGCCTCATTTTTATTTAACCTAGTGCTCATAAGCTGAGCTTTTAGTATCCCAGGCACCATGAGAAGTTAAGGCCACTATTTCTGCTTCAGTTTTCAGAAGCTTCTAGAACACCAACACAGATGTTAGTTTTCTTGCCCTAGTGCCCAGCTAATAAGTGGTGGAGCTGGGATTTGAACTCAGATCTGATGGTAAAGCCTATGGCAGTAAACAGAATTTTTAATAAGCATCCAAAGGTCAAATTTATTCTGGTTATTGGTTTCACCTAGAGGCAGGCATTTGGTCTTCTTTGTTGACAAGGAATGTTGACAATTTCACTATGCTCAGGGACCTGCCTGTCCTGGGGAATAATCTCCTTTCCTAAGAGTAAAGCAGAGGATGACTCAAGAGTAGTCAGTGGCTTGGGACTGTTCCCTACCCTTTGTCCCTGTGGACAAGAGCTTGCATCCACAGTCAGAGAGGCTGACAGTCTGGGCTCTGTCACATGATCCCCAAGGTTACCCCAGTTTGAGATTTTGTATTTTCTCTTGAAGACCATGTTATAACTTCCCAGCTCCTGGGGATCCCCACCCCTCCAAACCCTTGGGGGACAGGGAAGTGGGGACATCGTGAAATCCATGTGTAAAAAGGTCTTTTGCAGTCTGAAACTGGTTCAGAATGTCTAAGTGCGATTATGTTTCCTGAAGCCAAATGTTAGAACCATTCCATGGTTGCTGATTTTTAAAGTAAATATGCAATAAACTCTTTTCAGCTTTTGACAGGACACAGTATTTGTCAGCACTGTGCCGTTTGGCAAGGCCCTCTTGGGTTCGCTTTCCTTCCCTCCACTCTTTAGGTTGAAGACATTGGTTAATCCACCCCCTTGGTGATCTTCCCCAGTGGTTGAAATTCCAAGAGGTAAAAAATACCCACCCTTTCATCTTTGCCCACTTCATTCTTTCTCTAAGCCTGTAATTGGATCTAGATGGAAAATAAAACCTTTGCAGGCCAAGGAAGTTGGCAACAGACAGTGACATGAAGAGGAACATGTTCCGTCTCTAATCCAGAGAATCACACCCTCCTGTGCAAAGGACAATAAAAACAAGGCTTTCTCCAAGCATGGCCTGGACTCTTGATGAAGGGGAGGGAACTTTACAGACTTCATCTCACATTCTAAGATGTCAACTGGCTCATAGCAACACACTCCCAAATCATTTGACCCATCAGAAGACAATAAAATGCCATCACCATCCCCGAACTCTGGTAGTTTGACTGAATTTGGGGCAGGATACAATCATACAATGCCACAGTGCTACAAACAGAAAGATAATCCCATGGGCCCCCTAAGCAGTCACCGTGGGCATAGCTATTCTCCACTTTGCTTGTTCTTTTCTGAGTTTCTCTATGCAAGTGGTATGGATAAATACTAAACTGGAACAGACATGAGTAAAAATAAGGTCTGCCCTCAAAGATGTAGGGAAAATACACAGAGCAGGAAGAGTGAAGTCTGCATAGCATTAGAGACTAGCAGGTACCCCCCTCACTTAGGTCTCAGTGCTGGGTGAATTCTGGAGGACAGATGACACTCCATTCTACAAATAGTCCGGTGAATGCATCAGGGAGATGCCCAGAGTAAGTCTGATTTGATGCCACGTGCAGAAGGAATCACCAGGCTCAGGAGTGGGAGGGCAGGAGGTCTGGGGCTTTCCCTCTCCCACCTCCCTTCTTCCTGCCTTCTACCATCACATTGTCTTTCTTTTGCCTTTCTATCTCCCACAAAATGTCAGCAAAGGAGAACTTTGCCCTGCAAGGTTGAATACTCTGAAAACATAGCTTAATAATCACTGCTCAGGGATATTAAGCTACCCTGTCAAGATTGCTATTAAAACTAGTGGGCTGTCTCTCCTCTCTACATTATAGATTGGAAACATGATGCTGAGGATGAGAATGCTGTACAGCTACAATGTGCCAGGGTTTGAACACCTCCATCCCCTGGAGCCACCTCTTTGTGACCCTATACCTCCAGTTTCACCATCTGGGGAGAATTATTGCTGCTTTCCTGTCCCCTGCGTCCTCTCATACCCAGCCTTCTGCCTTCAGGGTGCTGCAGGTAAGCAGGCAGCCAGTGTGGAGCTGTAGGCACAGCTGCTGGCCACGCCTGCAGCAATTTACCCGTGACCTTCTGGGCTCTGGGCCAGCCCTTCTTGAAAGGGAAATGTGCAGACCCTGGGGACAGAAATTAGTTCCCCTGAGATAGAATGGCTGCCATGACCAACTGCACCAAAAGAAACTATTCTGTGTGCTGGGGAAACCACACAACTCCGAGAGGGTAGCCAAGGGGGAGGGGTCGCGTCACACCTCCCCCAAACTTTACTAAAGGCACATCAGGGAGGTTGGAAGGTACAGGGAGAAGGAAAGCCATGGCATTTCCCATGACGACAGATAAGCATCTATTCCCTTACCCCTAGATTTTAACTTTAATTCACCTTTACTCAGCATCAATAAAGAACGAAGTCTCAGTGTAAATACTTTTCTTAACAATGGCTTGAAGAGTAATTTGGGGGATGAACCTGTCACCTCAAATAAGTATTATCCCCTATTCTGTTTTCTGTGCGTTCTGTGGGTTTGGTGCAACCATTAAGGTGTCCCTAGGTATTCAGGGCGCCTGAGAGCAGTGGGAACTGAAAGATACAGAAATACAAGAGAGTTCTTGGCTCACCTTTTGTACTCCAGGGTTGAGATCCTTAGCCACTTTTGCCATCCTGGCGGTGCAGAAACAGCACCAGGCTTCTTCAGGCAGGGGTGAGAGGGCTCACAGCAGTGGACTGCGTTCAGGTTCCTTTGCCTGCTTCCAGTGGGCAGCTCTGTGCTCAGAGCGGCAGCGCCACCCGCTTTAATTGGAGAGCAGACTCCCTCTAAAACGTGGCCAGCCAATGCGCGTGAGCGCCCACTCGAGGCCAGCCAATCAGAGCAAAAAGCTGCACTCCTCCCTTAGGGTGGCCTCTGCAGGGAGACTGAGAATTTGGCTAAACTCTACCCTGACGTCAGCTTAGCCGGCTGCCCTGCCACCTAGGGCTCACATCTGTCCCCTAGGCGGCAGGAATCCCTCCCCACGCCCTTCTCCTTTAAAGGGCAAGGAGCAGAAGGAGGGGCAGAGGAGACCCAGGCAGATCCATTCAGGTCAAAAGAGAGAGCAAATAGGAGAGCCAAGGTATTTTTAGAGAGCTGGCTCCAAAAATAAAAGCTGAGTCGCGCTCTCTGCCCACTTCTTCACCTTTGTCCCAGGGGTGCACAAGGCAGGTGGTCTCCAGAGGCCTCGACTGACCCTAACCTGGGTAAGGTTTCTAGTAACCAGAGAGAAAAGACCCTAGTAAATTACAGTTTCTTAAAAACAATAAGAACTCAACAGTTTAAAATATCTTAAAAAAATAACTTGTTTAAACTTCTCAGAGGAAGAAAACACTTTAGTGTGTGTGCGCACGTGCGTGTGCGCCAGGGGCGGTGTACTTGTCAGTCAGTTCCCTCCTACTATGTGGGCTCCCAGCATGGAACTTGGGTCACCAGGCTTGGCAGCAGACACCCTTACCCAGAGAGCCATACCCATATTATAGCTTCAAAATTATTATGTTCCGACCTGGGAGGACAAGGAGAGATAGTTGATCAAAGTTACACTCTGCAACAGGATATGATTTAATCTGAAAAGGTGAGATCAGAGCTGGCCCCAGGGGAAGGAGCTGGAGACTGTAAAGGATATTCTGTGAAAGTCAGTAATTCAGTCTTGCAAGTCTGGATGAGCAAAAGTCTATTTCTTTTCCTTGCAGTAAGTGTCCATGGGACATCTAACAATGGTTTCTGTAAGTTGGCCACGACATTTGTTCCTAAGACCACGTTGCTCTGGGAGGTAGCTATCCTGACTTGGATTGCTCTGTGGCAAGAGAATATAGCAAGGCACCTTTTTATCCAGAACAATCCGGCATCATTTGTCATGAAGTGAGGTGGTCTTTCTACAACACACATATTAAAGTACACTGTCACTCTCTTCAGACACACCAGAAAAGGGCATCAGCTCCCATTACAGATGGTTGTGAGTCACTATGTGGTTGCTGGTATTTGAACTCAGGACCTCTGGAAGAACAGTCAGTGCTCTTAACTACTGAGCCATCTCTCCAGCCCTATTGCTGAGTTTTTAACCTGTCATTCTCTTCAGGAATATTAAATTATCTCCAGCCCCTTCTGCCCCAAACAGTGATTCCCCTTTATACTCCTGGAAAAGGCTTTTCATTGGTGACCCTTCTATATTTCTTTCTCATAGGTGTCTGCTACAATTAATTTGGCTAACTTTGACTTTTGTCTTTGTACCTTTGACTACAATCATCAGGCATGTAAGGGAAGTTCAGGGCACATTAGTTGGGTAGATGAATGGTTGGATGGATGAATGAGTAAAGATCTAGAGATCTAGTTTTGAGTGTGTGTGTGTGTGTGTGTGTGTGTGTGTGTGTGTGTTCATGAAGAGGCCAGAGGACATTATTGGCCATTGTAAAGCCCCATCCACCATTGATAAGGTCTCTCACTGGCCTGAACCTTGCCCAGTAGGTTAGGCTAGCTAGCTAATGAGCTCCAAAGGATCTAACTGTCTCTGTCTCCCCAGTGCTGGAATTCTAAGCATGCCACCACACCAAGCTTGGTTTACACAGGTTTGGGAGGTCCTCATGTTTACTAGGTTAGCATTTTACCAACTAAGTGATCTCCTCAACTGGGATTCTGACTTTCTATTGACACCAGTCAGGACAGGTGAGACAGTAGAACTGGTACAAGTGTACACTTGGTCATTTTGTTCTGCCTTCCAAGATGAGCTGTGTGTGAAGTGTTAGAGATTCACAGTGGTCCATAGGAGCGTGGCCCTGGATGGACACTTTCCCATGAGCAGCTCTCTCAGGAGCACATCCTCAGAACAACAGTGCTAAAGAGAGAAGACATCATGCCAGAAGCCTTCATGTCTCAGAGCAATGAGTACAGAAGCCAGGGGTGTAACAAAGACAGGCTTTATCCCTTTCAGAGTGGGCAGAGACCTTCCCAGTGATGTCACCTGCACCAGCCACTGTTTTGTCTTTTGGCCTCTTCTTGAGAAAACATTGTTCCAGGCATGCTGGTAGTTGCATTACCTTCACACTGTGTGGTTTCAGCTACTGATGCCCTTCTCTTCTCTTTACCTTTACCCTTGGATCCAGAAACATTTAAGGATGCAGATGCCATGCCTTCTCAGGATGGAGCACTGAGCTGCTGCTGTCCTGGGTGCTCCATCTTCTATTTTCTAGAGAACTACTTACCATGGGCAGACAAGACATTCCCTCTGTCCTCTAGAACCTGCTCCCATCCCAGCTCTGGATTCCAATCCCTAACCTTTAAATCCTTCTGCAGACTCCCGCACTAAAGGAGATGCATGGACTTGCATGGCTGCCAAATTATAGTTTGTGTCTGTTTAGTTACATAGAGTGAATGTGGACACTGTATCTCAGCTCCACTGGATTTTGAGATAAGCAGCAGCAGCAACAGCACTTCTTGCTCTTGCTCTGATTCTCATTCACATTCTCATCCCTCTCCTCTTCCTCCTCCTTCTCTATGTATGGTGTTTGTGGATGCATAGAGGGGTGTACATGTGGAAGTTAGTGGTCCAACTCATGTTCCAGACCTCATTTTGGGGGGAATAGAGTCTTTCACTGAGCCTGGATCTTGCCATTTGGGGTAGGCTGGTGACTAGTGAGCTCCAGAGATCCTCTGTCTCCATCTCCCTAGGTCTGGGATCATAAGCATGTGTGTCACCATGCCTGGATTTTGACATGGGTACAGTGAACTGAACTCTGGTTCTTTTGCTTGTGTGGCTTTATGGGTTTATAGCTTAATGGAATGAGTTTTCTGTTTCTTTGGGGAAAAAGTATAATTCTGGAAATCTCTTTTTGGTTGGAACAGTAGCAAAGTCTGATTTTTCTCAAGGTTCTTTGCTTTGAGGGCTGGAAATGTCCATTCCTTCATAAGGGAGTCTCAGGCTCCTGCCTTAACCAAGCCCTGACCTAGGTGCTGGGATACTCCATACATTAAAGACAAATCCTTCTGCTTAGAAATTGTTGCTCCAATAACATCAAGAATCCCTACCTGAGAAAATTTTTAGCTCACTAGATCTTGGCCACTTAGGAAAATAAAATTTCAAGTGTTCGAGAATGCACACACATGCGCGAGAGCACACACACACACACACACACACACACACACACACACACACACACAACTGTATATAAGTACATTGTAGCTGTCTTCAGACACACCAGAAGGGAGCATCAGATTTCATTGCAGGTGGTTGTGAGCCACCATTTGGTTGCTGGGAATAAACTCAGGACCTCTGGAAGAGCAGTCAGTGCTCTTAACCTCCAAGCTGTCTCTCCAGCCCTCCAGGCCTTTCTTAATGTATGGTAACAAAACTAGAAACTTCCAGCACTGAAATTCCAACCCACAATTATGTATTGGAGGTTCTGTGTTTTCACCTGTTCCCCGTGGTCTTCCCATGACCCTGATCTTTGTCACAGACTTGAGAGCCATTGTCAGGAAAAGAGTGGACACTTGGTTCAAGTTAATGCTGTGGATGCCATCATCACCCCTCCCCTTAGCTTATCTGAGATTTTTGAATGGATATTTTTGGATAATCTCCTTTTATCATTCATGAATGAATCAACTAAACATACACACACTGGATTGACCACTAGTGTGGGTACAGTACTGAGGGGAGCATGCAGTAATAAAAACTCCTACTGGGAGGGGCTTTGTCCTCACAGGTTGCTGTCTAGGTGATGGAAGGTTTTAGTTAAGAAAACTACAGATTTATCAGGGTGTCTAGGGGAAAATGAATGGAGGAGAAATCCATTGGGTATTGTTCCTTTGTGTCGTGGTGGCCCAGGAAAGCCAGGCAGAGGTGGCAGCATGTTGGGACTTGAAACAGGGGAGCAAGTAAAATGTTAGTAGAATGGGTGTGGAAAGAATATTCTGGGAGCCCGTGGCTATATGAGCAGAGGTCTCCAGGTGTTCATGGGTTTCGAGAGTGAGGGATGGAAGGGTCAATGTCAGGGAAGAGCAACAGCAGCTGGATGGGACAAGAGGAGAGCAAGGCAGGTGGGCAGGGCTCGATCTCGACTCCTTTAAGCAACACCAAGGAATCAAGACTCTTCTCTGAGATATTACATGTTTCTGCTTTCCAACTGGAATACAATGCCTGCCGTGTGTGACACTTAGAACTTCCAATAGCCACATTTACAATTATGCCTCCTCTTGGGTCATCTGGATCCCTTGTCCTCTGGAAGAGCATTCAGTGCCCTTAACTGCTGAACCAACTCTTCAACCCCTTATGTTCTTTTACTGCATCTTTGAACCATCTTTTCCTCTCAGTACAGCTTCCCAAAGTTTAGCCATACTACTAAGATTCAGTGGCCTCAAGTGGCTAGTGGCTGCCGTATTAAGACAGAGCAAGGCTTCACTGCAAACGTGCCCATGATGAGCAAATAGGAATGTAGCTGGTAACTAGCGTTCTCTCATTGCCACATGGAGAAATGATGGAGCCATGAAGTCAGTTATTGACTGGTCTTCTGTGATCTGCTGTGGAGCCTGGGCTAAAAGGGACAAGTGACTTTTCCAAGGTTACAAAGGCACAGAGAAGTAGAAGCAAGATTTGAATACAGATTTCCTTACTTCACACCAGATACTTTCATGCCTTCCCCACTGATCATGGCTCACAAGAGCTTTTATCGTTAGGCTAGAGCAGTCATGGCCCAAGTTGTCTCCATGTGTGAACATGAATAATGGCTTTTATTTGGTTGCGATTTTTAAGAACATCCTGTATTCATTAAATGCACCTAACACTTAAGGATTAGTAGATATAAATAATCCACAGACCACATAGTCTATTTTAATTAGCTGTTATAAATATGCATGAGTGACACACTGTAGCTTAATTTGTATTAATTTTAACCCACGTTTGTACCATATATTTTGTAGCTTGTCCACAACTTAATTTTTTTTTTTTTTGGTTTTTTTCCTGCTATTTTTTTTTACAGGAACTTTAATTTTAGAATAAAGATCTAATTTTCTCCAGATTTTTGGATAGGCTCCCAGATTCAGAAAGCCTTTGCCTATAGGGCCAAAACATCTGGATTAAAAACCATGATTATTGGGTCCAACCAGTGTTCTGCTTCACAGCTTTTGACAGGGGTGGAGAAAGACATGGGGAGGCTCTGCCTGTTTGGAAAATATACTATGCCAGAAGCTAGAGTCTTGAACATTGAGCCCAATTCTACTAACATCAATGTTGCTGACCCTTACCTTGTAACTCAAGGTTGCTGGAAGTTACTCCATGTAACTGGTAAGTTTGTCCTTGATGTGAGATTTGCAAATTAGTTGCAGAAAGAATAGTAACCTTTACTCAGGTAAGGGGAGCATAAAGAAAGAGTACAGGGTGTATACCTAGTAAGTAGGTCTTATATAGGTGTGTGTGTGTGTGTGTGTGTGTGTGTGTGTGTATGATATAAGACAGACAGACAGATAATGTATGCATGCTCACTTCATCTCTCCCACAGGTGAATTAAGAGGTTTGAAGAAGATACCTGATAGTCCCATTGTCTCTGAAGAGTGAAGATGATAATGGTTGTCTCTCTCTTGTTGCAAATGCATCCACATTTTTTTTTTTACTCTATCTGCAGTACAGAAGGTTTTAAAATAACTCCCATGCTAGTAATTGTAAGTGGCTTCTAATAAACACAAAACACAAGGCAATGAACGTGTTGGGAATTGTGCTGTGGTAGGCTGTGTCTTCTGGCAAAAATGGAGGGATCATAAAGTTATAAGTAAGGTCTAGAATAAGCTACAGAGGGGACATGTTCCTCTGTGTACTCAAGCTGGTCTGTGTCTACAAAAGAAGGCTTATTGGTGAGGACCTTCTTTCTGTCTTGCTAGATCTAAGGAGTTAGCCACTGCATCTCTATCTGCAAGAAAAGGAATTCTTTCAACAGCAGATGGGCTTGGAAGAGGATGGAGCCTGCCTCAGAGGATACCTCAGAGGAGGCCTCATGCAGGCTGACAGCTGGAACTCACTTTTGTGAGGCTCAGAGCCAGGGACCCAACTAACAAGTTAAACGTGCCGGAATCCCAAAACCCTTGTAACAATAATTTGGACTTATTTTCTTCATCCCTCCTTTCCTTCCACCCCCAGTGGGCGTGTGTGTGTGTGTGTGTGTGTGTGTGTGTGTGTGTGTGTGTGTGTGTGTTTGTGTGTGTTCCTGTGTCTTGGTACACAACATGAGAAGGCCAGAAGACAATTTCAGGTAACAGACCTCAGTTTCTGCTTGTTTGAGTCAGAACTTCTTGTTTGCTCCAGCATTAACCAGGCTAGCTGCCTTGAAAACTTCCAGGGATTTTCTGAACTCTGCCATCCATCTTACCACAGGGGCATTGAAGTTGTAGACATATACTACCACCTTTGGCTCTTTCATGGGTTCTGGCTATCTGAATTTAGATCCACACACTTGTGTGGCAAGAACTGTACCCACTGAGACATCTTTTAAGCCTCTGGCTTTGTTTTAACTTTATAATATATGGAAGTGATTTCCACACATCTGTGTTTAAATTTTCATCTTTTCCAAGGGTGTCAGTCTATGGTCCATTTGTTTCTGGTGATGCTCAAGGCCTCCCAGATGAAGGAGATGCGAGTTTATGCTGTGATCACTCAGGGGATCCCCAGTTTCTGGGTGAGGGCTTGCTAGGCAAGAATGGTAGATTGTACTCCCAGTCTTTGGTGTGGATATTTCCCACATGGCCTTTGGCTCTACATTTTCTTCTTCCTCTAACTCTGTGCACAAAAGCAGATCCTCAAACTCCATGTGGACTTCAGTTTCTTCCCATTAAGTCCAGGCAGTGGTAGACTAGATGTTCACCTATCAAGTTTCCCCTTCTCCACAGGCAGGGTTTTGTGTTGCCTTTCCTCCTGATTCCCTTGATAACTAGTTTTATTTGTCAACTTGACATAATTTAGAATCACTTAGGAAGAGATATTTTTTTTTCTATGAGCCATTAACATCTGAGCTATTCTCAGCCCGAGAATGAGAGTCTCAATGAAGAATGGTGTAGATCAGGTTGGCCTGTGGACATGCTCATGAGGGACTTTTTATTTATGATAATTCATTGGGCAGACAATGTCCATGCTGGGCAGCATCATTCCCTAAAAGGCAGATCCTAAGCTACATAAGAATAAGAGTCACCTGAGTACAAAGCATGAATGCATCTTTTCTCTGCTCTTGACTGTAGATGTGATGTGACTTGACTAGCTACTTCAAGTTCCCACAGCCTTGACTTTTCAGAAGTCATAGACTTTAACCTGGAATTGTTAGCTTAAATAAACCCTTTCTCCCCTAAGTTGCTTTTTGTTATGTTTTTAACACAGAAACAGAAATAAAACTAGAGCACCCATGTATAGCACAGTTCCCATGGATCAGTGACAACACTGTCCCTTGGGCACTTCAGTTTTCTGTTTCTTGTTAGTGGCTGCTCTGGATGCTTTCCTCTGTTTTAAGGAATTCCTGATTCTTATTTTATCCTAATAAACCCTTCCGTAGCTCCCTTCAGTGATCCCTTTCGGGATTCCTAGCTGTAACCTGACCCACACTATGCAATGTTTTTGATTGGCTTGGCTAGCTCATTGGTGGACTTTCTCTGATAGCCTTAAGATTCTTCCTGTTCTCTGTTATATGTGAATCAACTTAAGAATGTGAGACTTGGTGATCAAATAGAATATAAAAAACAGAGATATAGGAAAGGTGAAAACTGTGGTACCTTGTAGGTTGGCTTGCTGGCTGCTTTGAGGTCACAAGGAAAACAACTGTGACATTATTCAGCTATGGAGAGTGACTTCAGGCATATAAGTCCTTTGAGCCTCAGTCTCCCTATCTTAAAAATTATGTAGTTGGGTTCTGGGTATGACTAAAAGTTGGAACATTTGCCTAGCATGCTAGAGGCCCAGAGTTCTATGCTCAGAATAATAAAAAAAGGTAACTAATTCATGCATACAGCATATCCTAGTACAGGAATTCCACTAAAAGAGTGTGAAATGACTGGGAAGTGCAGGCAATTATCAACCAGTGTTTTAATGAGGCATGGAAACTGGCACCAGGGTACCACAGGTATCAGCAGGTATCACCAGGTACCACAAGGTGTATCTCCTGGGTGATTAAGGCTACAGGTGTACAAAAACTTTCTTGCTTCCTAGAAGTTTCTTCCTTCTTCATATTCTTCTCTTAGGTGAAAACTATTTTCATCCTAGGCCATGAGTCTTCTTATGCTTAGGAATGCCTGCACACAGAACTGCTGTGTAAACTCAGGGTAGGGCATGTAAGGAGAAAGTGTTATTAAAATAACTGTCAATAAATTTTGTCTGCTTTGAAGAGTGGATGTGGGAATGTGTGGCTTAGATAAAATACTGGCACCGCAGTCCATTTTTTTTTTTTTTTTTTTTGTTGCTATAACAAAATATCTGAAACAAGGTAATTTATAAAGAATGGGTTTACTTTGGCCAATGGTTCTAGAGGCTGGGAAATCCAGGAGTAGGGATTGGTATATATTTGACTCATAGTATAGGGCCTTCTGGATACATGACTAAACTGAAGGCACTATGAGGTGAAGCAGAAAACATCCCAGTTCTGCACCCCCTTCTATCCACCCCTGTACCTCCTCTCCTACCTTTCCTCTTCTCTCTCTTCCTTCTCTTCCTCAGTTCTTCCTCCCTTTCTTCTTTCTGTCACTTCCTCCTCCATTTCCCCCTCTTCCTTCTTCTCCTTCTCTTCTTCCTTTTTTTTTTTTTTTTTGAATTTTGAGTTGTATTTAATCATTTAGTCTATATGTAGAGATCTGGAGACCGCTTGCAGAGTTTGGTTTTCTCCTACTATATGCAGACCGGAAGCCAGAGTCACATTATCAGGCTTGACATTATAGCAAGTGCCTTTATGTCCTGAGCAATCTCATTGTCCATCTCTTCCTCTTCTTATACAATGCCACCATGGATCCCCACTCTCCCTCAAAGACACTATCTGCACACACTATCAACATATGGTTTGGGGGCTTACATTTCACTATAAGAATATAGAGATTGTAGTCAAACCACAGTACTTGGTTAAAGGAATATGGCTCCACTCTACATGTAAACTCTTTCAGGGGCTGTTACTAATATCAATCTCATCTTGATTCTTTGGGGATTAGGTTTGTGCATGAGACACTGGGATTATCAGGGAAGATTTCTGGACTGTCTCTCTGACTGAGCTTGAATCACTGTGTGACTATCTGACATGCAGTTTGCAAACATTATGTAGAAAATACTTGTCATGTTCTATGTGACCCAGTGGGAGGGAGATGTTGTTATGACTCACTAAGGAAGGAGCACATTCAGGAGGATTAAAAAGCAATGGTGAAGATCCAAAATTCCTAGCCTAGGAATCATTGTGAGTCTTGGGGGCGGGGGAGGGTAGGAATAGAAATAGACTAGCTCAGAAGGGTTGCCTCATAGTTTTATAGTGCCTCGTGGAAGAGAGGACCTCTCAACTCCAAAGGGCACACTCAAGATAGTTCATATGAAGTATGATTTCTGGGTCAATGCTGAACTGATTTGGCCAGCTGCTAGCCACACAAAGTTTCATGGGATTTTCCTATGGGGCTACCCTGAGGAAAGTGATCCTGCTTTCATTTCGTTGGGTCCTAGTATTCTAGTTTGATTTCTTTTGCTGTAATAAAACACTTTGACCAAAAGCAAACTGGAGAGGAAAGAGTTTATTTGTATTATACTTCAGGTCACTGTCCATTTGAGGGATATTCCACACAGAAACTGGAGGCAGAACCACAGAGGAACACCACTTGTTGGATTGCTCGCTGGGACACTGTTCGATATAGGTCCAGACCACCTGCCTAGGAGGTGATACAACTTACATTAGGCTGACCCTTCTTCATCAACTAAGATAATCAAGACAATTACTTCATGGAGACTCAGTTCAGGCTATTTTTGTGAGTGCCAAATTGACAGTTAATGCTAACCAGGATACCCGAAGACACTAAGTAATTGCCCCATTGATAAACTGTGATTTGAGCTTACAATGATCTTACTATTCCAGTGCTAATACCAATTAAGACTATAAACCATAGCAGGCTCCACTGAGGTGCTGGCAATGTGCCAAGTGACCCTATAATTAATATGTATGTATATGTGCATGTACATGCTTAGAAATAAAAATAATTCTATCTTAACATCGGTGGCTGATTGTATATGCTCCTGAAAGACCTGATTATAGGTGGAATTTATGTCTTATTGTGCATGTATGAGTGTGTATGTACATGTTCTTGTATATGGGTGTGCACATGTGTGTAAAGGTACGTGGAGGACAGCAGTCAACATCAGATGTCATTTCTCAGGTTACAGTCTACCTTGTTTTGTTTGTTTGTTTGTTTGTTTGTTTGTTTTTGTTATTGTTTGTTTGTTTTTGAGGCAGGGTCTCTTGCTTGACTGAGTCTTGCTGGTTTGACTAGGCTCACTGGCCCAGGGATCTGCTTGTTTCTCAGCCTGTCTGCAGTGCTGGGGTTAGAAGTACACAGCACAACACACAACGTTATTTTGAATTTAACTTCTGGGGATGGATAAGGGGTCCTCAAGTTTTTCCAGCAAGCACTTTATGGACCGAGCTATCTAATCAGCTCTGGGGGAATGCTTAGAATAACATTCAATTCTAGAATAATCTAAACACAGGCAATAGAAAAAAATCTAACCAACTCATCGTCTCAGAAGGGCTCTCATCAGTGAGAACTAGAGGTGAATAGTAGAGCATTCCTCATTCCAGGGAGAACTGAAAAGACAGAGAAGATATATATGTTGGTATGCTGACACCATCTTTAATAGCTTTATCCACATCTAAACTTTCTCCCCTATTTTCTATATTGGCACTTTAATTTTCCAGGGTCCTCTGAAAGGTTATTATCTGGTAACATCTCTTTGAGGGTGCTGATAAAAATGCTCACGTGTCTTATTAGCCACAAGAATGACAAGCACACACTCTGTGGCTATCAGAAGTCTCACCCATTTATTTTGGATTCATTTCTATGGCTGAGTTTAAGGCTCAAATTAGGCTCTGTTGTAAATGAGGGGATGTTCGAGTTTATCTGCATTGTGGCTTGACACTGTATGTCCCCAACTGACGCAGATAGTCTTCGCCATTGTTGGTGGTATTTTGGGAGACTCGGTGTGCACTTGTGTGGGTTATAGGCCAGCCCTCCTTTTAGTTTGTGCTCTCTGTTTCCTATCTGCCATGATGTGAACAGGAACCTTATACTCCCAATACTATCCCTGCATGGGATAGTAAACAGTCCTTCCTGGAATTCCTGCCATGACTTCAATGATGACCTGTGACCAGAAAGTTATAAGATGACATCATGTCTTCCTTCCCTTAAGTTGCTTTTGGTTAGTGCTTTATCACATATACACAGAAGTCAAACTAAGTCACACAGTGACAAGAAAAGCATCTAGCCCACTCATTTCCTGTTTCCTAACTTTCCTTGGGGATTAATTAGATTCCCTGTCCCAGCATCCCATATTAGCCCAGTGTTTTGTGACATTCTCCATGCATCAGATTTGCTTTGCCTTCTCTGACCCTGAGACTCAGTCTATGCTGAAGACTGATGTCTCTGGGTCCGCTGCATCCCTCCTCCACTGGGTCTGACAAATGCTGGTTAGGAAAGTGTGATGTTTCAGTCAGGAATATCTGAGGCTGAATACATGGTTTTCTGCAGTTATGCCATTGTGGAAATCCTTCACTTAATCCTGATTGTTCTAGCTGGGAAGTGGGACTGGGATCCTGTCCTAGAGAGGACGGGCCCGCTAAAATGAGGGCAGGCACATAAAGTGCCTCTCCACTGTTGCCATACAGGGACACGATCATATACTTTTTTAAAAAAATCATCTTTTCCCTTCTAATGTTCACGCAGTTATTCCTTGATTACAAATGGCTCAGAATGGCTGTTGCCTGTATTGTTATCTTTCTCCCAGGTGCACAGCACTGATACCCTAGACTAGTTCTCTAAGATGTTTCTGTATACACAGATATAATGAGCAGTAGGGCTGTGGAGGCCACTGCTTGATTATTACAGTGTGGGGTATATATCCTTGGATGCTTAATGCTCAAATAGGAAACAGAGCTTGTGGAACCTATGAGGACCTTGTCTCCTACCTCTGTCATCCTGACAACATCTGCCCTTCTCTGCTTGGTGCCATCTGTGTTAAAGAGCCTATCTTCTTACAGCCCAGGTTCTAAGTATGTGGGGGTCTCTCACTTTTATACATTTTCTTTATAGCATGAGATGACATCTGCCTTCCTGTAAATGTCACTCATCTGACCCTTTACTGCCTTTATAATGCATCTGAAAGCTATTAGAAAATAGTGATCATGGCTGGAGAGACAGCTCAGTTGGTTGGATGTGAGTTCAATCATGGTGAGATGGAAGGAAGAGATAGATAGGTAGGTCCTGAGGCTCACAAGCTAGCTAGCCTAGCCTACTTTGTGAGTATCTGGCCAGGTAGACACCCTGTTTTAAAAGAAAAACAAGATGGGAAGACATCTGACAAAGAGCACTCATGTGCTTATGTGCTCATAAATATGCACACATCCATGAACACACACACACATGTGCATACATAAAAACTGTGATTGTATATTCAAGAGGCCTCCTTCCCCATTTTCCTTCAAATAAAGACATAGTTTTCTTTCTGGGGTGTGTTCCATGATATATCCCATTTTGTGAGATGTCCTCCTTACTTCCTATCTTGGTGGGCCAAGCTACAATGTTCAGAACAGGAAGAATAACCACATATAAGCCAGGAAAAACAACTTTGTTCAATTCTGTGGTTGGCAACCTGTTCAGTGCACCTCTGTAAAATAGAGACCCTGATGTCAAGCTCCTGTCACTGGCCATCAGGGCCACATGTGCAGGTGATTGTAAAGCATACATTTTAATGCCTGGCCTGGAGAAGGCAATCAACATCTGATTTGCTAGTTTGCCCGGTAGGAGCAGTCATAATGCTTTGTTATCTTAGAAAAGTCTTCTTGGTGACTTTTAAGGCTGTATTCAACATGGATGTGTGGTCTTTCTTCCTCTGAAATAGCAAAGTGGCATGAGTTAAGTGTTTGCCTTACCCTATTATAGTCACAGACATTTGAATATTTGGATAGTTCAATGATCACTTTAAATATATCAGTTTAAGGCAGTTTGCGATTTGAAGTCATCATTCATACCTCCTTTGACTAGCCCTGGGTGTTGTAGAGACCTCTGGGGAAGCAGTGGAATGCTCAGACAGCCATGGGCAGTACTCCAGAGCAGCTGAAAGATGAGTGTGTCCATGGCTGATGCACAGGCTATGGAGACACCAAATCCCCCTGACAAAGTCCAGCGATGCTTCCTTGCTGATCAGCCTTCTCAAAAGACCAGATGAGCTCACCAAGAAGGAGGGGGTCGGTGAGAGATTTCAGGAAAGATTCTTAGTTATCGGAAATCAAGTTGTAAAAATTATGGGGGCTGGGGGAGGCTCCTGTTGATGTCTCCACTTGTTGTCACAACCCCAGACACATACATGACTTGGTGGTGATGTCATCCAACATAAATAGATGTGTCAAAGCCAGAAGCTGCCAGATAGATCCTGGATTGTGATGGAAGGTAAGAACGACGTGCAATTTGTGTACCTCGTGGGCATGGAGTGAGTCATGCTTTCCAGTAGGGCATTATCACCTATCCTAATACTGAACCCAACTCCTCAAGATATTCAAAAATAACTATCATCTACCCCCGAAGAACTCACTTTCTCCAAGCTAAGATCTATTATTTACTTAGGTTCATCTTGTGTCATGAATGCAAAATACCTTCAGTTGACTCAGTTAGACACACACATGACCAACTTCACTTCTAATTTCATTCATTCATTACGACCTTCATTAGAAACAGCCATTCATCCATCCAACCCACCCTTGCTCTATGCTTCATTCAGTGTGCCATTCCATGAGTCTGTGACATCCAGTCTTCCACTTACTGAAAGATGACTTTTGTGCTTTTTTTCCTGTGTCCTTTACTGTGCTGGGCATTGATAAGGCAGCAGTGAAATAAAACACACACAGGATCTGCAGTTCTAGGGAAGACAGGCCCTGCAAACAAGCAATTATGGAGAGGATTGTGATCAAGAGGGTAGAAGCTTTGCCTTACTTTGGCTGGAGCTTTAACATTTTTCTATTACCCCATAAGCTGAGATTCCAGGGGCTTAGCTTCTAGAGTGTCTACATAAATAACCCTGAACACTCCTATATTACAAAGAAGAAGAGTGAACATTTGTGTAGTTTGTGCCAGGTGGCTGGGCACAGAGCCAAGCTCTCTACAAAGATAGTGACACTTAATCCTCCCGAGCCCTCCCATTTCACAGATGAGGAAGCTGAAGCTCAGAGATAGCAGGCAGATTGTTGGCTGGGGAAAAAAATCCCTGATCAGTTTGGCTTTACACTCTTTGTCCTCATGATCCCCCAAACTGACAAAGCTTGACAAATGGGTGTCGAGAACTCAGGATAGAAAACATCTTTAGACCTTCTTCATTTACTTCCAAGATCCTATAGTAAAGTTTCTATCCCATGAGAACAAGTGCAAGAACTTAGGGTGACTAGGCCTGAGAGTATTTGGGGGTAAGCCCTGCCCCTGCCTCCTAGGAAGCATGAGAAAGATTTTCGGGAAGTTCCTTGTAGCCATGGAGAAGACTTAAGCAATCCAGCCCAGAAACGAATCAATGAGGCTTGTGTGCACATTCTGGATGTTGCTAGGATAATATAAACCCAACCGGAGCGTGTAATGGCCACATGACATCTTCGTTTGGTAGTAAAGTCATCTATTACACACCCTCTTTCCTTTACAATGGCTAAAAAAAGAAGCGAGTCAGTCATTTTTACAAAAATAGCCCTGTATTTCAAAAGAAAATAAACTTTTTTTTCAAAGAATGTGAGCTTCTACTTTGTTCCCCCTAATTCCATACATTTCCTTCCTTCAACTTTGTAGTGATATAGTCCATTGGTCCAGATTTTTGGTCATTTTTGAGCAAATTTGGTGATGTGCACATTTAATTTAGGAGTGACTCGTGCACAACTTAACTAGTGGCTGGGGCTTACCCGTGAGTAACCTGCCTTCTGTCACTTGAGAGGCGAGTGAATGGGTGAAATGGCTTGGGAGGCATCAGTGTGACTAAATGCCATGGTTATCTCCCGTCATAGCTGCTCATGTGTGTTCCGTGTGGGCTGACATGTATCTGTGTGTGTTGATCGGCACTGCTCATCCAGTACCACATATTCCAGAGAAGACATGAACAGTCAATGGCTTCAAGTTTCTCCCTTTGGATTCTTCTTGGTCATTTTGTAGGTATTAAAGACCAACTCTGACCTCAATGGGATTTCTTTGTATGTGTGTGTGTGTATCTAGGTTGTGCACAGAGATCAACCTTCAATGTCATGCTTCAGAAGTTATTAACTTATGATTTGAGATAAGGTTTCTTACAGGAATATGTGCAATGAGACTTGATAGCCAGCAACCCTAGGAAGTCTCCCGTCTCCACCTCCACAAGCTGAGATTAGAGATAGATGCCTTTACTCCTGTTTTTTTATATGGGTTCTGGAGATCAAATTTAAGCCTTAGTGTTTACAACGCAAGTTCTTCACTAACAGAGCTATTTCCTCGGTGCTCTTACAGGATTTCTTACTTGATATCTTAGTCATCACAGAATCCATCTTTCCTTAAACAGCAAGCCTCAGAAATAGGGAATCTGCTTCACCACACTATGGCTATAGCTGTCCTGATAGTCTGAGAACTGCTCTGCCGGCGTGGCTCTGGCAATAGCCACTAGCATATGAAGATGTGGGATTTGAAATGTAATGTCCCAGGTACTGGTTAAGTTCTTTATCTGTCCTTTCTCTATGCCCACCTTTCTTCCAGTTCTATGTAGTAGATGGTTTGTGGAGCCTTATTTAGTTTAGGAAGAAATCAAGCATCGTATTAGCAATGAAACTCACCTAGGGTCACACTGGTGGCAAATTTCAGAGGCAATATCTAAACCCACCTTTCCCAGTTGAATACTTATCTATATTGACATCTTTTTTTCTTGTCTTATTCTCACCATCGGTCCTGGCTTGTTTATATTTTTATTTTCTGATGTTTGTGTGTCTTAATAACTTGACACAAGCTAGAGCTATCTGAGAAGAGAGAGCCACAATTGCAAAATTCCTCCAGAAGACTTCACAGGATTGATTCATAGGCAAGCCTGTAGGACATTTCTTGTCTAGTGATTGAAGCAGGAGGATCCATCCCATTGTCACAGGTCGTCCCGGTTGTATAGAAAAGCAGGCTGAGCTAACCATGGAAAAGCAAGTCAGCAATCAAAGGGCTCTTCCATGGCATCTGCTTCATCTCCTGCCTCCGAGTCCCTGCCTTGACTGCCTCTGATAAGGGACTGTGATGTGGAAGTGGAAACCAAATAAACTATTTCCTCCCCAAGTTGATTTTAGTCATGATGTTTCATCTCAGCCACAAAAACCCTAACTAAGGCAGGATTTTTTTCCCCACCCTTTACCAGAGGTGTGCTTGTTTCCTAATTTCATTAATTCATATAGGCAAGGATGTAGGGGAGGACCAGGGACTTTCGTCTTGTGGTCTTTCGTCTGTCAGTGTTGACCATAGAGTGAGTAATCCATCACAGTAAATTCCACGAAGTAAAACAAAAGTGTTAGGTTTTGTGTGGACACAGAAAAGAGAGTGGGGGAAACTTCTGGACTCTTTATGGAAACCCTTTTCTTTATGAATTTCTAGGAAGTAAGAATCACCTTCAAGTAGTTCTTCTTGTTGGCTACATTACTTCTTCTTTTTTTTTTTTTTTAACTCTACCATAACTTCACATATTCTAGAAAGCTTTTTCTAGGAATAGCCTGGGGGAAACTGTAAAGGTTTTTCTGCAGGATTCATTTCACTAATTGAATATCTGTGACCTTAGGCTTTGGAGAAGTAGATGGTACATTTGGGAATTAGAAGTTACCCATGGTTTCCAATTATGTGGAGCCTTCATTGAAAGGTGTCTGCCAGTATGACCAAGAGACTTAGGAGGCATAGCTCCAGTTATGGGGACCATAGTCTGGTTACCCACCTCTCCTCAGTCAGATTTTGAGAACTTCAAACTCCAGAATTTCTTTTTTTAATAGATACTCTCTGTATTTACATTTGAAATGTTATCCTCTTTTCCCACCCTGCTCCCATTACTCCTCCCCCTCCACTTGTCTACATGAAGGTGCACTCGCTCCTACCCTCGAGACTCCAGAATTCCCATGTGATGGAGCCTAATCCACTTCAGAGCTGACTAAGTCTTTTTTGTAGGCCCATTACAATTTGCTCTAGGACCACGGAATATCTAAGAGCTGGCTATTCTGGTGTGTGTAGAATAAGTTTGAACATTTCTATGTAATATCACTTACAGTATAGAACAGAGTTAAGAGCACGAAGGTAAAGTGAAAGAAAACCAGAAACTAGATACACACTTATGAAATTGAAATTCAAACCTGACTTTCCATGTTGTTTTGAGACCATTTGTCATGGGTAGGGAGAGAAAGCATATTTTTATTCCACAGTATGTTAAGCTTGATTTATAACTTGTATATATTTAGACATATGTTATGTGGGCCCCAGCTTCTACCCTTTTGCTTTGACCCTCAAATGGTAGGGATAGGCCAGAAAGCTACCACTATGTAACCAGCTGTCCTGGCTTATTTGGGACTATGGGGGGTTCCCCTAGGATATAGGATTTAAAATGCTGACAGAGAAAGTTCCAGGCAAACCAGAGGGAGTTGAGTTGCTCTTTCTAGATCTGGTTTTAGTCTAATAACTGCTACTAATTTATACAACTAGATATGTTAGAATTCTTATTTTAGGAACAACAAAACCAAAACCAACCACCTCTGTTTATGCTTTTATCTTGGCAGCTTGTTAGAATTCCATTGATTATAGTTCTGCCCTCAAAGACAGGAAGAAATTCAGGGTCATTTGGCTACAGCCAGGACTCTTGTCTTCAAGATAGCATAAGGCCTATGAAGAGAAGAATTTATACTTTCAGAAGAGACTTTTCCTCTGAAAGAACAAAGAGATGAGTGTGGTTCTATACATTAGTCCTGCCAGTCCTCAGCTGATACTTTGTCACAGTGACAGAGTGTGAATCCAATCTAGCCAGCCTGCAGATAGCTAAGACTGCTGGGTGTTTAGAGTGCTTGATAACTAAAAATTGATTAGATGAAAATGCCTTTATTCAGACTGAGAAGAACAAAAATGATCATGCTAGTCAACCCAAAGAACTGCTTCTATTTTTGATGTTTGGGAATACGACATTAATTCTTTCATGTATTCGTTTATTCTCATTCATTAATTCGTGTATTCTTTCAGGAAATGATGCACAAAGCAGTAATATCCCAACCAAAGAACCTCTAGGCACATACTGGCTTGAAGATCCGAAAGCAGACCAGAGAAATGGGTGGAGAAAAGAAAAAGGTGGAATAAGATGGATTCAGAGGTGGGCAGTGGTCACACCCTAGTATCTGCTGTAAATAAAGAGTTTAGGTTTTGTTAAGTGCATTGGAACAACCTTGCAATAGATGGAGAAATACCCAAATCCCACACCCTATCCATGGAACCATAAATGTCAGAAGACAAGACAAAGTCAGGGTGTGGAATCAGGATGGTTAAGTATGTGGACCCTAAAGAGAATCATGTGCACACATCATCATCAGAAGAAGGGAGAAGAATTTGTGACAAGGAGAACAGAGGGGGACGGCTATGCATCTGTGGAGGTAGGGATATAGCCACAAGCTAGCCAATAAATAATGCTAGCCTCTAGAAGCTGGAGCAGGTCAGCAACAGACTGTATCATCCAGAAGGACAGTTTTAGTCTGGTGAGACTTGGATTTTTTTCCCAGCCTGCAGACTTGGGATATAATATATTTTTGTTGTCTTGATCCACCTGTATTTACAGTCATTTGTTACAGCAGCACAGGAAAGCTGGGGACCAGGCTAGTCTCTGCTTTTGGCTGGGTTTCATGCATCTTTGATTTCTGTTCTCTGGTGACCTCCTAGTTGCTTCAGGGACCAGAGAACAGAGGGCAGACATAGCAGCAAAGATAAGCTGTGGGACCTTGCAGGTGTGTAGATGACATGTGACAGGTGGTGAAGAGAGAAATAAGCAGCCTTCAGGATTTTCTTTGATTGTTATCAAGAGATGAAGACTCAGGAACTGAGAAATGGCTCAGCTGGTAAAGTGCATGTTGACAAGGGAACATGAGGACCTGAGCTCAGGTCTCCAGAACACACATAAGCAAGTGAAGTATGGTGGTGTTTCCTCAGATCCTAGAGTTGGGGAGGAGAAAGCAGGAGAATTTGCATGCTTACTGGCCACATGTCTAGCCAAATCAGCCAGCCTCAGGTTTAGTGAGAGTCACTGCCTCAAAAACTAGGTGGAGAGCAATTGAGAAAGACACTTGATGTTGATCCCTGGCCTCCACAGTCATGTGTATTCATGCACATAAGCACTCATGTATACATATATTCCGTGCATACATGTACATAAATGAACACACATACACATACATACGACCAGACTCTAGAGTCACTAGTGATTTAATGTGATGTCTAGTTTTATATCAACTTGACACAGACTACAGTGATTTGTGAAGAGGAAACCTCAACTGAGAAAATGCCCTCACTGGATTGGTCTGCAGTCAAGCCTGCTGGACTTTTGTGGGGACTTTTATTTGCTTTATAAGTTTTGTGAGAGGGTCCAGTTCATTGTAGGCAGTGCCACTTATGGGTTGGTGTTTCTGGGTGCTACAATAAAGCAGGCTGTGTAAGCCAGGAGGAACAAGTCAGTAGGCAGTGCTCCTCCATGGGCTCTGTATCAGCTCCCGACTCCAGGTTCCTGCCCTGGATGAGTCCCTGTGTAATCTCCATCAGTGAGGGACTGTGAACTCTAAACATACTATGAATGAAACCATTCTTTCCAAAGTTACTTTTGGTCATGGTATTTTGTCATCATAATAGAAACTCTAAGACATTTGCTTTCAGGGTAAGTATACTTTTTTTTTAATCCATAAAGAAACAAAACAAACTAATTTGAATTTGTTTCTTTTAAATTGTGTGTGTACATACGCTTCTGTATGTGGGGGTGTCAACATGAGTGCAGGCGTTTCTTGAGGCTAGAACCGTTAGATTCCTCAGAGCTGGAGTTAGCATTCAATATGGATATTGGGAATCATAATCAGATCCTCTGCAATACAGACTTAACTGCTGAGCTCTCTCTCCAGCCCTCATGACCCAGTTTAGAAAGGAATCACAGAGGTGACCAACCAGCATGGATTCATGGGCAATGGAACTCTGGAGCTGCCCAAGACACCTTTGTTCTCCTCAATAGGCCACCCACTCTGCTTATAGACACCCTCAATGGCTTTGCAGAGACAAGAAGTGTTGGAAATCATCTGAGGATTCCACAGCCTCTCAGATGGAATTTTTGTGACACTCTTGTCTGTAGGAGGCATGCACAAGACATTGCCTAAATGCAGTGTGGCTGATCTTAGGATGTCTCAAAGGTTTCCTTTGTGGATTACAAAACTCCACTGTGCGTCTGAGCCACCTGGGGGGGGGGTCTCAGAAAACATACAGATTGGAGAAGTACAGTTTCACAACATCTGACTCATCTTTCAGGGCATGGTCCAGGACAGTACGTCTCAAACTCTCCTTACATGGGGAGGTTGGTAAAGCATATTTGGATTCAGTGGGACTGAGTAGAGACCAGAGTCTGTAGTTTCTCTGTCTCTCTGTCTCTGTCTCCCTTCCTTCTTTTCATTCATTCATTCGTTCTTTTAAAAACAATCTATCTCTTTGTATGTGCGTTGTGGCTTGTGGATGTGTGTGTGTGTGTGTGTGTGTGTGTGTGTGTGTGTACGTGTTGTGTGCTCACATGTGTGATGGTGTGTGTGTGTGTATGTGTAGGTCAGAGGACAACCTTGGGTGCTAACCCTCACCTTGCATATATTTGAAACAGTATTTTTTCTCCACTGTGTGCATTGGACTAGCTGGCCTGCAAGCTTCTGTGACCTCTCCAATCTTCTCCTATAATATAATGTATCTTGGCCATAGAGGTTCTGGGATTATAGGTGCATGAAACTATTCCTGTCTTTCTGTGGGTTCTGAGAATCAGATATTGGGTCTTCAGCTTGCATGGTCAGTTCTTTAAGGCACTGAGCTCTCTCCTCAGCTCTGGTACTTTCATTTCCGATTAATGGCAGGAGATGCTAATGGGGTTGGTACACAGATCACATGTGGACAATCAAGGTTCCCAGGGACTGCACTCAGAGTTTTAAAGCCCTGTGTGCCAAGGATGAGTCTGACTTCAGCTCATCTTTTACCACATATGTCAGAAAACACAGTCAGCCCTGGACACATTCCCAAGGCCCCATACGATGGTCCAGCTGTGGTCCTGATTGAACAGAGCCTTTGGCATTGGAAAGCAGTGACACTTGGCATTCTCTGCTGCTGAGCTCATCAAGGGCTTCCAGCCAAATTCAACAGAGGCCAGCTTTCCAGCCTGGGTTATGAGGAGGCCTTGGTTTGCCAGGCAGGCCCCTTTCAACAATGCCAATTGTGGGCTAGACAACTTCCTCAGCCCAGCAGTTTGTGTCTTTCTTGAGACACCAGGAGGCCTGGCATGTTTCTTTAGACATTTTATTTCCAACACACAGTCCTAGGTAAGCCCTGCCCCCATCTGAATCCTGCTCTGGTCCCTGTAGCCCTCTGGAGAAAGTCAAGCTACTTTTCCCATCTCAAAACTCCACTTACAGCTCTAGCCTTTGCCATCCCTGTCTTCCCAGGGATGAAACTTCTAAGAGGAGGGTCTTCATCTATCCATTCATTGTCTCTTTTCAACAGCTCCAAGACCTGATATTTAATTAAAAAACCACCCACATACTTAGGGGAAGGGATGCTATGATACCAGGGAAAGGCAAGGCCTAGAGAGATAGCAGACCAAGCTTAAGGTTTTGTTACAAAGGCATACCCTGGTTTTCATTTCAAGTGTGTGCCCTTGGACTACTTTTGAGCCTCAGTTTTTTCAAGTTTAAAGTGAAGCCTTTGTCTTAGGACTACTGAGAGAATTCAATGAGACCACTTACTTGAAAGTCATAATCAGTGTTCAGCTTTGTAAGGTCTTACACAAGGTCCCAAGTTTAATCTCCAGATCCCAGAAACACACACACACACACACACACACACACACACACACACACACACACACACACACACACACACACCAACCAAATGGAAACCTAGACCCACAGGCTTTGGGAAGATGGATCAGCAGATGAAGTGCTGGCCTTACATTAGGAACTTGGCTCAGATATCCAGAATCCTCATAAAAAGCCAGACACAGCAACAGTTTAAGACTGTAACCCCACTTGCAGAGGTGAAGATGGGGATTAGATGAATCCCTGGAGCTCACTGGTTAGCTAGCCTAACTAGTCAGTGAGATACAAGCTCAGTGAGAGAACTTGTCTCAAAAACATAAGGTAGAGAGCAACTGAGGAGGACACGGGACATTGGCCTCTGTCTCCTGAGTGTACTCAAAAGTATACACACATACACACACACACACACACACACACACACAAAATGAATAAAAATATAGATAAAACTGTCACAATAAATCAGCAACTCCTTACCATCAAACTCTCTCTTGTTCCATTTTCCTTCAGCTCTCTCAGAATCTTGGGGTCCATGGAGTGATACAGTTCCTGGTGTTTCTTTGTAAGTGCAAATCCATGGACTAGGGAGTATGTCTGAACCCAATTTTGAAAAGGATTAGTAGTGTGGGACTCTTTCCTTTAGTGCATGTCCAGAGCACTTGAAAAGGAAGAGAATGGAACCATTCAGGATTCCGGCCATTAGGACAGACTGGAAACAAACAGGAATCTTCGGGTCCAAACATTTCCTCCACACAGCTTGTTTACCTTGGAGACCAAGGTCAACACAATTAGGTTTCAATGTCAACAGCACCAAAAGGTAGAAAGCCCAGGACCGGGCAAGTGCTTTATAAAGCTGGTTTTCAGGGCTATGGTATCCACCTTCCTTTCTATAGTGGGGATAACAGCTTTGCTTTGGGTGGGGAGAGGTGAAGACACTGAATTCCAGATGTGATTGTAAGAATGTGCGGTGGGGGTTAATCATTGGCTCAGTACAGATTCGATTTGAAGATACATGTTTCCTAAAGTCCTGCATAGTACATCTATGGGTTACAGCAAGCCACATCAAAAAAAAAAAAAAAAAAAAAAAAAGCAAATAAAAGAGCAGGCTCTGGCTGCAGTTGTTCATTTACTTCATAAGCATGTTTGTAAGTACCTAGTATGTGTTAAGATGTACAGATAGTAAATGGAACACAGAATCTCCTTCTTCTCTGAGCCTCCCTTCTAAGTAGAGTTTATCTTTAAGTGTTATAAAAAAAAATACCTGCCTCCCTGGGCCTGGATTCAGTGACACACAGGAGGTCTTGGGGGTGAGGGCAGGGGAGAAGAACCCTGAATCTAATCTATCTCCCATGGCTGATTATCTTCCTTCAAGACTATTACTGTATGTACCCACACGAGCCACACAGATTTCTGTCTTAGAGCCCACTTTCTCTGCTTCTGCAGCTTCTGAGGGCGGAAGCCCCGGGCCGGCTTCAACTTCCTTCGTAAGGAGTGGAACTTGCTGGTACTCTCAAAGCTGTCACACTCCAGAGCTGAGTCTGTAGCTTGAGTCAATGTCTTTTCTGACTGGATTCTTTGTCTTTAAGCTCTGAGGGTGACATGTGCCACAACTGTGCTGTCCAGCCTGTTTTCAAGTGTCTTTGATTTTTTTTTTTTCTTCTTGAAAGTACAAAGGAGTGGCCACTTAACCCTCCCCCACTTCTCCAAACTTTGGGGGTTCTGTTGGGCTCAGCTCTTTCCTTTTCCCAGCAAAGGAAGAGATGAGGAGGAGCTGTTCTCTGCTCCACTCTGGAAAGACGCTGGCCTTGTTAGGGAGCCTTAATCCCCTCCACCCACTGTTTACCTTCTTATCTGAAAATATTACTGGATCTGCCAATCTGCCAAAGGAAACAGAGACATGTTTTTTAAGGCTGGAGACTTGCTTTTTGAGCCTGCCAGTGTTTATAAGGCTTAAATGGTTTCTCTGTTCCTGGGGTCATGTGGGAGGAGCAAGAGACTTTTACCAACAGCTGGTTGGAAGCCAGAGGCCAGGCCAGGTGAAATCCCACAGAAGACTAGGGCAGAGAGCAGGCCAGGCGTGTGGTAGGAAGGAAAGAGGAGGTACCAAACATCTAGGCAGCTTCATGGACTCCCTGTTCTAAACACCCTGCTCTCAAAGCAACTGGGCCTTGTTATCCACCAGGCAAGAGCTGAGTGCTGTTTCAGATCATGTAGCCTGTAAGAATGGAGAACTACATTCATTTGTAAACTCAGGGAGGTTGTGACAAGAGATTGTCTTGATTTTATGATGTTTAGTGATTTATTTACTGTATTTTTACGAGTGTTTTATTTACATGTATGTAGATATGTATGTGTATGTTATCAGAGTCACATGCATCTGTGAGATTTTTGTATATTTATTGTAGCTCCATAGAAACCATACTCTTCACAGTACTATTTTCTTGGCTTGTAACCACTTGATGAATGTAAGTGGATCATAGTGTGTGCACTCTAACAGAGTGAGGATTGGCCTCCTGATTAGGCACGTGGGTTCTGCAAAGAGATGGCTTCAAGTCATGGTTCTTTTGCTTACTGTATATGTTGGGCTAGCTGTTTAGTCCCCCTCAGCTTTATTATGTTCCATCTGTGAAATGTAGATGACACTTACTATGAGAAGGCCCTTGAGACCATTTTTATAAAGCTTAGCCTGGGAGAGACATGATCCTAAGGAATCAACAGTAAATAACTGATAAGAAAATGAAGTAGTTTTTGTCATGGATGATAGCACTTCTGGGCAAGCCTGGGTTCTACCCTGGACTCCTGATCAGCAGTTGGGTAGCCTAATCAGTGCTAATTATTTTTTTGGCCAACTTCACACAACAAAAGTTATTTGAGAAGCAGAATTCTCAATGGAAGGAATTGCCTCCCTCAGATTGGCCTATTGGCACCTCCATAGAATTTTTAAAAAATTAATTATTGATGGGGGATGGTTCAGTCCACTGTGGGAGGTGCTGCTTCTGGGTGATGGTCCTGGGATGTTTAAGAAAGCAGGCCGAGCAAACTATGGGAATCAAGCTGGTAAGCAGAGTTCCTCTACAACCTCTGCTTCAGTTCCTGCTTCCAGGTTCCTGCTTGAGATTTTGCTCTGACATCTCTCAGTGATAGACTGACACAGACAGGTAAGCCAGATATACTCTTTGCTCCTACAAGTTGCTTTTGGTCAGTGTTTTTATCACAGCAATGGAAAGCAAACTTGGCATGTTCCATGGCAGTTGTTTATCTCTCTGAATACAAAGTTTCCAATCTGTAAACCGAATGTTCGAATACAGCATCAGGATAAAGATTAATGGGATTCATGTAAACCACTAGCATACAAGAAGGCCTTAGACAACAGTACTCTCCTCTCTCTCCCTTCTTTTTCCTATCTTGTGCTTTATTATTTCCATGCTGGGTATCTCTTCCCACCCCCTGTCACTGTACTAAAAGTTAGGAGACACTGACATGTCTCAGATCAACCAAGTTAGTTGGGACTAAGAATGACGGGTATACTGCTGAATATCTAAGATATTTTGTCCCATATCAGTACTTTGTTCCATCAGTACTGAAAATATCTATGTTCCTACTTCTGGCCACCCAGAACTTTCTTTACTTTCTTCTTTAATGATCATTCCACCTAGAAGATACATACTTCTTGGATGTCAGTGGGAGGCCGTGTGCCAAATGAGCTCCTGTCTCACTATCCTGATCCCCAGACAGCAGGGTGGAAGTACACACGGTAATTTATTGCAATGATCTCCACTCCGGAATGCACTCACAGAACAATTACTTGCACAGCAGAAATCTGGGTTGGTGATCTGGGCCTATCACCTCCAACCAGAAGAGGCTGCTCTAATTTGACCACACTGCACATCTCCTCATACTTTCAGAAAAAGACAAATCATGTGGATGTTATGGTCAGAGCAAGAAGGAATGGAGGTGGCTTTGGCTGGGGCAGAGACCCCTGAACATCTGTTTACGATGATAATGAGAGCAGAGACAAGATGTGTCTAGATCTTCTAAGTTTAACTGCTCAAACCCATTCTTCTTGCTTTTCATGTCTTCTCTCCCATTCTACCTTTAGCATCTCTCTTTTTTTTCTGACTTCAAAACCCAGACTGAGGCTTGGGCTTGCTGGAGAGTAGTGGAGCCCACCACATCCCTTAGTGGTATTTCCTCCAAACTGACTACTCTTTACTTGCTCAGTTCTGTAAATCCTCTTTCACCATAAGGCACTGGGATATCAGAAGGTTTATTTTGTAGGTGAAATACTTCACTCATGCAACTAACACCAAAGCCCACTGATGATCAATGCTTTAGGCTGCTATTGCTGGGTAACAAATAAACCCATAGTCTTATGGTTTTCAACAAGAAGTGTTTCATCCACTAGGAACTGAACATCAGCTTAAGTGGACAAGTTAGGTTGGTTCTGCATGGGGTCATTCTGAGACCAGACTGAAGGGGAATCATGTCTTTGGAGAAGTGTAGGCATGACCAAGGCATGCAAGTATACATTGAAGTACAATCCAAGCTCAAGTCATATCTGCTAGTATCTTTTTGGACAAAGAAAATCTCACAGACAAAGGTAGCATTACCCAGTCTACCTTTTGTGAAAGAACTTCATGGCTTCGTGAAAAAAGCAGGAACTGTTAACAGAGAAGACTAAAGAACTAGGGTCAACAATTCACTTGATGACTACCATTAACATCTAATCATGAACTAGATGACTTGGTCCAGACAACGAAGGGATGAAGAGGCCTGGTAAATAGGACTCACATGATTCACGAAGGGTGACAAAAACAATATAGGCAAAGGTGAGTATACTAGAGACCAACAACTATACCCTCAAACTTGACCATATATCAAGATCATCTGCAAGGCTTGTTAGAATGGATTAGTAACCCCCACAGTGGGTGAGTTGTACCCATAGCCTCACATAATTTAATATTTGGTTCCTGATTGGTGATGCTATTGGTGTGAATTTAGAAGGTTCTGCCCTGCATTGCCATTGGGGGCAGGGTGGTGCAGGTGAGGTGGCTTAAGAGTTTAGAGAGTTGCACAATTTATGGTTCACTGTCTGGTTCCTACTTGTGGTTCAGCTTCTTCTTTAACCTCCATGCTTCCACTCTGACATCATGGACTCTGATCACCCTGGAACTATAAGCCCAAATGAGTTACTTCTTCTATAAGTTGCCTTGTTCACGGTGTGTCTTTCTTTTTAATATTTTATTGGATATTCTCTGCATTTACATTTCAGATGTTATCCCCTTTCTCTGCAATCCCATTCCCCTCTTCTTCCCATAACCTCCATGAAGGTGCTCCCTGTTCCAACCACCCTCACCCAACTCAGCACTTTGGCATTCCCCTACACTGGAAAAACAAGCTTTCTATGGACCAAAGACATCTCCTCCCATTGATGCCAGACAGTGCCATCCTCTTCTGCATATGCAACTGGAGCCATGAAGTCTCTCCATGTGTAGTCATTGGTTGGTGTTTTAGTCCATAGGAGCTGTGGTGGGTTTGGATAGTTGATAATTCTGTTCTTCCCCTAGGGTTGCAGACCCTTTCAGCTCCTTCAGTTCTTTCTTGAGCTCCTTCATTGGGGTCCTCATGTTCAGTTGGATGGTTAGCTACAAGCATCCTCCTCTGTATCAGTATGGCTCTGGAAGAGCCTCCAAAGAGGCATCAATATCAGGTTCTTGCCATTAAGCACTACTTGGCATCAGCAATATTACATGGGTTTAGTGGCTGCATATGGGATGAATCCTCAGGTGAGGTAGTCTTTGGATGGTCTTTTCTCCAATCTCCTATCCTCTATTTATCCATTTATTTCCTCCCATGAGTGTTTTGTTCTCTCTTCTACGAAGAATTGAAGCATCTGCTTTCTGGTTTTTCTTCTCTTTGAGCTTCCTAAGTTCTGTGAATTGTTTCTTGAGTATTCTGAGATTTTTGGGCTAGTATTCGCTTATCAGTGAGTACATATCATGAGTGTTCTTTTGTGACTGGGTTACCTCACTGAGGATAGTAGCTTCTAGTTCCAACTATTTGCCTAGGAATTCTATAAAGTCATTGTTTTTAATAGCTGAGTGGTACTCCATTATGTAAATGTTCCACAATTTCTGTATTCATTCCTCTGTTGAATGATATCTGAGTTCCTTCCAGCTTTTAGCTATTATAAATAAGGTTGCTATGAACATGGTAGAACACGTGTCCTTGTTAGATATTGGAGCTTCTTTTGGGTATATACATAGGAGTGGTATAGCTGGGTCCTCAAGTAGTACTATGTCCAATTTTCTGAGGAACTGTCAGACTGATTTGCAAAGTGGTTGTACCAGCTTGCAATTTCATTAACATTGGAGGAGTGTTCCTCTTTCTCCACATCCTAGCCAGCATGTGCTGTCACCAGAGTTTTTTATCTTAGCCATTTTGACAGGTGTGAGGTGGAATCTCAGTGTTTTGATTTATATTTCCCTGATTACCAGGGATGTTTAGCATTTATTTTTTTAGGTGCTTCTTGGCCAGTCAGTATTCCTCAGTTGAGAATTCTTTGTTTAGCTCTGTACCTCATTTTTAATAGGATTGTTTGATTCTCTGGAGTCTAATTTCTTGAGTTCTTTGTATATATTGGATATTAGCTCTCTATCAGATGTAAGATTAGTAAAGATCCTTTCCCAATCTGTTGACTGGTGTTTTGCCTTCTTGACAATGTCCTTAGCCTTACAGAAACATTGCAATTTCATGAGGTTTCATTTGTCGATTCTTGATCTTAGAGCATAAGCCACTCGTCTTCTGTTCAGGAAAAATTTCCCTGTACCTATCTATGTCTTCTAAGATTTCCCCTACTTTCTGTTTTATTAGTTTCACTGTACCTGGTTTAATGTAAAGGTCTTTGATTCACTTGGACTTGAGCTTTGTACAAGGAGATAAGAATGGATCAATTTCCATTCTTCCGCATGCTGACTGCCAGTTGAGCCAGCACCATTTGTTAAAGATGCTGTTTTTTTTTTTTTTTTTTTTTTTTTTTTTTTTTTTCCATTGAGTGTTTTTGTGTGGGTTCATTTCTGGGTCTTCAGTTCTACTCCACTGATCTACCTGCCTATCACTGTACCAATACCATGCAGTTTTTATTGCAATTGATCTCTAATACAGTTTGAGGTCAGGAATGGTGATTTCCCGAAAGTTATTTCATTGTTGAGAATAGCTTTTGCTATCCTTGTTTTTTTTTTTTTTTTTTAAATTACTATTATTTCAAATGAGTTTGCAAATTTCTCTTTCTAACTGCATGAAGAATTGAGTTGGAATTTTGACTGGTATTCCAATGAATCTGTAGATTGATTTAGGCAAGATGGCCATTTTTCCTATGTTGATCCTTCCAATCCATGAGCATTGCAGATCTTTCCACCTTTTGAGGTTTTCTTCAAGGTCCTCACTGGTCATAGTGTTTTATATGTGCAATAAAAAAGTAAGCAGTGCACTACCTGCTGCTTTTCTCATGTAGTAGTTTGGAATGGGGCTTGAGAATTTGTGCTTTCAGCATATTTGTAGGTAGACAAACATGTTCATGCAAAAATCATGCATGGTGATGTCCTTCTCAGAAAAGGTGATTACTACTGGAGAAAGCCTAATAATGGTCTTGCCTGGGTGCCTAAGTGCAATGACCCATCCCTTTAATTTCATCTTTATCCTGTTCCAACACATGCTTCTCTCTTTTCACATGTTTCTATTGTTTCTATAAATATCTCCGCTATTTCACATTATCCTGAGATCCCCTCTCTTTTTGTCTTGATTTCCTTTCTCCTCACTTCCAGAAGGTACTAGAATCCAGAGTATGTTTGGGGTACACCCAACCATACAATCATTCCATATTCAGGATGAAGATGAGTAGACATATAAAGATGACTTTCTAGGAAGGATGTGGGTCTCTTGATTATTCCTGATAGTTTATCTTTTCCTGGGTCTGTCTTACATCTTTGCACTTTCTGTTTTCTTAACATTTGCAAAGGCTTTATTTTTTTTAAAAGACAGTGCATACTTATGTTTATCTCTAAAGTAACTGATTACATTTCTATTTGGAAATTTTTTTTATTGTAACCTAAAACATTATTTATTTTATTTTATCCATCTACATTTCAGTCCTTTACCTCCCTCTCGGTTTCTACTCCCACAGTTCCTCATCCCATTCCTCTTCTGCCCTTTCCTCCAAGAGGGTGCTCTCTCCCCTGCCACCAACCTCCTCCTTCCCCGGGGCCTCAAGTCTCTCAAGGATTAAACACATCTTCCACTGAGGCCTGACCAGGCATACCTCTGCTATATTTGTGCCAGAGGCCTCAGACAGCCTGATGTATGCTCTTGGTTAGTGGCTCAGTCTCTGAGAGCTCCTTGGGGTCTGGGTAAGTTGAGACTTCTGGTCTTCCTATGGATTTGCTCTCCTCTTCAGCTTCTTCAATCATTCTCCCAATTCAACCATAGGCTCTCTGACTTCAGTCCAATGATTGGGTGTAAATATCTGCTTCTTTTAGAAATAAGTGGGGTATCTGGAGGCTGCCATCACAAGACATTGGTTTGTATGACTTATGCAAAATGAAAATGTCCCCCCAGGACCACTGCAAATGTGTCATTAAATTTAACTGGGAGTTTTATTGATGGCAACTTCAATCCCAGATTGCTCTTAGAGTTAGTTTGACCAAAAATTAGCATGATCCAAGACCACCCTAGGACTTTCTGAGAGCTCAGCTTAACTCACTGAGCTGGGACACTAGGGAGCGCCTGAACATGACCTAAGTTCCTGCCCAAGTAGCTGGTGCTATGAGGATCCTTACAGTTCATTCCAAGATGGGCACAGAAAGAAAATTACCTGCTATCCTGGACACTATCTAATGCCTTTCTTTTGCCAAACACCCCATTTATTTTAGGGACATTTGTGAAAATCAGGGTTTATTGTTTCATTTTCCCACAGTTTTAGTGTTGAAACCTCTCTAATTTCTTACCTTCTCTGAGAATCTTTTCTCTCGTCTCGTCTCGTCTCGTCTCGTCTCCCCTTCTCTTCTCTTCTCTTCTCTTCTCTTCTCTTCTCTTCTCTTCTCTTCTCTTCTCTTCTCCTCTCCTCTCCTCTCCTCTCCTCTCCTTTCCTCTCTCCTCTTTCTCCCTCCCTCCCCTCTCTTGCCCCTCCCTCCCCTCTCTTGCCCCTCCCTCCCCTCTCTTGCCCCCTCTCTCCCTCCCTTCCTCCCTCCCTCCCTTCCTCCCTCCCTCCCTTTTCCCCTTCCTCCCTCTTTCCCTCCCTCCCTCCCTCCCTCCCTCTCTTTTCTTTCTTCAGAGGCAAAGTCTCCCTATGCAGTTCAGGCTGGCTGAAGCTCTCTGTGTATCTTAGCCTGGCCTCAGATCTATAATCCTGTTGTTGCTTCTTGTCTTAGCCTTTCCAGTCCTAGAATTACATGAGTATACCATCACACTTAGGTTGTGTATTACATTTCTATCACTCATTAGTTCACTCAGCACACAATAACTTAACCCTTGTTACCATTCTACACATGGAGAAGATACTTGTGAGCACCACAAAGCCACTACTCTTCTGGACTTTACATTCTAGATGATGAACAATAAACAACCAAACAATAAATAGAAACAATAAGTAACCCAACAGAGAATTGTACCAAGTAAGTGGTTAGTGTTAATTGGTTCTAAATTATAGATGGAACAGGAAGCAGAGGGCTTTACATGGGGCAATGTAGGAAGTCTCCCAGAAAGCACAATTGCTCTGAGGTAGGAGAAAATAATTTATTCTGTCTGGGGAGCCAGAACTTGGCTGTTTAATGGACTGGATATGAGAAACTAAGGAGAGCTGATGGAAGAGAAGGCTGAGAACACAGCAAGGGCTGACCTCACAAGCTCTCCGGGTAATAGTAAGGGTATGGCATTTGGCCAATGAAAATCACATTGATTTTCAACCAGGTACTGTGTAACCTTGTTTACATTTGGTTAATCCCACAGTGACTACTTTGTGGGGAACAGAATTTATGATAACGTGAGCAAAAGCCAAGACCCTCAAAGATGATACTGTTATCTGTAATGATGCCATGCGCTTGGGCTTAGGGATTGAGAAGTGTTCACAGTCAGATCATATGTGGTTTTATCTCATTCCTTCCAAATGTTGTGGGTTAAAAATGCTTCAGGTTTCAGTATTTAGTTGTGCGATTGAATATGTCTGAAATCCAAGCTTTTGAGAGGTTGAGACATAAGGACCATGAGTTCGAGGTCAGCGCTGGCTACATAGTAAGTTTGAGGTTAGCATGAAGGACATGAAACCCTGCCTTAGAAAATAACAAATAAGAAAAATAAGAAAGGTACAATAAGAAACTGGTCCTTAAATAAACAATGATCAGTTTATTCTATGTGCAAATTCCTGAAGATTCACATAGTGCAAAGTCAAAGCACTCTGTAGATCTTTCCCACACATCAGCCTCAGGCTGCCTGTTTTGAGAATTCAGCCACCAACACCCAGCTCCTCCAAAGAAAAGTCCCAGGAGACTATCAGAATTTCAGTGACTGAATAACTCCACATGCTGGACCCATGTGTAAGCTGTCTTCTGCTCCCATGGTGAAGTTCTAAGTTATCCATAAATATTTGGAAAAAGTGCCACTAAATTCCCAGGGCCAAGGAAGGGTCAGATCTTGTGTTGAGAGTTGGAAGAAATATTGGCTATCATGGACTCGGGGTCTCTCAGTATGACTGAAAATGAAATGGCTGGAATTAGAATCATCTAGATTTTCTTCTTCTGTCCTATATGATCACACAACTAACTACCACAAGTCTCAGTTGTCATATCTGCAAGGTGGGACAATTATGAAAGCATCTCTTAGGAAGTTTCAGTTAACACTAGCAAAGCACCATAAAAGAATGAAAAAATATTATTGCAAAGATATTCTAGTCTCAGAATAACAGGTCAGACAGTTTGATTCTTTCTGAGACCCATAGAAGTTGTAATACACCAGCTGTGTTAGGATTTTCTTTTCTGTGATGTTCTGTGACACTATTCCTGAGAAGCAAGAACAAATATCTATTCACTCCAGGAAAGGAACCAATGACAGACCAAAATAAGGATACCACCAACGTCCAACTTGGTGAACCAATGAATTTTCTTGGGGTTACTTACAAGAATGTGGGGTGAGGGGTAACGTAAGTGAGAGAAATGACTCAGACAGCTGTATCATCAAAGTATAACCTAGCATGGATGTATACAGCTTATAAAAGCTGGAAGCCTGGAGCTCACTGCATAGACTGCTGGCAGCTCAATAGATTGGAGA
>NC_137972.1:33939424-33999424 GCF_963924665.1 Micromys minutus
AAATATACAATGGAAAATAATAAAGCAGCTTCGATAAATGGTGCTGCCATAACTGGCTGTCTGTATGTAAAAAAATGAAAATAGATACATATTTGTTATCTTGCACAAAGCTCAAGTCCAAATGGATCAAGGATCTTAACATAAAACCAGACACACTGAATTTAATAGACGAGAAAGTGGGAAAGAGCCTCAAACTCATGGGCATGTGGGGGAAATTTGCTAAACAGAACTCCAATGGCTCAGGCTCTAAGATTAAGAATTGATAAATGGGACCTCATGAAACTTAAAAGCTTCTGGAAGGCAAAGGACACAGTCAATAGGACAAATTGACAACCTATAGATTGGGGAAAAATTCTTCGCTAACTACATCTGATAGAGGATTATCCAAAATATATAAAGAAGTCAGAAAGCTAACCTCCAAAAGGGCAAACAGCACAATTAAAAAAATAGGGTATAGAACTAAACAGAGAATTTACAACAGAGGAATCTTGAATGACTGAGAAGCACTTAAAGAAATGTTCAAAGTCTTTACTTATCAGGGAAAGTGAAAATGAAAATGACCCTGAGATTCCACCTTACACCAATCAGAAAGGCTGAGATCAAAAACTCTGGTGACAGCACATGCTGGCATGGATGTGGAGAAAGAGGAACATTCCTCCATTGCTGGTGGGACTGCAAACTGGTACAAACACTCTGAAAATCAATCTGGAGTTTCCTCAGAAAACTGGAAATAGATCTACTTGAAGACCAAGCTCTACCATTCCTGGGCATATAACCAAAAGATGCCCCACCATGCCACAGAAGCACATGATCCACTATGCTCATAGCAGCCTTATTTATGATAGCCAGAATCTGGAAACAACCCAGATGTCCTACAACAGAAGAATGATGCGGAAAATGTGGTTCATTTACACAATAAACAGCTATTCAGCTATTGAGAATGAGGACATCATGAGTTTTGCAGGCAAAAGGATGGAACTAGAAAATATCATCCTGAGTGAGGTATTTCAGACCCAAACGGGCATGCATGGTATATACTCACTAATAAGTGGGTTGATTGCTTTTTAAACATCTCTTTGTTTGATTCTAGAATGTGTGCTTATGTGTGTGTGTGTGTCTGTGTGTGTGTTATGTAAATCTCAAATACTATTCAACAGAGAGACCAAGCTCTACTTCCATTTCCCCTTAGAACAGTAACAAAATATCTGAAACACCCACATTTTCTCAGTAGTGTTTTGATTTTCTTCCTGAAAACTTAAAATTACACCACTTAGGTAGTGTGAAAAAGTATTCTAGAAAGAGAGACTAGTATGTCCTTTCACACAGCTGATATGACCAGGTTCAATAGTAAAGTGCCTGCTCTGACAAACTTAGGCTAGTGTTAACCTTTTCCCTGTTCTTGAACTAACCAGGGATGATGCATATCAGAATTTGATTAATGATCTGGTGTCAAGGAAATTTCTCAACTGGGCCCCTCAATTTCATTCTGTTCAGTAGGCTATGATGTTGAAGAAGAGATAAAGAGAAAGAGTTGACTTATGTTGGATATCAGTTTTGCAATAGGAGGAAAGAGACACTTCAGGTCTCCTGAAAGCTCTGAGGAATTATTTTGAAAGAAGCTTGTAAAGTACATTTTTTTCAAGTGACATCCTCTTGTATGTATTCTCTCCTTAGACCCCCAGGAAAATTTAACTTTATTCTACAGCTGCTTGTGATAGGAAAGAGATATATATTTCTATGTAACTCTGTATTCATGGGTATCAGCTTAAGGATGCAGTGATGAAGTCAGGTTGAACTTCACTCTAATAGAACATCAGGTCACCATGAAAGCCAAATGCATTTAGGTGCCTCTCTTAAACAGCTCAGTAGTGTTAGCATTAAGGCCAAGATGTGAGCCATTGCAGGATATAAAGGTCCAGACCAATGGATTTTAACTTTCCTAATGCCGTGACTCTTCAACACATTTCCTCATGTTGTGGTGACCCAAACCACAAAATTATTTTTGTGGCTACTTTGTAACTGTAATTTTTCTACCATTGTGAGTAGTAACATAGTTACTTTTGGAGACAGAGGTTTGCCAATGGGGTCACAACCCACAGGTCTAGAACCTTTGATAGAGATGAAGACATGACAATGGTGGAGAGCCATGAACAGCAAATCAAGAACTTGGCTTTGTACAGCCAACATTAAAAGCATTTGCAGAAATGTTGAGGACCAGCATAATACGAGGATCTGAAGGAGGAGAACCAAAGTCTAACTTAAAGCTAACTAAGCACCCTCATTTGCCCTTTGGGGAACCTGCCAACACTGGTGTGATTGTGAGTGAGAGAAACGTGAAGAGAATCTTGTTCAGATTCAAGATGAACAGCATGGCCCTTTTATTTCTTTCATTCTTTTTTTTTTCTTTTTAAGAAAACCTGCCATTTCTCTCTGCGGTGTTGCCATGGAAAGAACTATTTTCATCTGTTGTGAGAGCAGAAAGCTGTATCAAACAGAGAGAAACATTCAGAATGCGGGCTTGAACTATCCTTGGGATGCCCTAACTTAGCAGCATTTTAGTTTCCTCATGTTTATATGAGAGGAATGAGAAAAATGAAAGGTCTCAATGACCTATTTCTTCCATTTTCCCATTGAGTGTGCAAACATGCTGACAATCCGTGGAATGGAGGACACTGGCCAAGTAAACAAGCACTTGCTGAGTGAGGAGTGGTCCCTGAATGGCACATTTGCAACCCGAGGACTGTCACCAGGTTCCCCTCCTATTCTGTTACCAGTTTGCTTGATTTTGTTCATCTCACTTCCTGTCTCTCACATGTATTCACTGCAGGTATATTTCAGTTGTTGCCAGTGACTTTTTAAGGGACCTCCTTAGGTGCCAGTAAATTCTGGAAGAGTTCAGCGAGGACATACAGAGCTTTCCAACCAAAACACAGTTTTAAAAAGAAACACATTCATAATGTCAGAATAAGGAGAGCCCAGTCAGAACTCAGACAGCGGTGCTGGACCCAACCTAGGTGTCTGATAAAATGATTAGTTCTGGAGCAAGAACCAATTAGAACCTTTGGTCTCTGGGAAGTGAAGGCTCCTGTTGAAGGCACCAGAGACTAGGTATTAAATAATATTTTGTTAGGATGTCTGGCTCCTCTATGGCCCCTGGTTATAACCTTAAACTTGACACAGTCCTTGAGGCCAAAGAAGGGAGGTGTGGGCAATTCCAGGCAGCAAAATCTTATGGCATGGGGTTTGGTGCTTCTGAAAAACTTCAGAAGGTTAGCCTGTGAAGAGCTCATCTGAGAGACTGACATATGCGATCACAGTGTTATTTCCTGCTTGTCTTTTGTAGTTGCTCTTCATGGTTCACACTAACAAACACGGGCTTGGAGGGCAGAGGGCACAGGCTGGAAGTCAACAGAAAACAATTCCTTTCCTGGTGGGAATGTAGAGTGTGATTATATTCTCATGGCTGGTGAGAGTTTTTGTGGAAGACAAGAACCACATGGAGATGCTTTCTCAGGATAGCGATAGACAATGAGATGTGTAGATGGCCCCTGAATGCCTGGTAGTGCAAGAATGGCATCCACTTTCATTCAGTGCTCACTTGTTAAGTACCTACTATGTGTGGGGCAAAATAAAAGGCAGGAGAATGCAAAGCTTGTATTGTAATCCGTCTCCTGGAGAAGTTAAGCATAAAGCTGTCATTAATGTCAGAGTCCTATTACATAGTAGTGGCTGGGGCTAAATGCTCTGTCTCATTTAATTCTCCAAGAACTTCTAGCAGCTGATAATATTATGCCTATTTTTCATATGAAATATCTCTCCTAAATATCCCTATTAGCAAGTATTGGATGTTAAATGTGGGCTGGCTGTGTCCAGGATGTGTGCTTTATCTACTGTCATAGGAAAGATGGGGATCAGGTAAGTTATTGTAAGGAGGCCACAGTAGCCTTGGAGAAGGAATGTGACTTATTAGGTAGTCCTGACATGTGAGAGCATGTCTGCCTTTAATAGAGGAACAGCCTCTGCAAGGGTTTGGACCTATGAAAAGAATCTGTTGTAGGGGGCTGGAGAGATGGCTCAATAGTTAAAAGAACTTTGTACTCTTCCAGAGAATCCTAGTTTGGTCCCCAGGATGAGAACTGGGTGCCTCACAACTGTTATAACTTTAGATTCAATTACTTAACACATGTTACATGTGCACACATAGTTAAATAAAAAAATGTAAGTAGCTATTTCTAAAAAAAGAGTCTGATGTAGCTCACATAGCTATGAGAAGTGGCTAGAGATAATTGATTTATGTCTACAACAAATAGTTGAGGGCTAGTAACTGTGAGACACCATCTATTGCTGGCCATGTGTTGGTAGCTAAGATTAGACCAGGGCCTTGTCTTTATGGAGTCACTTTTGGATCAGGCCATGTCATTAAGCAAGTTTCAAATGGCAGTCTCATGAGAAACAGAATAATGACTCCTTCTTATGGTCTGGAACATAGTTCCTGACTAGTGCTTTTTGGAAAGGCTTTGAGAGTAAGGCATTGCTTGAGAAAGTACATCAGGGCCAGTCTTTCAGAGTTTAAAGATGATTCCCAGTTGTCATTCTGCCTCCTGTGTGTGCTGAGCTGCTAATCTAGCTGTCTTCCCCCATATCTTTGCTCTACCATTATGGATTCTATCCCTCTGAACCCATAAGCCCAGCCAAACCCTTCCTTCTACATGTTTCTTTGTGGTCAAGGCATTTTATCACAGAAACAGAAAAGCAACCAATGCAGAAGGCCTTGTGAAATTCATGGTGGGCCTGACCTCTCAAACAAAGTAAGACTCAAGTTGGGATCTAAAGACGGAGACTGAGAGAGGTGTGAGAGAAACGGGTATGATGAACAGCAAGGGTGAAGACCACACAGAGAGGGCATACAGAGGAAAGTCATACAGAGGGGTAAGAGATGAAGCCCCAGCCAATGTTCATGGCATGCGTTCTTATGCTTATCATGTGATCATTGCAGAGGGTGTGATATGTTACATCTCCCGTAGACTTGTGCAGGAAAGCCATGATTTCACCCCTGTGGCTTCTCACTTCCACGAAACCACTCAGGTACCAGGCCTCACTTTTTTTCCAAGCTCTCAGCTGATTTGGTATTCCTGATTATGCCGGGCTTTGTTGCAATGCGGCTGCTGCATTCATTCTGCTGTGGCCCCTCCCTAACCTTCCCTATCAGGACTTATGACCTTCTAACCAAATGATACAATTTCATGCTGCTTTTTTTGCTTCCACTGGGACCATGGAAAGTAAAACTTTGTTAACAGTCTCCCTAGGTTAGGGGAAATTTTCTCCACTGAGATCATCTCAGGGCTGTCAGCTCTCATTAACAAAACATGATGTCTTTTTGCATCCGCCCACCCTGCTCCCAGTCTACCACTCTTGGAATGGATTCTTGTTTAGCAGAGAGAGAAGACGTTGGAGTTGCATAGACTTCTCAGTTGACTCCTACCTGCCAAAGAAAAATCACCAGGAATCAAGAGAAAGTGCCAAGTCACGGTTCATCTCCAGCCGCTCTGTGTCATAGATCTTGTCACAGAATCTTCTCTCCCTTGTCTCTCTCATTAACTCCGCTTTCTTTGTTCTGTCATTGAAGGTTATATGAGCCAAACCCTAATGAATGTGTGATTTATTGCTGACCAATACTACCTAACTGGACTCAGCCTGTGTAGGAAGGATGGGCAGGTAATCTGGGTGAGGCTATACAGGCTGTTTTGTGCTGGATATTGGAGATAGAATCCCCTCTTTTTGTTGAGGTCGATTGGCTGTGAAGTTGTAGACTTGCAGTTGTTGGGGAGACTGTCTCCTTTAAAGTAGAACTGAGAGATGAATTGAGACATTGCTGAAAGCTGTTTTTTTTTTTTCCTTTAAATCAAATTTGGAGATCTTGACAATGGGGGTGCATTCTGAGACATGCATTGTGGGAGCGCTTCAGCCTTGTGAATGTCATAGAGTGTGCTTATAAAAATTAAGGCAGCAATGATGCCGTCTTATGAAACTACTCTTGCACTCGGATAATTGTATATATTGATTGTTGTTGAATAAAATATTGCCTAATGAGAGGTTGAAAGCAGACAAACATGGATTTCTCTGTCATATGAACCATTAAGCATGACTTATTATTTTCTGAAGCCAGTTTGAGTGCCGTTTCTTCTTTCTTTCAGCTCACACCTGCTCTTGCTCATGTTTTCTTCCGACTTAGAAAACATGTTGAATGCCAGACACACAGTCATGAGAGCAGATAGTGGCCAAGTTCTTTTCTTGTCTTTCTACCCTCTTTCTGGCTAGCAGAACCTGTGAAGTTGAGCACCGACTTCTCCGTGGAATTCAGGTTGGAATTCAAACAGAGCTGTGTATAGGGGTTATTTACAGTTACTTATTGTGTGCCAGAGTTTATTTTCAGAGTGCTATAACAAAACACCTGAGAGCAATCTGTATATGAAGACTAGAAGTTCATGTGGTTCTCAGTTCTGGAAGCTGGAAGGTCCAATGGTGCCACCATGTGTTCAGCATCTGGGGAGGGTCTTTCTATCATAACAATGTTAGCTTCATGCGGTGATAGAGAACAAAAGAGCCACAGAGTACTTGCTTTTATAGCACAACTACCCTGTCAAGAACTCATTAATGCATGCTTCTATGAATGGATAAGTCCGTTCATAAGGGCAAAGCTCTCTTGACCTACTTACTTCCTGAAATTATGGTCAAAATGAGATTTCCATGTAAGGTGCATATGAAATGTCTTATGTAGAGAACCCCCAGTCCTTCTCTAACCACCCATTCTATGCTTTCACATACCCATGTGAGCATCTGGGAGGTCTTTAGGGCCTGCAGGAGAGAGAGAAGCTACTTTAAAGGTTATGAAGGGTTGACATTTGATGCCTTCATTACAGAGAAAGAAGGAACTCTGGACTTCCACCTAGCGTTTCTAATAATCATGTGGAGATTTTTCCATAAATAGTTTTAAAAAGAAAGCAAAATTTAAGAATGTTTGAGTCCCATCCAAGAATGTATGCTATGTTCTTTAAAAAGGAAACGTCAACAGAGAGTTGGGTGACAACCAGTCTCATGTCGACCTTTCCAATAAAGTTCGGGCCATTCCATGGAAACTATTTATAAAGACTCTTATCTGAGGAAAGTTAATTCTAGGTTTTCTTCTAATTCAGAGGACAGCAGGGTCAACTCATTAGATGCTGCAAGACTTTTGGAATGAGCATTATGAAAGTTGGAAGGAAATAGCCATTCTTCTGTGAGCACTATATGGGTGGCTATAGTGAGGCAGCTGGGAGTGTGAAGTACCATGGTTCACACTCTACTACTTCGTGGCACAGGATGATATTTATGAGTTCAGGCCCCAGTTTGCTTATCTTTAAAGTGTGCACAGTGATTCAGAGCTTTCTAACAAGATAGATGTGAAGACTGAGTCTAAAAGACTCACTTGGTTCTGTGAGTAGTTCACAGGAAGTCTTCCCTGTGTGTTAGAGTTTCATTCTCCTCTCTCATTTTTTCTTTCCCATCTTTTTCCTGTTCTTCCACCTGCATTGTTACTCATTTTAAGTGAGCCTCATGGTTTCAGTGGCTGTTTTGACCATTGCTTCTAATCTTGATCTTTCTCTATAGCTGTGTTATGACTGTTATCTCTAGCACAGTACTTCCAGCATCATCCCTCTCCACAATCTTCTAACTACTAGTGCCTCAACTAATCTCATCTGCTCATTCTATAAATGGGAAAAGGACCCACCTAATGGTAATGTCATCATGGTGGGAACTCTTCCAAGAGGGAGGGTATACATAGTAAATCCAGAGGTCAGAGCAAGAAGGTGGTAGAGAGAGCCTTTGGCCATCTCTAAACCCTTTCTTGAGATAATTACATTTCCTGAGTTCTACTTGAATGTCCTCTAGATGAATAACCCCAATGATCTAAGGAGCCTCTTATTGGGCCCCACTTCTAAGCACACTACATCTAGTACCACAATTTCCATGCATAAACCCTGGATGACAAATTCAAGCTATATGCAAACCAGGGCAGAGATGGTGAGTACTCATAGAACTTGTTGGGCCTTGAGCCTGTGTATAATTAGTGACCATCTTCCTGGCCTTAGGAAGGTAACTCTATTCTCCGAGCCTCCACCATTGGATTAAATGATCACACAAGTATCCAGTGCCTGGACAATCCCAAGTGCAAAGTCAGAGAGAGTCTCTCTCTGCATGCTGAAGGAGGTATTGGGGCAAAGTGTTTAGAGTCTCTTGCTCATGCCCCTCAAGAGTGTGAAGTAGGGTTGGAACCTCCTTCAGAGCCCTCCTCTGCTTTCCTTTTGTAAAGTCAGACCAGAGTGGCACAGAGATTTCTTTTCATAGAGACAGCAGTGACCTCTGAGTTCTTTGCCTGATCCTTTTACTCACTCTGATATTATGGATACACTAAGCAAGAGCACCCAACATTGGCTTTGGAAAGCTCTCAGGGTTTTTCTATCCAAATATCACATACCACATAAAGGAATAAACTAAAGCCTTGGAAGATAATCCATTCAGACTAGTGGCATAGTAAAGTAGTGATGGTGAATGGGTGGATGGGAAAGAAATCAGACTCTGGATCTAGACTCCCAATATCTGTATATTGTTTATCCTTGTACTTATGGGACTTCAGGGCTGTTGCTCAAGGTGTCTGTGCCCATTTCTTTAACTCTATTCATGGCTCCTGAAACACTGAGTAGTGTAGACATTGCAATGAGTTAATGAGTGAGGCCCATGCTTCCTCATGCCACATTTGATTAGAATCCTGTAATTGTCGGCCATTAGTATTATTATAAATTGGTGTAATTTTGCAATCAAATGCTCACTGCATCCTTTTGTTTTGCATATTCTGCTTTGCCAAGCCCCCAGGGCACCAGGATGTGATAATGTGGGTTTTCTAGAAGCAGATCCCTAGAAGTATAGCTTTGTTTTGTCCTTTGTTAGGCATTAATTCCACTGAAAGAGAAGGAAGGCATATGGACTGAGGTGTTCTCTATGGTCAACCTAGACATCTCATTCCAGTGGGAGAAGCAGAAGCAGTGGATGGACTTGGTGTCTGCAGAATGTGCATGGTGATGCACCCAAGCTAGGGTCAGAAATCAGAATTACTGCAATCATCTGGAATGTACAAAGACATTTTTCCTTATCTCGAGTCTCTAAGCAAAATAATACAACAGTTATTTGCATAACATTTACATCGTATTAAGTATTCCAAGCCAGCTAGAGATGATTTGATGAGTATGGGAAGACGTACAGCTTTCATGCAAATATCTCCCATTTCATTCAAGGATTTAAGTATGCCAGGATTCAGGTTTCCACATGATACCCAGAAATCAGTCTCCCAGGACCACTAAGAGACAGCTGTGCTGTATACAGTACAAAGGTGGCCAGGCCTATCTTAATATAAACTGATCTCTGAAGGCTGTGATCAGGTCTAGGACAGCTCTGCAGCTCAAGCAGATACCAAAGGCCAAGAACTGAAGGCAGAAGACTCTCCTTCCTCAACAGAGGACACAGGTTGGCACAGAGCCCATGCGACATGTACCTATGAAGCTGTTGGGTCTGCAGACTCCATTAAAGGTTCTCCTAGTATTGTCCTTTCTACACCCCAGAACAAATGTTCCTAAGAACTAGAAGAATCTACATTTATCAACAGAGATTTGAGTTCTGGGTGGAATGGTCTTCCCCAACTAGTTCACTGAGCTGTAAGTAGAACCCAGTGAGTTTTAAGATGTCTTACATTATTTTAAAGTAACGTAATTGTAAATATACAGGCTGAAAAGATAGATCAGCAACACCCCCCCCCCAAATGCCTGCCTTGCAAGCATAAGAAGAATGCTTGCAGCATTTAAAAGGCAGGGGCACGTGGATCTCTGTAGTGCTTTGACCAGTCAGTTTAACTGTCCTGGTGGCTCCCAGGCTAGTGAGAGACTGTTTCAACAAATCAAGATTGGTCTGGGTGAGGATGGCAACCAATGTCTTCTGGCCTCCACATGCATGTGCTCATGCGGGCAGGCAAACACTCATACTCACACGTACACTGAAACATTTAAATAACCATGCATGAATTAAATAATTTCTCACTCTTGAAGAATGGCACCCTTAATCACCAAGATAGCCCCATTACTGTGCAGGATGAAACAGGCTGAGAAAGGCTGAGAAATAAGTATATGGAATATAGTTTTGGAAGCCTTCCCTTCCTTCTCGAACACTGAGCAGCTTGTGGCCCCTGCCCCCTCAAAGTCTCTTAAATATCTTTGATTTCACCTCCATGGGGAGGCTTTGGTTCACTGACCCATGCAGATGGCCTAGTATCATTTGCTGATCCCTGCTGGTCCCACATCTAACTCCTTATCCACAGACTTGTTTTGTCTCAGTGCCATTCCTGAGGCAGCCATTAAAACCTTCTGATGCTGCTCCATCAGACTGGGGAATGTCAGTCCCACTGACCTGCTTTCTTTCCAGCTTTCCCCTCTGTTCCACCTGAAACATAATTTCCGCTCTGTATCATCTTTGCTTCTCCCTGGGTGAGTTTGCTACAGCCACTTCACTTACATGGCTGAAATGGGCTGCTTGGCTTCTGTGGTGACTCAGGTGTCAACACATCTGGCCATCAGAAACCATTATCCTGTTTTGAATGATTAAAACACAGAGGAAGAGATGGAATAATCAGAAGTTTAAGACCATCCTCTCCTCGAATGCATAGCTAATTAAAGGCCATTCTAGCCTTCATGATATTTCCTCATAGTATAAAAGAAAGGAAGGGAGGGGTGGAGGGAAGAAGAGACTGATAGAAGGGAAAGAGAAGAGGAAGGGGAGGGAGGAAGGAAGGAAGAAGAAATGGTAGAAGAATCAAGATGTAAAATGCCAAATATGAATATCATTTTGATCAAGTCCCAACCTCACATGGAGGTGTTTTGGCACACATGCCATGCCTGGATTCAGCCTGCTTTTGCTATAGGTACATGCATGGGTACACTTCTTGCAAACTCAGCTCTGTAGGGTCTCACATGGCTCCAATGGTCCAAGATTGTCCTCTGAAGAAGTTGTCGATGACAATTGGTGGAAGCAATATGATTAAAAGCAAAGAGGAGGGAGGAAACTGTTACTTCGGAGTCCCGGGAAGGGAGTTTTGGTGGAGCAGATGGGCGATGTAGGCATGTCTACTGCAAAGCTTGGCTTTCCAATAAGTAGATGCCTCTTGGGTGCTCTGTTGGGATCAGCAGGAAGGTTTCAATCTTCGTACTTGCTACCGGAGGAAAGGAGTGTGTGTCCTGTGTGCTGCAAGATGCTTAGCATTAACACTGATGATGAGAACCCATCAGTGTTCCTCAGTGTGATAAGCAACAATATCTCCAGGTAGTGCCAGGTGCCTTCTGGAAGGCCAGTCATGTCCCACTGAGAACCTCTGGTGGTGGTGACTTGCCTTCTTTGCCGAGAGTGAACTTCAATGCCACACAGGAATATCAAGCATTTGTGTTACAGAGTTTTATTGGAGTTGAAAGATCTATGGTTGCTGATTGGCTGAGGCGGCTCACTCTTCAAAACTCTGGCTGTGAGTTTTCTTTCAAACTGTAGATGCTTTGGTCGCTGCCTCTTGAGTCCTTTTTATTTCTTCCAGTTTTTTTTTTTTTTTACTCAGACTCAGGCACCCTATGTCCTTTAATAAATTCCTTCTCTGCTTCAGTTAACCCAACTCTGCTTCTGTTGTCTCCCATGAAAGAACTTCAGAGACATGATGATTAATCTGTTCAGTTTTATAGCTTGGTACTAGTCATCCAAGACCGGAAAAGCATCCAGACAGAATAAAGGGGAGAATGCCACTTGACCATGGTTGCCTGTCTTTGTATCTAAGTTCTCAATCTTCCTATTTCTCATATTTGTATATTGTCTTTAGGCAATTTTGTCACTCCAGAGGTGGGGCACTGAGTTAGCTAAATACAAGACTCAGCCACCTCTTCTTTGTATATGTGTGTTAGGTCTGATGCATGTGTGTGCATGTAAGTTTGAGTTCATGTATACATACATGCATATGTGTTTGTATCTATGTGTGCATGTGTATGTACACACCTGCACTTGTGTTCACACCCGTGCTTGTGCACACCTGTGGCAGAGTATATAAGTCAGAGATTAACATGGAGTATCTTTTATGATTGCTTTCCCCCTCACTTTTGAATCAGGGATTCTTACTGAACCCAGGACTCATTCAATTGGCTAAACAGGCCAGCCAGCAAGCCTCAAGGTTCCATCTGCTCCAGTTTACCAGGGGTAGGACTACAGGTGCATGCTCCCATGTCTGGATTTTTGTGTGAGTGCTGGGACTCGAACTCAGCTCCTCCTGCTTGTGTAGTAAACTCCTTATCCATTGAGCCCTCTCCTAGCCCCTCAGTGGTTCTCTTGTGGTAACCTCCTTGTTTTGTGACTTCGATGGGTGCTGGTAGTGGGATCGTCTACTGCCTCTGGAGTCATCATTTCTTGAGGAGACATGGTCCACATTTCTCTGTGTTTCATATGCGTGTAGCTCTTCCTCTCCAAAAAAGGAATTGTTCTTATTTTTTCCCTGGGTCTTGGAGAGCTTCCATTCTGTTTCCTGGAAAGCTGTCTAGAGCTCTGGAGTTGTTCCCTTCCTGGGGATGTGTGGCAGAGACCATTCTTGAGGCTGGTGATGGCTCTACCAGAGTGTTTGAAGTCTAGCAATGAGTCCCCGATCCATCTCAGCACACTGCTGATATGCCATACAGAAGTAACTTCTTGTCAGTCTTCAGGGAGAGAGCAAATCCTTATGTTGGAATTGCTAGGAGACATTTTAAGTCATCAAAAATGGTCTTTGAAATTTTTTCATTTAGGGAAAAAAATTAAAAGAATGTCTATTTCTGAATCTTCTTATTTAGTGTGTGTGTGTGTGTGTGTGTGTGTATGTGTGTGTGTGTGTTTACCTGCCTGCTAGGAAGAGTTTAGGCAAATTTATTGCTATTCATAGATTCTGGGCTCTCTGTTCCACGATATATCACATCTTTTAATTCCTTTCCTTGTGAGAATTCATTAATGCAGCATTTATTTTTATTAATATTATTATAATTAAAAAATATAAGCTATCTCAGAGCTCTTTTGGGGGAGGTATAAATCACAGAGTATAAATATTACTTAGCCTGCTGTTGTTTCTTCTAAGACAGTGCTCTCTGCTAGCTGTCTTAGTCTCCAGCTGATTCTACTTTCCTCCTTCTACCTCCTAGAGCATAGCAATTGGAGCAGCCCCAGGCACAGGGCAGGCACTCACTCACCACTTGATTATGCTTGCTAACTTTGTTCAGACTTGGGCCTATGGATTAGAAATGGTCCTGAACTAAGATACTTGGTTCATTTTAGAATAAGAAAAGGAACGATTAAAGCAGGGATTCTTAACTGCTAGCATGGGCAAGGGTTGTCACAGTCACGAATATGTGGTGTTTTTCTTTTGTTTGGCTGACCTAGTACTTTAAGAAGTGACATAACAAATCGGGGTACATTTGGTTACAAACCCAGTAGTTTAGCTTTGCCATTGTTCTCTCTTTCGGGTCAATAGCACACCAACTTCGTTCTTTGTGTTAGAGACATTTGGCTGTTTGGTTATTGTCTCATTCCATGAGAAGGCAATGGATACTTAAAAATTAAATGCATTTCCCAATTATAGAAAACACCAAATACTACAGCCATTCCAGATCTCTGAATGGAAGTACCTATTTTAGTTATCTCTTGCTTGCTTGGATGGGAGAACTTTAGTAGAAAATTATCTAATTAAATAATACAAAGTCAGACTACAAGTTTACCACAGAGTGCCCTGAGCTCTGTGGATGCACAGTATCTTGCTCTTGAAAAGAGTCAAATTTCCTTTAATTTCCTTTTATCTTAAGCTATGTGTCACATGTAAGTCTGGGGAGTGTTTGTGTGTACACAACTGAAATTGCCACTAGAGTCCAGAGAAGGACATCAGGATGCCGGGATCTGGAATTACAGATGGTTGGGAGCTGCCATGTGGGTGCTGGGAGCTGAACCCTACTCTTTTGCCAGACAAACAAATACTGATAACAACTGAGCAATCTCTGCTGCTCCCTCCCCCGCCATGGTGAGCTTTAATAAACTTTCCAGGTTGTTAACATGTACACCACAAAAGGAAGCACAGCTCACCAGAACAAGAACTCTCTAGTCCTAGTTTGACCAGGAATTGCCTGCATGACTTGTTCTCCTCATTTCTGATTCTAGAGGCTGCCATTCTTCAGATGAACTAATGCCTGAATCTTGCATGCCTAGCCTCCACTAAGGAGAATCTGACACATGTATTCCCAGAATCAGTTTGAGAAATGAAGAAGGCAGGCCTGATCTCAGCCACCTGGAAAGAAAGTTGAGACAGGAAGGTTGTAAGTTCAAGGCCTACCTGGGCAACTTAGTGAGACCTCATCTCAAACAAACAAGGACCCAACCAACAAACGAAAACCAACCAACCAACCAACCAACCAACCAACCAACCAACCAAAGCCAAACAAACAAACAAACAAACAAGAAGTGAATAAAGAACCCAAGATTTAACAAAATGCAGGAATGATACAGAGAATTGAGTTTTTGAAAGTCTGGGCGTGGATATCTTCTGGAAATGACACTGAAGGTGTAGGTATCTGCCTCTGCCCCTGATATTCTGATTGAGCAGATTTAGGACTAGGCCTAGGAACCTGCCTTTGGATTAGTCATCTCAGGCTAGGTAGGGGTCACGAGGACACATTTTGGTGCCTATGGCAGGATAATAAGCATTCCAAGAACAAAGGACAGCATGCTCATGACCTTGCCAGACTAGAGCAGTGACTTCTGGATAGAGGAACCCCAGTGACGGACATGTTTACTAGACTGTCAATTCCACAGGCAGAGAGAGGGTGCAGAAGATGTGGCTTAAAGGGGGGTGGTTATCAGCTGGTTGTTCAGCCCAGTCATCTGTGCTGGGGAAGTCAGGGTAGTTTCTTCTTCATGAGATGTAGTATTTCCTGAAATGAGTTGGCAAACGACATAGCTCAGTGGTAAAGCGCCTGAAGCTTCATATTCAATTCCAAGCACTGCAAAAAGCAAGTTAAAAATAATAAATAATAAGCAAGATGGTAGTCTATACTTGTGTGCAGAAGGGAGGCACACTGTCCATGAGTTTATTACAGTAGAAAGTGAAAGCAATGCTTATTGAGCACCTACTGTATACCAGATCACATTAATTTCATTTATTTGCCTGTTAAATACTCACACTGACCTTTTGATGTATACAAGATGGGTTTATTAAAAGATGGGTTTATTTTTAGCACACACACGTATTTTACCTGCATGTATGCACTTGCATCATGTATATGCAGTGCTCTATTGAGGACAGAAGAGGCCACCAAGTACCCTGGAACTAGAGCTAAATAAGGTTGGGAACTTCCAGTGTGTGCTGGGAACTGAACCTGGGTTCTCTCAAGGGCAGCCATTACTTGTAAAGATAAGTAAACTGAACCAAAAGATACTGACTTCCCGTTTCTTGTCAGAATGACTTGATGTCTCTCTAGATACCAATGCCTACAAGGATACATAATATGAGAACCCAGCTATAATACAGTCCCCCCACTACATCTTAAGATGGCTCTCTATCCTATTGGGCAATGCCCTGGGTAATATGGGATCTGCTTTGCATTTTCCCAGTGTATCACTCTCCCTGGAGCCAGGCCAGTGCAGCTCCCAGATGACAAACTGTTTGCTCTGCGTCTCTGGTATGCGCCTGGTGTAATATTTACCAACTGGTCAACTCAGTGGACAGAACAAGCCCTGAGACTGTCTGTGTTTGCTCTACTGTGCTTCCTGGCGGACCATTTCCATGGTAACAGCCCTTCCTGTCACAGCAGGCTTGAAGGAAGGCACAAAGGACCACAGTGTTGGGAATTGCTGCCTGTTGGCCAATGGGCTTAAGTTTTTCTCTTGGCTCTTTAACAAGAGGAGTAAGGTCTTCTCCAGAGCATTTCCTCTTTACTTTCCTGTGCCCTGAAAGTGATCTTTTTGGCTTTGTGTTTTACATCCGCAGGAAGGCTAGGTTCTGTGATTACCTGGTGGCGAGAAAGGTGGTGGGGGGGGAGGGCATAGAGAAGTAGGAATGGCCCACAGAGGGATGTAATGGGATCTCATGGTTTGGTTTGGTTTGATTTTGTTCACAGTGCAGCAATGCAAGTTTGACCTGTTGGATATTTCTCTTTTTCAGTCACCTTTCCATCCTGTTTCTGATTTAGACAGTTCCACTGGCTTGGAATGCCCTTTCTCAACCCCAGCTCCCCCTACCCTCAGCCACTAATAGGCCCAGTGGTGGCCAGTAAAGATCAAATACCAGCCACCTCTGTGGCCCTCCATAATCTGGTAGCCACTTTTACATAGTAAAAACAAACAGGTGGCATTAATTTTAACAGTATATTTTATTGAGCTAAATATAGCCCAAATATTATCATCTCTACAGGCAAACAATATAAAAATATTTAACTTTGTCTCTTCCCACAGAGTCTCCAAAATCTGGAAGGTATTTTACACTTGGCACATATCTTGGTCTAGACTAGCCACATCCTGGCACTGGGGCTAGTCTGCTTTGCAATACCTTTCCATCCTCTCCTGATGTCGGTTTCCGGGGCACTAGGAATCCCAAATCCTGTGGGATTTCCACACCCCTGTGCCCACCATTCTGGTTGCTTGGCAGTCATTTCTCTAAGTGGCCTTTAATTCATCTTTTAAATGCCATGATGTGAATTTTCATATTGCTTCCCTGGACTCTCTTCTGCATTCCCCAACTATCTTTTCATCTCTGAGATGCAGCTCAAGTCTGTGTCCCACAGCTCATAAGGTCTTCTCCGTTACAGGAGCAGGAGCCAAACAAGCATATTCCTCACATCCTGTCCATTTTGGGGTCTCCCCAAGAGTGTTTGCCTGCATGAATGAGGATATTAGAGACAGGATTCTGCTCTGTCACCCCACACCACTGCTGTCCTTCCTGCACCTCAGTGGTCAAGTGTGGCCCTAGGTAGACATTCTATGCCTCTCCATGGTTTTTTTTTTTTTGTTTTTGTTTTTGTTTTTTTGTTTTTTTTTTTTTTGTACACTCATTTTTGCTTACTTTCTGAATCAGACAAAATACACATGGAGTGTATCATACAGGGCATATGCTTGAGCAAGGCAAGTATTACACCCAAGACTAGTACAATGAAATGAAGGGTTTATTGGGGTTACTGCAGAAACATAGGTGAGGGGCTACTTCCATGAATGATGGAGTCACCAGGTAAGGATTCCAAAAACCTGCATCCCAAAAGCTCCCTACCTAACTTGGAGGCAGCTCCATGGAACACAGGAGAGCCTCCTTTGCCCCAACAGTACTTATAGGCTGTATACTCTTGGGAGGTGGGGGCAGTCTTGTAAATCTCAGAAATTTCTCAGTTCCCTGAGTCCTGAGTTTGATGATTTGCTTTTATCTTAAACCATATTTGGTGTGTCACCTGCTTGTCTTTATGTGCACGGTGTATGTGCAGTGCCTATTGGTGGCCAGAAGAGGGCACAAGACTCCCAGGGACTGAAGTTACAGACAGTGTGAGCTGTCATGTTGGTGCTGGGAACTGAACCCAGGTCCTTTGTAAGAGCAGCCAATGCTCTGAACTGATGAGCCATCTCTCCAGCCATGTTTATCAGCTTTTTGAGTCTTGCAAGCTTCATTAGCTCACCAAGTCTCATAAGCCCCCCATTGCCCTCTAGGCAGAAATGTTTCAATTTGGGAGAGATAATTACACCACAGAGTCATGGTATCCAATGAGAAATGACATTGGGAGGTAAATTCCATTGATTAAAACCACAGGTCCAGCCCCTTCAATGGAGCGATGCAAGCCAGAGTAATCAATGACCATCCAGCATTTACCCATGGTATCTGAAATGACTGTTTTAATGAGATGTCTGTGCTCCCCACATCCATTGAGCACCAGCATCACAAAGGCAAAATAATAATAATAATAATAATAAAATGAGATCAGCAGAGGTGTTCATTGGCACATGAGGTAGCTCAGTTGTTAAAAGCGCTGGCTGCTCTTTCAGAGAACCTGAATTCACTTTCCAGCACCCACATGGCAGTTCACAGCTACCTGTAACAACAGTTTCAGGGGAGCTCCCATTAACATCCTTGCTTCTTGGAGAAGTACCATTTCCCCTCCACTAGCTGTTAGAATCTGCTGTTGTAAAATCGATGGTTAGAATAACGAGATGTAAGGATGAGAAGAGATGCTTGTATTTGTTATGGTGACTTGTGGACTTGTGGGCCCAGTGGCTTTCAGACACACCCCTGGGGTGCGTGTCATGATGTAGGTGTGGGCGACACAGACTCATTCCAAGGTCGGCCACTTCTTACCTGCATGGTACTGAACCAGTAACAGTCTCTCAGCTCTGTGTTGGTAGGTGTAAATCTGGGTAGCAACTGTGCTGTTCTTCGGAGACACTGAAGATACGGGTGCCTGAATGCCAGAGTTGTATTTGAACAGCCAGCCCGTGTCTGGAACCTACCATTTCCCAAGTACTTCTTTTTAATGCCCTCTTTTAGCATTAAATACAAAATACTTTTCTTTCATGACAGCCAACTGTTATCTCTGCTTGGGCTAGGCTCATCTGTACTTAGTGTAGCTTAAAGACTCTTCTAGGGTTTAGTCCAAAAATTCTCTTTTAAAATTTGGATATTTTATTTATATACATTTCAAATGTTATCCCCTTTCCTGGTTTCCTCTCTGCAAACTCCCCATTTCTTCCCTTTCCCCTTGCTTCCATGAACTCACCCACCCACCCAACTACTCCCACCTCACTGCCCTGGCATTCCCCTACACTGGGGCATGGAGCCTTCACAGGGCCAAGGGCTTCTTCTCCTGTTGACCCCAGACAAGGCCATCCTCTGCTACATATGCAGCTGGAGCCATGGGTCCCTCCATGTGTACTCTTTGGTTAGTGTTTTAGTCCCTGGGAGCTCTGGGGAGTCTGGTTGGTTGATATTGTTCTTTCTATGGGGTTGCAAAGCCCATCAGCTCTTTCTCTAACTCCTCCATTGGGGTGCCCATGCTCAGTCTGATGATTAGCTTCATGGATCTCTATCTGTATTGGTCAGGCTCTGGCAGAGCCTCTCAGAGGACAGCTATACCAGGCTCAGTCAGCAAGCACTTCTCGACATCCACAATAGTGTCTGTATATGAGATAGATCCCCCGGTTGGGTAGTCTCTGGATGGCCTTTCCTTCAGGCTCTGCTCTACACTTTCTCCGTACTTCCTTTAGACAGGAGCAATTCTGGGTTAAACATTTGGAGATGAGTGCATGGCATTTGGCGCCATCTAGTGGTTTCATGGGGTAGTGGATGACAAAGCCCCAGCTTTGTTGCTGTCTCTTCTTTCCTCTACCCTGTGCCAGGATCCATGTTCTGAATATGAGCAGCCAACACACGACTGGGGCCCACCATACCCTAAGTGCTTGTTTTTAACCTTTCTCTTTTGGCACTGAATACAAAAGAGCCATTAGTGAGAGAAACCATGACCCGTCCTTTTCTGACTTAGGAGAAAGATAGTTTCTGGATGGATGTAACCTCATACCCTTCAAATTTTACCACAGGCAACTGAATATGTGACCACCTAACATAATGGATGTCATTTTGTGGCTAATTTAATCTAAGAGCATGTGACAAGTTAGGCATCCACATAATTGAACTAAAACAATGGTAGAGAGTGTGTGTTGTATGTTGTATATGTTGTGTGTGTATGTTCGTGTGTGTATTGTATGTGTGTGTCTGTGTTATATGTGTATGTATGTGTGTGGTGTATGTATGTAAGTAGTGTGTGTGTGTGCATGTATGTGTGTGCACGTGTGTGTGAGAGAGAGTGTGTGTGTGTGCCAGATGTCAGCATCAGATGTTGCGGTCTTAGGAGCCGTCCATCTTAAATTTTTGAGGTGGTGTTTCTCATTGGTCTAGAGATCACCAAGCAAGCCAGGCTGGCTTAGGTGAGGAGGTTCCTGTGTGAACCTACAGAAAGGAACAAAATGGTGGCCTGCAAACAGACTGTTCATTCTTGCTGCTGATATTGATTGAAGTTTTACACTGTATAATGCACCAAACATGGTTTTTCTCTGTTCAAAAAAGTTCTCACAAGCTGTCTAACATGCAGGATTGTCCTTAACACACTTGAAGGAGGGGTGGAAGTTGGATAAAGTATGGGGTCAGTGGGATTGCTTGTCATGGTTTGATTGGCTAAAGGTTGAACCTTGAATGCACATGTGCCTTGGTTTTGATCTTGGCAAAATGGCAAGGGTTCTTGTAAGTTCATAGTATCGACCAGCAAGTGCTATCAGTAACGATGAGGACTCTGCTCAGGATGCTCTTAATTTTAGCCCGGAAAGCCTTGCATCTAAGGAAACGAGTGAGTTCCAGGCAGCAGTGGATAGTAGTCATGGCGCATGCAGGTCATAGACAGGCCACAAACGCTGGCCTCTGCTCCTGCCTCACTTTCAGGTGTTCTGTTTCCTTGAGTTCCCGACTCTTTGTTCTCCCAGCTCCTTCCAATGTGCTTAAGAGGCTCCACCTTCATCCCGAGAGAGGATAGATTCACAGGGTAGGGTAGGTGGTTTGTTTGCTCTCAGAAGCTGAACATTTTATTAGAAGAATTTGTATTTAGATCCAAGGGAATGAATCTATAATGGTAAGACATCAGACCTAGGGGCTATGGGAAAGCTTTGCCAGCACAGACACTGTCTGTGAGTGAGGCCATCTACTTTACAACCAGCACGGGTCACTTGACAGTCATGAAGGGGTTCGCACAGTGCCTGTTATGTGGTGCACACATTGATATAATTATTTCACTTTCTGTGAATGTTGATTTATTGTTGGTAAAACTGGGACGGGATACCTGCTGGGCTTACCTGTAAAACAGGGAGTACGGCAGTGTGGGGACATGTGTGTTCAGCCCTTGCTGTGGGCTTAGCAGCTAGCCGACTGTGTGAGCCATGCTTCTGTTAGTGTGATAAAATACCATGGCGCAAAGCAATGTGCAGCAAAAGAGCTTATTTTGGCTTATGTGCCCAGTGGGGAAGTCCATGGTGTCAAGGGAGGCATGGCAGCCGACTCCAGAGCAGGAAGCTGAGAGGTCACATCCTATCTGCACACAGGAAGCAGGGAGCAAGCAAGAAGTGGGCTGAAGCTACACGCCCTCACAGCCTGTCTCTAATTATGTCCATCCTCCAGCATGGTCGTACCTTATACCGGGTCCATACCCTCCTCAAACACAGCCTCCAAACTGAGAATCAAGTGGTCAGACACCTCAGCCTATGGGCAATATTTCTTATTCAAATCACAAAACTCACTGACCCTTACTGTCTCTCACAGCGCCTTGCTCAAAGCCTCAAAGTCTTGGTGTTTGGCACTCGTAGCATTAAGTATTAGCATGGATATGTGATGAAGGTGAGCTGAGTCCCAGTGTGACAGCCATGTGTCACCACATGGCAGGGAGATGTTCTGAGATGCATTGCCAGGCTTCCTTGTCACCAAGTAGGCACAGTGTGTGCTTAGACAAATCTGGGTGATGTGGCTTACTGCGTGGTTGGCATAGTATACTGTCTCAAGTGACAAAGCCACACAGCGTGTTACTGATGTGCAACGGGAGGAAATGTAGCACAGTGGTAGGTGCCACAACAGTAGGTAGTGGGGCTTTTCAGATTTATTACAGTTTGCTGGGACCATCGTTGTTGGTATATGTGGTTTCACATTTTCCTTATTACACAATACGGGGCCCTGAGAGCACGTGAAATGGACAGGCCCATATCCAGAAAGAATCATTTCTTTTCAGCTCCCTATTTCTGGAAACGCCACTACAGACACACCCCGATCTGTGTCCTCAGGAATTCTGAACCCAACAAAGTTCACCGTGAAGATTAAGCTCTGGGTAGGAGGTGGAGTTGGAGGGGATTAATCACCCCGTAGAGTCAGAGTCCTCAGGAATGGACTTGGTGTTCTGAAACGAAAGCTCCTATTCCTTCGCTGTGGAGACATGAAGGGAGAGTGGAGGGAACATTGTGGACCAGGGAGTGGGGACCCACTAGACGCAGAAAAATATGCTTTCCAGATCTCGACTTCTCTGACCTGAAAGCAGCACATTTATTTGTTACACACATCAGGCTTACAGCATTTTTTTTTCCATATAGCAAGGAGATAGAACAACACACACTGGGATGAAAGAATTCAGCTACTGGTGTTGGTGTTAGGACAGCTCCTACTCAGGGCCATGGCACCACCCACAGGTGACAGGAACCTGGCACATCCATTGTCATGGAAACAGCCAAAGCATTCCCAGAAGACATCAATTCAAAACCCCACCTCACCTGGGAGTAAGTGACTTCACTACCTCTATTAAAGACTGAAACCCCTCCTCCTCTTCCTCTTTTTCTCCTCTCTTCCCTTGACCCTGACCCCTGTCCTGTCCCTGTTCTATTAAACCTCTCCATGTGGAACCATGTTGGTTTGGTGTGGTTTGTCTGGGCATGAGCAAAGAATTCTAATTAACCTCAACTGGGACCTGAACACTTTGTGGCAGTCAGCCTATCGGGAAGGGAGGGGCCATGACTGATCCAACACAGGGGAGGGGGTGGGGTGGGGCTGCTTCACCAGGGGCCCTTAGAGTCAGTACTTGGCGCTGTTGGCCCTGATCTGTGTCTCCTGTGGGGTACAGAAATGTCTTTAGGCTGAGTTGCCCTCATGGTGTGTGTGTAGACATGCATGTGGAGGCTTTCCCTTCTTTCTCTCTTTGTCTTTCTTTTCTTCTCCATCCTTAAAGTCTCCCTATGCTCAATGAGGCTGCAGTGCCCCAAAGAGTTCTTAGGCACAAGGTCATCACCTCTTCTGATGGCCAATGCAACCCAGTTTTTTTTTTTTTTTGCAGTTAATGGGATTATGTTGACATTTCTTAAATGCCCATTTATCTTTGGAAAAATCTGTCCTAAGCCTTACAAAGACTTCTGCCTCTCCTTCCTCCTCTACATTTCCCTGCCTTAAGCCTTGGGGCACGGAAGTTGCCTAGATTCGTGGAAAAGGTGCTTCTCTCATATGCCTCTGCCTTCCCCAGAGAAAAGCCCAACCTTGCGGTGGGGGTGGGGTGGGGGTGGGGGTAGGGGGTGGGGTGGGGGTGGGGGGCGGGATTGCTTCCTTAGGTGCTGAGGAATTATAAAGATTCCAAGTCCCCTTTGGCAGGCTGGGGGGTGTATTTCCACTTCTTCAAGCCCCTTTGAAATGTAAACTTGCTCTCAGCTTGGGAGATAAATGCTTCAACTGGCAGCAGCCCCAGTAGAGAGTTCCCAGCCTGCCTTCTGACACACACCTCTTATGATTGCAGGCTGTTTGTTTGCCTGTGCCGCCCCCTCTCCCTTATTGGCTGCTGTTTGTTTTCCCCTGCCCTCCCAGCAACTTGGGCTCTGTCTGGAAACAAACTACAATGAAACACACCAGCAATGCTGTGTGAGAGGAACCCTGAAGCATGCCTGCTTCTGCAGGGAGTGGTCTGAGGATGGGCTTGCAAAGGGAGCCCCTGATTCCAACTTCTTTTCTTCTGGTGGGTTTTTTTGGGAGGGGTTCCCGTGGGGCCAGGGGCTGCCTTGGGTGGGAATAGTTATCCAAGCTAGCAAGATGTGGCAAAATGAATCAGAACCCACTTTGACAGAACCTCCTTAGGGCAGGAGAGTTGCAGTCTCTTCACAGACATAATTTAAGGCTCTAATTCATACGTGACCTGAATGCAGCCCAACTCAAGACCGGAACGAGACTTAAAGCACTGATGTTTGCTTGAGCACATGAATGTATGTGTGTGTATACAGATGAATGCAAGTATGCATGTGTATGTGTGTATATGCATATGGCTGTCAGCGGACAGCCACAGGTGTCATTTGAGACAGTGTCTCTTAGTCATCTGAAGCATACTATTAGACTGGACTGGCTAGTTGAGCCCCAGAAATCCTCCTGCCCCCGCCTCCCTAGTTCTGTGATGTCAAATACATGCAAGTACATGGGACGTCATCTTTTAACAACACATGTGATATTTTTAAATGGGTTCTAGGGGTTGAACTCAGGGGCTCACACTTGTAAGATGAGTACTTTCCCAACTGAGCTATCTTCACCTGTATTTTTTTTCTCTTTTTCTACAGCTCAATTGTGCTTTTCTCTACTGAAAACTTTGTAGATGGCAGGGCTGTGTCACTGTCACGCATGTGGTATGCCTGCTCCTGAGTCCCTGTTTGGACAGCAGAGAACATTTTGTCCTCCTTCTTCTGACACATTGTCTGTAGATGGTAACAGTAATGGTGGCAGACGTGTATAGAGCTGCGGATACACTGGGAAGCAGCCAAGTTTGAGACCGAGAGCTTGCCTGGGCTGATAAAGCCCAAGGTTGATCTTGGGATGGAGTGACTTCCTTTGGTGATGAACAGCAATGTGGAAGTGTAAGCTGAACAAACCCTTTCCTCCCCAACAATTCCTTGTTATTATATGTTGTGAAGGAATAGGAGCCATGGCTAATACAAACGGGGAGTAATGGGTATAGGTTACTTTTTGTTTTGTGCCGAGCTATTTCTTCCTTGCTGAATGTATATGATAGTCTGGATAGGGTAGGCTTCCTTTAGGTGGTTTGGGCCCTCATTCCCGGGGTTGAGGTACTCAGAGAATAGTTGGTACAGGGCTGGGATGAAGTACCGGCTCACAAGAAGCACATGGCAGTCTTGAGAAAACTGGATGAGGCAGACAAGGAGTCTTAGTTTCGAGCCCATTGGAAATGGCCAGAAGCCAGAAAGATGTTTGCAGCACAATTCAGACTTCTGCTCTGCCTGAACACCAACTACAAAAACCTCATTCCCAAGCCTGTGTGTCTGAACTACCACGCTGGATTTACCCCTTCTCAGATGGCTTCCAGCCCAGCTCAGGATGCCTCTCAATGACTTCTGGGATATTTCTTGGCCAGCTGTCCTTGAAAGGTGGCTCTGAGAATCCCAGCCCTTCCTTTCCTGTCCCACCCTATTTAACAGGCTTAGGTACTCTCCAGCTGTGACACTTGGATTCCCTTAGGTGACCACAATGGCTTGCTTGTTTTAGTAGCAAAACGAACAGAGATAGATTAGAGACCTGCAGATCCTCAGAACATCTAGAAGAGCTTTGCTACCCATGAAAACTAGGGGGAAATGTTGTCTGGTGGACTAGGCATAAAGATTATGAAGAATGACAAAGATGCAGAAGGTGACAGAGTTACAAGTACTTTGCTGGGTGCTCTCTACTGTTCCTCCCAGATACCTATTGCCCCCATTTTGCAGGTAAAGAAACTGAGGCTGAAGGGACCTGTGACTTGCCTTTCTGCACTAAGATGTATCTATAAGTTTTGGATGTGAAGCTACAAGGTTAGTGCTAATGACAGTGGGGGTAGAGATGTTATGGAGGAAGGGAAGAGACGCAGTAAACAATAGAAAGCACCAGTAATACCAAGAGGACTGGAGAGATGGCTCAGCAAGCAAAGATGATAGGCACTGGAGTTTGAGGTCCGAGTTCCATCCCTAAAACCCGCATGGAAAACCAGGCAGGATATCCTACGTCTGTCTGCAATCCCAGCACTCTCTCTGAGATATGGGAGGCAGAGATGGACTCTGGTCTTGGAAACTCGCAGGCCGGCCAGTACAGAACTCATACTGCGGCTTCAGAAACACAGAGAGAAACCCTGCTTCAACTGGGTGGAAGGACAGAGCCAAATGCAGAAGATCTTCTCCTGATCTCCACAGACGGGTCCTGGTATATGAAGATCCACACCCACCGACACAGACACAAAATACAAGCACCCATATGCATTAAATAAAAGAGGATCTGGTGACTCCCTTCTGTTCATCAGGGGTGAGAGATTTTCCCTGGCTTAGTCTGGGAGAGCCACACTCACCTATGGAGTCATCAAAGAAGACCCAGAAAATGTGCGAAGGTCTTTTTTAATCTTCCTGGAGGTGTCCTTGTCCCCACAACCTTCTGGTGTGGGAAAGATGGTTTCTCCTGGGACTTCTGGGGTTTAGAGGACTGTGGAGGTTGGTCTAAGTCCACCTAGCCACTTGCCAATTTCTAGGTGGTTTTGTCACCCTTGAGGGTCCCAGAGCACACACACAGTTGGCTCAGTGTTATTCGTGGGTTGATGAGTTGTTCCCATCCCCATCAATCACCTTAGTCAGAGCTCCAGGCTGCTCTCAGAAGCCGACCTTCACAGACAACCAGAGAGGCAGAGTCCTGAAGAACCTCCTGGCCCAAGTCGCTTATTAGTTCTTAGGACCAAGGGCTGTTGCAGGCCTTGCCTGTCATAATTGTCAGGGAGCAGAGGGAGGAATTAAATCTCCATGTTGTGCTTTATTCAGAGAGCCTTGATCAGAAAAGGTAATGGATCAACGCACTCAAAACAAACTGTTCTCCATCATCTTCAGCCTGCAGGCATTATGGGGACAGGAGAAACAAAAAAAGGCAGTGGATTTGGGAAAACAGGATTGCTCCTCTGCACAGCTGATCAGCTCCTGGCATTTGTGCCTCCTTAGCATCCCCCGTGGTCTTCTCTCGCTCTCTGGTTGTCTTCGATGAGGTACTTGCTGGAATACAGTCCAGTCACTGACAACATTATGTGCTGAAAGTTAACTCAGAGAAAGCTAGTCCTTAACAGTGCTGGTTAGGGTTCTCCAGAGCAACAAGACAAATAGTTTGAACTCCTATGTAACGGACATTTAATAGGTTGGTCTGTGTAGTCTAACCATGAACAACTCACACTGGACAGGCTGGGGACTTGGCATTTGGTCCATGAAGTCCATGAAGTGTCTCAGATGTTCCAATCTGGCACTGAAATCCTGAAGGACTTCCGGAGAGCCACTGGTCTTCGGTCTATGTAGAAGTCTGAAGCCGGGTCTAAATGTCAGTGAAAGAATGTAGTAGTAACAGCAGCAGAACGGATGGACTGGCCAGCAAGAGTGGAAGCTCGCAGGCATAACAAAAATCTTTCTATGATGGGTCTTCTTACTTCAGATAATCTAATGGAGAAAATTCCTTACTTAACACGCCTTTCAGTCCCAGATTCAGATAAATTGATAACTAGGTCCAACCCTCGCAAGTGTGCGCATGCTAAGCTGTTAATTCCTCCGCAATGGGGGCACAAAGACACAGATGCCTGTTTATCCTCCAGCCCCTAGCTAGACACAGGCATTGTTTCCTGCTGCTACACACATAACATCTCCCCAGTACACGTAGTTTTAAACTCCATCCCGTTATCCCAGAGGTGGGCCTACTGTGTGCGAGTGTGCGTGTGTGTGTGTGTGTGTGTGTGTGTGTGTGTGTGTAGGTGTGAATCACAGGTGTGTGCTGCTGTTGTTGTATTTATGGATATCTCCATGACAGTTGGACTTTCTCACTTCCCACAAGGACTGGCGAATGGTCTAAGCGGTTCCCTGATGGATCGTGGCTGTGGCTCTTTCTGACTTGAGGAGTGTGGAGCTAATTGCTCCCGTGTGACCTGACTCACAGGCATCACTAGGATGGAAATCATTCTGTCTACACTGGGTTGGGAAATTTATTCCACATCACTGGACTGACACCAGATGACGCTATAGATTTTTATAAACTCTCAGCGAAAAGTTGACAGACCATAAACTTGCTAGTGCCCTTTGAAGAAAATTCCTTAACCAACAAGCAGAAAGAAAGAAAGGAAGAGAGAGAGGGAAAAGCTCTACAACAAAAGACACTCTGGGAAGCCAGCACCAAAGGTTCTGCATAAAGTAGAGTTTGCATCCAAAACCCCGGGGGATTTGATATAGGAAGAATTACATTGCTTCCGGCTTCTCTGGCTTCTCTACTAAAACTAGCAAACGTTTGCTTGGCAGACTTCAGGAGCTCCACCAAGTACATTCCTTTGCCGATTGACATTCAGGAAGCGTTGCCTGAACCACCCTGGGTGTGGGGAATCAGCAGATTGATGTGTCCGCCTGTCTCTTCAGCCTACAGCTGCCAAGTTGTAAACCGGACACTTCTAGTGTTAGAAGCTGTTTAGACCTATTAGCGTCTCTCCAGCGCCCTCTACTGTCAAAGGCACCACACTCCCTTCAGACCAGAGCATCACAGGGCAGGCAGAGCAGGGTGGGTTTGCAGCTGGCAGAAAAGGCTCGCACTACCCAGGGGCGGAGCTTTGTACTGTACTCGGGACCATTTCTGGAGTATCTCACGTTGCCCAATTCTGGCACTCAGTGGATATAACATTGATGTTAACATGATGATTGAATGAATAGATTTTTTTTCCTGGTAGCCGTATTAGAGAGCTCAATTTCCTCAGGTTTAAAATTATCTACACAATCCCCAGTGATGTTTCTTACTCCCTGAATCCCATCTTTCTGCTAAAATTAAACGTAATGGAATTATCCCATTTTATCTTCTCAACTCTTACACAACTGATCAATGTGATAAAAATCCATTAAAGGCTAGGGCAATTTGGTGGAAAAAATTAATTAAGGCCGTTCGAATTGATCAAGTGTTGATTAAATACCCCAGTTGAGCTTTGATCTGATAGTCAGGAAAAATACAAGACTGGTATCAGGTTTAAGCCTGAAGCATTAACTTAGGGGACCCCTGGCGCACAAGCCAGGGCTCTGCACTATCCAAGTGGAGGATGTGGTGTCAGAGGCACAAGAAGCACTTTTGACTTCAATATCAAATGTTCCGTTGCTGATACCAGCATGGTAATTAGTGGTGGCCAAGGACCAAGCAAGCCTGAGAACTGGTGGGCAGATCATCAAGGTGGCTTTGAGCACTTCAGCCAGCAACCTGCAGAAGTCACTTAGCCTGTCTGCGACTCTGTCCCCTGAGAAAGGAAAGAACAACTGTCTTACTTGGCTCTGGTGGCAAGGAAAAGAGAAAGCAGAAGGGAAAGAAAGGGGCGTGTGTGTGTGTGTGTGTGTGTGTGTGTGTGTGCTCGCTCATGTCCGATGTCCCTAGACGCTAGGAGTGTCAATCTCCCTGCATCTAGAATTAAAGGTATTTGTGGATGTGGGTGCAAAGGCTTCACTTAGTGTTGTGAGGATCTTCAAACATAGCTCGTTTACATTAGGGGTTATTCCAATAGGTAAGCAGGGGTTTCTCATGACAAAGAGCTTACGTTACAGTATTGAATGAATCAAGCCAATTACAAAATAGTTCCAATGCTGTGAAGTTGTCTTAACCACACACGATCTAGAAAGGTCTATAGGAAATGAAAAGAGATCCCATATTAAGACAGTGGGTCAAACTATCATCGCTATCATAGGGAGGTTTTTTTTAATAGACAGTTTGGTTAGGTGATGAGGGCTGGGAAGAAATTTGAGAAGGAATTTCAAACTTCGGCCCCTTTGATTCAAATTTAAAATATTTATTTTCATTCTTTAAAATAAAAAAATAGCGTGTTAGATTACCTCTATGACATTTTCAAATAAAGTGTGCCTTGTGGTTTTCAATTCCCTATGTCCCCACACCATCCCCCCATCCTTCAATATAACCCCTCCCCCACCCTTCATTCCTCTCCTTTTACCATCCCCCACCCTTCCTTATCATCTAAGTCACCCTCTCTTGGTCTTCTTTATTAAACCGTACATTTTACTTCTGCTCCCCACCTTGTTGACTGGGGTCTACATTTGTTCTTGGTGAATCTGAGTCTTTCCAGAAGATCATGAGACCATGTGCATTGAGCGATGAGTGGGAGAGAGAACTCACAACCGTCTCCTGATCCTCATAATCTGAGGCTTGTCAGGACCATTGTTTAACATGGCACGGCACTTGTATACAGCCTCCATAATTTTTCCATGCACTTCAGGCATCTGTAGATTACTTATACAGATAATGCAGTGAGCGTGCTGTGAGCCAAACTGTTCCCAGAGAGGATACCCAAACCTGTGCTAAGGATTTACAAGGGCTGATGACAACATCACGATTACGGAGAGTTGGGATGTTGCAGATTATCTTGAGATACCAATAGTTCCTTTCATAACCTACCCGATGTTCCCACCAACACAATAGGGAGACATTTTTTGTCCCGAGGGTAGAAAATGTCATTTAACTACTGTGACAGTGGAACATACTGCTTGGGACAATCTGAATCTACGTTGTCAGGCCGCACTCATGTGTGGCTTATAATGGACACTTTTATTATTCCCTTTGGGATGAAAGCTGTGCTTGCACAATGATGTTATGTGAATATTTGTCGTTTGTATAATCTAGGGAATATGGCAAACAGACAGAAATGCCGTGAAATGCTCCACTCAGATGCAATTCTTTTTCTCATCCATTTTCAATAGAGTCGATCAAATCCATGGCTATGGAACCCTTGAGTGTGGAGGTAGATGACTGACTTTATGTTCATTTTCTTAGGTAAAGTAGAACCCAGGAGAGTGGCTAGCTGGGTTAGTGATCATGCCCAGAGAGTCCCCCCTTCAGTATCCTGGCACTTTTGTTCTCCCACCATAGTCTTACCTGGTGGTCAATCTCCATCTGCATGATTGTAGCTGCTCCCACTGGGTTGGTCATCACATCCTGAGACAAGCTTCCAGCCTTCTAAACTTTCCTCGTTACCTTCTCTTGGGGACCAATCTCGCTTAAACAGCACTGACCATTTTAGAGGTTTTGCATCTACTAGTGATTGTTGAATGTCGTGTCTCTGACCAGGCTATAAATTCTAAGCTGTTGGGAGCCCACAGTGGGTTTTCCAGCAGGTGTCTGGTGTCTCCCTGTCAGATGTGTGACTGAGTGAATGGCACATGTTGACTGGACTCAGAGTTGACTAGAGCCTAGAGGGTTTTGTTGTGCTGACTGTGGAAAGAAACAGCAGGGTATGCAGAGGCAATGCAGGATCTTATGAGAGCTGTGTGTCACTGCCCTGTCCCCCAGAGAGGACAGAATGGCAACCATGATTCACTGGCAAATGTAGCAGAGCACCCCCACCCAGCATCTGAATCTAGCACACTCCCTGTGTGGACTTAGAGCACAGAGAAAGCTTGCTTCCCGATGAGCTCCAGGGCTGGAAGCTTGGTGCTGTCCAAGGCTGCTGGGGAAGCAGAGCTGTACAACAAAGCAAGAGCACACTCTGAGGTCGGGGACAGCTGTTCTGAGTCCCCATCCCCATAGCCAAGATGGATGGTAATGTCACCATGTGCACATCTACCTATAAACAAATATGCAAGAAGGATCAGTGTCCCACAATCATTTCAAGCCTTTTTGTATTTTGAGTCTCGGACATAAGTACAATGGGTTGACCATATCCACCTTCTCCTTCTTTGGCATCCTTCTTTTCCCCCTCCCCTGAAACCCAGGTTCCCAGTGATTGTGTCAGCAGAGAAATGACACCTCTTCCTAAAGTGCTGTGGCAGATCTAGGTGGCAGTGTTTAATGCCATGTGGATATTAATTCCTTTCTGCACTCTGTCCTGAGGTGTTCCCTGGGCTTTGGGCAGTAAGCTGGGCAAGACAGTCACAGTGGGTGTGAAGATGAGATGGAGATTCTAGGCACGAGAAAGATTATTTTTAATTAAAAATAGATTCTTCTCTCATACAGTACAACCACACCACAGTTTTTCTCCCCTCCACACCTCTGAGCTTCCTTCCATCTCCCCTCTCTCTATGATCCACCCCCCTCTGTTTCCATTCAGAAAGGAGCAGGCATCCAAGATACAATAACCAAACAGGCTGAAACAAAATACAATATGTCAAGGCAAAAGCTCTCACACTGAGCATGAAGAAGGCAACCCAACAAGAAAAGAGTCCCAAGAGCAGGCAAAGGAGTTAAAGACACACTCCCACATTTAGGACTTTTTCCTAAACACCGGGTTAACTGCCATAATATACACGCAGACAGCCTGTTTCAGACTCCTGCAGGGCTATGTACTTGACACTTCAGTCTCTGGGAGTTCATCTACACCCTGCTTTATTGACTCAGTGGGCTGGGTTCTCCTGGTGTTCTCCAATATCTCTGACTCCTACAACCACTCCTTCCCCTCTTCCAAGGAATTCTCTGAGCTCTGAGGGAGGAACACAATAGGGAACTCCAATTTAGATTCTCTTTGTATAGTATCTGGCTTCAGGTCTGAATTTGCTTTCATTTGCTACCAGGGTAAACCTCTCTGATGCTAACTGGACAAGGTGACAATCCATAATTATAATAGCATATCATTAGGAATTATTTCATTCATTTTCTTAGACCAGTCATGCTTGGTTTTGTCATAGGTCTCTGGGTTATCCAGTCTCTGATTCCTGGCCATGTCAGGAAGCACTGTCAGGAATGGACTTTCATCTTGTGGTGTGGGCCTCAGGCAGTGGTTGGCCCCTCCCACGTGTTCTGCACCACCATCTCCTCAGCACATCGTATAAGCAGGACAGATTGTAGGTCAAAGGTTTTGTGGCTGGGTTGGTTTCCATCAGTAGCCTACAAGAGAGTACTTTCCTTCACCAAAGAGACATGAATGTTGGTGTATTAGTTAGGGTTTTACTTCTGTGAACAGACACCATGACTAAGGCAACTCTTATAAGGACAACATTTAATTGGGGCTGGCTCACAGTCTCAGAGGTTCAGTCCATTATCATCAAGGCGGGAAAATGGCAGCATCCAGGCAGGCATGGTGCAGGAGGAGCTGAGAGGTCTACATCTTCATCTGAAGACTGCTAGTGGAAGAATAACTCGAAGGCAGCTAGGACCAGGGTATTATAGCCCATGCCCACTGTGATACATCTACTCCAACAAGGCCACACCTTCTAATAGTGCCACTTCCTGAGCCAAGCATATATAAACTACCCAGGTAGGCACCAGCTTGACCTCTTCACGTGTAATGAGCTGAATAAAATTTGTCCTCTTCAATGGGAACCCACTGTCAGTTTGTGGAGAGCAACCCTCTGTCCAAGCATCAGCTTCAGCTGTTTGGAAATCTTCCCAGGACCCATTGTCCAATAATTCAGTCGAATGTTACCCAGTACCAGCCACTGGAAGCCTTGCCTAGCTACAAGAGATGGCTAGTTCAGATTCTATATCCCCCACTACTAGGAGTCCTCAATAGGGTTACCTTCATAGACTCCAGGGCGTTTCCAAGGCACCAGGATACCAAACAGTTTCTCAAATGTCAGTCTTAACTGTCTCTGCACACACTCCTCCTTCCTCCATCCCATCTCCCCTAGTCTGATCCCTTCTGCTCCCAACTTCCTCTATCCCTCTAGTCTACCTGAAAAATCTATCTTATTTTCCCTTCCAGGGAGATTCATGCATCCCCCGCAACCCCAGAGCCCTCCTCTTTACCTAACCTCTCTGGGTCCATGGATTGTAAGTTGGTTATTATCTACTCAATGGCTCATGTCTACTATAAGTGAGTACATACATACCATATTTGTCTTTCTGGGTCTGGGTTACCTCACTCAGGATATTTTTTTCTAGTTTCATTCATTTGCCCATGGGCTTTACAATACCATTTTTTAAAAACAGTTGAACAATACTCCATCGCATAAATGTACACCATTTTCTTCATCCATTCTTATATTGAGGGACATCTGGGTTGTTTTCAGTTTCTGGCTATTATGACTAAAGCTTCTATGAACATAGTTGAGCAAGTGTCCGTGTGGTAGGATGGAGTGTCCTTTGGGTATATGCCCAGGGGTGGGATAGATCAGTCTCTAGGGAGTTCAATTCCCAATATTCTAAGGAGCCTCCATATTGATTTCTATAGTGTGCACCCCCACATCAGTGGAGGAGTGCTCCTTTTGCTCCACATCTTTATCAGAATGAGCTCTTCCTTGTGATTTCGATCATAGCCATCCCGAAAGGGTGGTTTTGATTTGCACTTCCTTGGTGGCTAAGGATACTTCTTTAAGTGTTTCTTGGCCATTAGAGGTTACCCAACTGAGTATTCTCTGTTGAGATCTGTACCCCGTTTTAAAACTGAATCATTTACTTTTTTTGTATCTGGTTTCTTGAGTTGTTGATACAGTTTGGATATCAGCCCTCTGTTGGATGTGTCTGTCCAATTGACTGTGTCCTTTGCGCTACAGAATGTTTTCTTGGGGTCTCGTTTATTAATTGTTGATTTTAGTCCCAGAACTATTCATGTTTGTTCAGAAAGTTGTCTTCGGTGCCAATGTGGTCTCCTTAATAAGGTTCAGTGTGTCAGGTTTCGTGTTGAGGTTTTCAATTCACTTTGACTCGAGTTTTGGCAAAATGAAAATGAAAAAAAAGTCACAGGAATTTGTATTATACAACACGTATTGGAATTCTGATATCTGTGCTGGTCTTTCTTCATCTCCAAGCCCCAAGACACTGAGAAGGATAACATTACCTGCTTCAAAATTGTGGACTCTCAAATACATATGAACTTTGGAACCCGAGCTGCAGAATCAGCGTTACCCACGAGGGGGCAGTGTGGTAACAGCTTTGATTTCAGGGATCCCGTCTAACCAGCACCTCCGTGCACCCTACAGTTGAGGCTTGAGTGGCAATAGTGGGTTGAGTTTGTAAGGAGAGCATTCCTCTATTATGGTGAAACGTCGGTTGTAAGCGAAATTTTAATGTTTGGGGCCTTACTCAGAAGAATAAGAAAGGGAAATTTAAAAACCTTCCTTTAGGCACTTGTGCAGAAATGAGAGCCCCCAAGAACCAGATAAACTAGAGATAAATGCTTTTCTTGTCTTCATTACAGCAGTCTTAGACGAATTTATAACCTTTTTCTTTTGAAGATCAATTTTTGTTTTGCCAAGTGTTCTGGAAAGTTCTGCTTATGGCTTTTGGTTTCTGTTTGTAGAAAGATTTCTGATAAGGACGAGTTTGGTCCACCGGTATTGCTGAGTTGGGCCACACACTGTTCTGATGGAGAAGGCAGGAGTGGTTAACCTCAAGGGAACACGGTAGATTTCATGGTAGTAGAACAACGAATGTGTCCAGACGTTTGACTGGGACATAGGGTGAAATGTGACCCCGGTGCCTTTTGTCGGGAGCTACTTTCACAGGGGTCCCCAGCAAAAACCTTTCTAAGCTGGAGGGGGTTTGACCAACAAACTGAGTGGCAGAAGGGTTTTCTCACTGTGCCGATGGGCTGCCCTAGAAGCAGGGTTGTCAAGTGTCTGGCGTCAGGCAGTTCCTTACCAGCACCAGATCGCTGCCTTGTGCGCCATTTCCGAACCAAACAGCGTCTAAAGCCCACAGTGGCCATTTTGTGACTGCCTGAACTCGAGCGTTTTCCTTTGATCTCCATGGCACTGATGAGTTCAACAGGCTGGAGGGTCCATATGCGAGGAGTGTGAGAGAGGACGGCCCTTCACACTCACGATGGATCCCGATGCTGGCTTGCAGCTCTTCTGCACAGGGAAATTCATTTTGTCTGGTATTTGTGCTCCGTGACCCTAAACTCCTTAAAGTGATCCATCCATAATGTCCCACCTTTGAAGCCGTCGGCTTCCAGAAAGTCAGAGTAGAAGCTGCCAGTCTCCTTAATGCCTAGACCCCAAAATGTTCCCCAAAAGTTATGTCCTCATTGACACCTTGCTGACCAACCAAGGACAGATCTGGTTCTTTCTTCCAAGGAAGAAAAGAGAATAAAGGAGGCTGAATCTGACCAAAGTCCATTCACACCCCTCTCTGTGTTTGTTTTTAATACAAGGTCTTACTGTATAGTTGTGCCTGATCAGGCTGTCCTCGAACCCAGAGATCTGCCTGCCTCTACCCCTCAAGCCTTGGTGCATGGTTCACCCAGTAAAATTTGTCACACACACCCACATGTTTATACACACACACACACACACACACACAAACACACACACACACATATATATATAATTGAGAGATTTCTCCATGACATGTTGGGAACCTGACTCCTACTGTCCCACACCCCAGATCTAGTCTCTCTGTAACCTCAGTATCAGCAGTCAGTCCTGGGAGCTTTACTCTTGGTCCATAGCTGTATGCTCTATGTTGCTCCTTGCCATAGGCGTGATGCACACACTCAACATAGCATACTTCTTTTCTCTTATCTGTGAACCAGTTCCGGAAAATTAGAGGGGAATGCACACGGCAGATGTCCACTCTGTGTGTGTGTGTGTGTGTGTGTGTGTGTGTGTGTGTGTGCTTATGCATGCTCCCATATGTATGTACAGTGCACCTACAAGTGTGCATGTGTGCCTGTGTGGTGTGGATGTCTGTGTGCACATGGAGCATAGAGACCCACCTCATCCAGAAGTATCAGAACTCCTGTAGCAACAGGAGACCATACATTTCCCTACAAAGGTGTTGGGAACCAAACTCAGATCTGTCTTCCTCCACATCCCGACATGAACACATTCTTCTGCTTTCATTAAACTTGGCACACTAGAGACACACCTCCATATTGCTGGTGTCCAGTGCTTACCAGGATGCGCTCTTATAAGCATGCTTAGGGTGCTCACAGTGTAAGCGAAGGGTGGCTGCAGAGAGTCCAGCCAAGGCAGAGTGGCATCTGCTCCTCTGCCACCTGCTCCAGAGGGACAGACTCTGCTGCTCTGACTGTGCTACCCTGGCTGGGACATGACTGCCCCCTGGAGAGGGCAGAGTTTGGAATCAAGGGGTGGGAGGGGGTTATACTTCTTCTCTTTCCCACTATACTTAGCAATGGCCCATGGATGAGACCTCCCAGGCTATCATCTTTCTCTTTTCTCCCTCTTTCCTTTATTTTATTCCTCCAACAAATATTTCAGTGACTCTAACAGGCAAAGTTCTGGTCACACAGAATATAAAGATAGCTTTGAATCTTCATTTATCTGGGAGATTCTATTAAAAACAAATGTGAGAATACTTGCCAGATGGTTGTAAGTAAGAGAAGACAAGGGAGGTTAGCATGTGCTATACTGGGGAATAGATTCGAGATCACTGTTCTTTCCAAGAGGAAGTCAGGAGATATCAGGGAAGAAGCATGTCAAGTAGAAAGCAGCATGTGCAAAGGCCCTGGGGCAAGTACAGGCTGCTACATTTGAATAAGATCAAGAATGCCAGTGTGGTAGCAAGGCCCAGTGGAGTAAATTGATACCAACAAGGGGTTTTATATGGGGCTACCACCTAAAACCCTTTGAAATAATTCTGTGAATTCATTGTATTCTAGAAACCTCACAAGCATCCTTGAATAGGATTTGGGGAGCAGAATAACTAGACAGTATGATACACCTACGATGACTCTAGTCTCTACTTATTATCTTCACAGAGAATTAATTAAAGATCTATCTTGACTCCCTAAAGCACCCCGAGTAGGATGGTGGAGGGGGAACTGGAGACATAGAGAAGGTAAATGATTCATCCAGGCAGTGAAGGAGGGAGCTGAATACTAATCGTAGTCAGTCTGTGAATGCCCAAGCCATTTCTTCTAGAGTTTTCTGCGTCAAAAAAGCTTTCTTTTCCTAGTTAGACCCTGGGGAACTAAACTCCTTGGGGTGATTTACTGTCTCTTTGATCATTCTCTAAACTTCTTTTGGAATGGTGCTTAGATAATTTTGTAAACATTAAGGAAAATGATGCTAGAAGATGCTGGTCCTTTGAAGGGAGATTTCAGTTTGGAAGCCGCCTGCAGGGCTTTGGAGCCAGCTCGCTGAGTGAGCTGGGAAGATAAGCTGGGGACAGTTTCTAGGGCTGAGGTCCGGGGTTTGAGTTTCAGTTGTTGATTTGTTTCCCTGTCTGGCCAGTGGAACTTGAAGATGAAAAAGCATTTTCAGAGAGCTGTATCGTAAATGCTCCAGCAGTAACAGTGTCATTAGAATGGGTCTAACTTCTCCACATTATCCATCTTTGCGTTTCATTTTTCCGCTTGATAGAGATGACATACTGTGTCTAGACGTTCGTTGCTAAGTGCATTTAGCTTGGAATGAGAGGGTGTCTTTCCTGGCTGGGAGACATGGCTGACTTTCGATGAAGAATATAAATCAACCTTTCCTCCAAATTTAGGTTGCTGTCAGCTCAGTGTTACGGGCCTCCTCCTGTAGGGTGAACTCCAGGGGCTCTGTATTTGTTATTTTTAGTTCTTTATACTTATCTCTGAAATCATGAACATTCTCTTGAATGCATTCATTTAAATAACCATCATGCATTTAATTTTTAGGGCAATACATACCGATTCTCTATTTTTACATAAACTCAAAGCAACCCATGGAATAAAGTAAACCAGATATCACCACTGTATCTTACAGTAAGGCAAAGATTCATTGGTTCCTGGCTGCCTCTCCTATCTCCAAGAAGCTCTGTAGCACAGTGGTCTGGGAGGAGCATTAGGGTACCAGCCTGCCTGTATTTGAACTCTGTAATTAGCCCATAGATAAGCATAAACAGGCACTAAAGCCTCTGGGTGCCTCTGTTTCCTGTAGCATTTTAAAATCTGTTTTCTTGCTACATTTTCTTTTCTATTGCAGTTAATTTTTTTCTCTTGTTGCATTCTAGTTTTTATTTTTGAAAATTATCTCATTTATTTATTTATTATTGTGTTTGTGTGCTGGCTAGTTTTATAACAACTTGGCACAATCTAGAGTCATCTGAAAAGAGAGAACCTCAGTTGAGAAAAAAATGGCTCCATAAAATCCAGCTGTAGAACATTTTCTTAGTTCATGATTAATGGGAGAAGTCCCAGCCCATTGTGGGTGGTGCCACTCCTGGACTGGTGGTGCTGGGTTCTGGAAGAAAGCAGTTTGAGCAAGCCATGAGGAGCACTCCAGTAAGCCGTACCCCTCCATGACCTCTGGATCTACTTTGGCCTCCAGGTTTTAGCCCTGTTTGAGTTCTTGTCCTGACTTTCTTCGGTGATGAACTATGATGTGGAAGTATAAGCCAAATAAACCCTTTCCTCCATAACTTGCTTTTGGTTATGGTGTTTCATCATAGCAATTGAAATCCTAACTCGGATAGGAATTGGTTCCAGAAGAGTGGGGCATGCTGCCAGCAGACCTGACCATGATTTGGGGAAGACTATGGAAAGACTTTGGAACTTTGGGTGAGAAAACCCCGTTGAATGTTGAACAAGTGGTGAGCTGCTCGGCAGGAGCTTGGATGATATGAACACTGGGAGACATGCTGAACTTCCATAGAGGCCTGGCTTGGGAAATTTCAAGGGGAAGTTTGAGGGCCACTGAAAAAAGTCTATAGGACCTCGTTCATATTTTGAGTTAAGACTATCTGGTTCTGGTCAGCTGGAGCTGCAGAATCATCTGTGATTAAGAAGAGACCAACACCAGTAAATCAAAACGTTTGCTTTACTGGAATAATTGATGCTGGTTAGTTGGAGTTGGGAAATGAGTATTGATTAAGACTAGACTTGTACTATTGAGAGGAAACATTCTGGGAAGTGTTTCCTCAGAGTCATCATGCAGGAGTTGTACTCCATAGGTGGTCAAGGTTGTATCTTAAACTGGCAACTGAATTTGGTAGTGTAAGAATCATCCGGGTGGTACTGGTTTTGAAGGCCTGAAAGCAGCTGAGGCTTGGCACTGTGAGGCCAGGATAGGGCATTGGAGAAGGTTTAGCCTCAGTTGTAATTGAAGGCCCAAGATTGAAGGAGTCATGGGGAGAAGTTGAGGATTGGCGCCATAAAGAAAGCTGTAGAGAGGTTATTGGGGAAAGCACAGCTCGGTTGCAGCAAAAGACCCCAGCAGTTTGGAGATGCCGGTATGGTGAGAGGTCCACCATGAATAGCAACAGAGGTGGAGTGGAGTCAGCTTGAGCCTAGACGACTAGCTCTGTGTGCTGTAGAAGGCAGAGCAAGAGAAGTGAACCAAGCCCTTTGGAGAAGCCCAGAAGACCCCGAATGGATCCCAGACACTGGACATTGAGTATTTAACACAGTTAAAATTGGGTTTTTATTTGGCTTGATTGAGACTGTGTCTGGATCTTTACTTATTGGAGTAAGACATTTTTGTTGCTGTTATTGTTTGTTTATTTGGTTTTGTGTTTTGTTTTGGTTTTACACGAGCCCACAGATGAGAATCTCTAAACTTTTAAAGTGATTTTGGAACTTTACAAAGACTTTGGATTTTCAAAGAGACAATATTTGAAGGATACTGGATTTTTAAGTGTTTGGATTTTTAGACTTTTAATACTTGGAAATGTTTATATTTTAATGTTGAAATTCATGTATGATCTTGGGGATGGACAAGAAGGCAAAGTGGCTTAACAGTGGTACGTTTGCGTGTCAGGTTGATAAGGGGTCCATTATGATGGCTAGTTCTATGTCAAATTGATCCAAGCTAGAGTTATCTAGAGGAGGGAACCACAACTGAGAGAACGCCTTGGTAAGATCCAGATTTAGGGAATTTTCTTACTTTGCGACTGACAGATGAGTGCCTATGCCATTGTGGGTGGTACAAGAAAGCAGGGCCAGTAAGCCAGTAAGCAGCACCCCTCCATGGCTTCTGCATCAGCTTCTGCCTCCAAGTCCCAGTGCTGCTGGAATTCTTGTCCCGACTTCCTCCAATGATAGATTATAGTGTAGAAGTTTAAGCCTAATCAATCCTTTCCTCCCTAGCTTGCTTTGGTCATCAGCTCCTGACTCCAGCCAGGTTTCTTCCCTGTTTGAGTTCCTGTCTTGAGTTTCTTCAGTGACACACAGTGATAAGGAAATGGAAGCCAAATAAACCGTGTCTTCCTCAACTTGCTTTTTGATCACGGTACTTCATTTCAGTAGTAGAGGCCCTAACTAAGATGCCAGTGAATGAAGCTTCTCTGGAAACACCCACACAGACACACCCAGAGATGTTTCTCCCAAATGATTCTAAATCCAACCAAGCTGACCACTAGGATCAGCCATCACTTCAGCTTTTCAAATAATCAGTATGTTTGAATAGTTTTGTGAATCTGTTTCCCACTGTAGAATTCTGGAAGCTTTATATCTCATTCGCTTGATCATCTTTCTCTTTCTTTCAGACTAAGCCAGCTAAGGTTTTAGGGTTTCTTTGAGATAGTTGAGGGAACTTATTCCCATGCCTGCTTTCTTTAGTGTTATCCAAAGGTTTCCCATCATCCCTTCGGCCTTGTCTGTAAGTCACGGGTTCACCACAGTCTCTTCTTTTTTAAATCCTCAACAGTCTGTACAGGCTGAGAAATTCCCAGATCATCACATTGTCTGTTTGCTTAAAGAAATCATTTGATCTCGTTCCTTTCGTGTTTTACTATAAACAATAAGAAAAAGCAGCGCCGTGGTTTTGAAGTGTTGCTTAGAAATCTCTCAGCTGAACACTGAAGCTCCATGTCAGGGATCCACACTTTCCCAAAGGTCACTCTTCTTCAGTTTCCAACACTGTGCCCTTTCTTCCTTCCAAGGTTTACCCACAATGTCCACTTTTCTAACAGTAATCTACTTAAGGCAAACTAGGTTTTTACTACACCAGTCTCATGTTTCTTCTAGCCTCTGTACTCAATATCCAATTTCAAATCCCCTTTCCCAAATGTTGACTCCCAAATGTTGCTGTAACAAATCGCCTGAAGCAAGATAAATATCTTCACATAAAGTTCTGAAAAACAGTTTGCACATAGATTCTGCACCAAAATCTAGGGTTGCACTTTTTCTTGAAGGCTGAACCTCTCAAACCTCCTTTGCCAGTGTTCTTTCAAGCTTCTGAGACCTGCTGACAGTTCTGGGCTTGTATCTGCATCACCCCAGTCTCTGGGAACCCAAGAAATGGCCATATGAATTAGTTCAGTGGTTCTAGAAAACTACCAGGGACCTCTGCAGCCTGTATGCCTTTGTCCTCTTAGAAATTCATGTAGACCTTGGTAAGTTAGTCCTCTGTCCTTCAGTATTGATAGGCAAGGTCCAGTGGGAAGCATCTAGGTTGGTGAGCTTCACAAACATGGTGTTGAGAAAAAAATGAGAGGGGCAAGCAGGGAGGAGCACAGGCTATAGGATTCTGTTTCTATGAATTTCAGAGATAGAGAGAAAATAATCAGTATTGACAAAGATAGCATCTTTCCAGAAGAGGTGGACCATATTATTAATGGTGTCTTGGCCAGATGTTTCTGGGTTCTTGGCCTCCTGTTCAAAGGATTCAAATAAAGACAAAGTCATGCATAAGCAGCAAAGAAACTTTACTCAAAGGAAAGTGATGGTGCAGTTTAGAGAGGGCCACACTATTAAGAGCTACAGCAGGCCTCAGGAGTGAGGGTACTGCTGGGTCCCTTTTAGTATTTGTGGCTTCCTTTTGTGGGGTTCAAGAGAAAGAAGAGTTTGGTTACTAAGGGGTTCAATAAAGGTGGTCATTCCCTGTTTTGATTGACAGAATAGATCATATAGCAATTTTCCTACTTTGCATGCCCTTCCCATCATGTACCTGGTTTTGATAATATGCATGCCCAATTATGCATAGGCATAAGATGGTAAATAGAGGATTTCCCCTGAAAGTTCAACCAAGGACACAGTTTTGCCTTTCTGTACCCCAACCCAGCTTAGGCTAGGTTAGTCTTACTGTTCTTTGTACCAGGATGCCCTGGGAATGTATTTTAATCTAAATTGCCTATATTTGAGTTCTTAAAAATGTATTTCATAAACTTTATCATTAAAAACATGCAAAAATTTTGGGGGAAAGCTTACTTCATTATTTAGAGAGGTATACACGTATAGCCTGATGTAGTGGGGAGGTCCAAGATTGTGAGATACATTGTTTGGAGAGGAACCTTATTGTATGTGTGTGTGTGTGTGTGTGTGTGTGTGTGTGTGTGTGTGTGTATGTGTGAGAGAGAGAGAGAGTGAAGGAGAGAGTATGTGTAGGAGACAAAGATATTTTGTGTGAGTGTGTATTGTGTGTGACCTTGTTTGTGTATGCATGTATGTATTATATGTAGCATGTGAGTGTGTTTATGTGTTCATGTGTGTATTGTATGTAGCATGTAAGTGTGTGTGGCATATGATATGTGTGGAGTGTGTGAGAGTGTATGTGCTTGTGTATCCACGTGTGTGCAAGTGTGTGTATACATACATGTATGTGTGTGTGTGTGTGTGTGTGTGTGTGTGTGTGTGTATGTGTATGTGTATACACAAGTTAAAGAGCTAGGCTTTTAAGTGCATTATTAGAAGAGGAGGACATGTATAATTTAAACTAAGCAGAGACCCGGGTTACTAAACCTGGTCTGCTTGCCTACCTTGTGGTAGTGTAGAAAGACAGAGGGGCCTGAAATAGGATTCTAGGTGCTGAGATATGTTCAATTCCTGGATCTAGTTAATGACACAAAAGCGTTCCTTTTGTGAAACTTCATGTGTCTATACAATCTGTTTGCAGAGCCCATTAAAATAAAATTGGTAAACATTTTATTTTATTTTATTTTACTCTTCTTGCTAGGCAGACAAGTGAGTCAGCTGTTTCCGCTCAGCACTGCTCCCCGTTCTCTGATTGAAAATAGATCCGTTTCTCATACAATATATCCTTATTATAGTTTCTCCTCCCTCTGCTCTTCCCAGTTCCTCCCTCTCTTCCCTCCCCTCTAGATCTAACCCCTTTCTGTCTCTCACTAGAAAAGAACTGGCTTCTAAGAGATAACATTGGTAAACATTTTAAAAGTCTATTCAATCAAATACATCCTTTAAGAGCAGCTCAGCCCAGGGGGTGTAGGTCTGTGTAACCCAGAGACCTACTGTGCACTGATCACTTTTGGTACTGGTTACTTTTTCCACTGCCATGACAAAATAACTAGAAGAAATGGCTTAAGGGAGAAATGCTTTACTTTAGTTTACACTTTGAGGGTATAGTTCATCCTAGTGGGATCAGGGGAATGGGGAGGACAGGGAAAGGAGGAACAGCTGAGAATGGTAAGTGCTGGTCCTTTGTCCTTTGCACACCCCCTTCCTTTGTGTTCAATCCAGGCTGCAGCCCATGGAAAGTTGGTACTCATCTTTAGAGTGGGTCTTCCCCACCCCAGCTATCCCAGCCTAAAAACGGCTTCACAGACATGCCCCCAAAGTGTGTCTTCTAGGTGATCCCAGATCGATATTCACCAAAATCAAGAACCACATTCAGAAAAATCTTAGCCAACTGAATGTGGTTCTTGCCATCTCGTGTGACGTGATGTTAAGGAAGTGTGGGCGTGTCCGGCTCTGCTTTCCCAGCTAAGGCTTTTTTGTTTGTACCATGAATAGCAACTGAAATGGTCTGAAGCTTTTCAATCTCTCACCCCAGCTTTGGGGTAAACTTCCCAGCTCATTTAGGGATAGTTCAGTTCAGAAGACACAAAAACCGAAGCAGGGGGAACGGATACTATCAAGGAGCCAAGAACACCCTTGCCATACCGATGGCGTGACGAAGAAGAAGCAAGCGCTTTCTCAGTTGGCAGAAATCTCTATTGTTGAAATTCAACAGGCAGCTCTGAGCTTGTCCCCCCGAAAATTGTTTGAGAAAAGGGGGTCGTTCATCTTGCCTTTGCCCTTTCATGATCTTTATGTTAGAAATCTTCTCTGTGGGAGGTTCAGGAGGAGAGAGGGAGTAAGCTCTCTTCTCCTGACCTTTCACATTATCACACTATAAAAGCCCTTCACTCACAGGCATTTACTTCCCTGTGCTCTTCTTATCAAGGTAGAAAGGAAAGGGAGACGCGTTGAAAGTTCAGAGGCTCACAAAGAATCTAAATGGGTGGAATCACAGGATGCATTTAAAGAAGGAACCTGGCTCAAGAATTGGGCTCCCGTACAGCATGGACTTTCACAGGTAGTCAACAACCTGGCACAAAAAATAGCCCAGGGTGGGGGTATTGAGACAGGGAAGCTGTCCCATACCTTAGGACATAAAGTAGATCTCGCATATCTCAGCTGTATCAGCAGCTTCCCTTCTCCTTCAACACTAGACGGTTTTGTGTGTCAGCATCAGCTGCTCGATAGGAAGAGGAATTGTGGGAAATGGTAGCGGCAGTCTGTCATTTGCATGTGCTGATTATCACTGACTGTACCTATGACATAGGAGATAGACGTATGATCTCACAACACACATATATTACCTGTGCCACTATTAATTATATATTGTAGAGGATATAATCATAACACTCCAATAGTTGAGTAAGGAAGGGATCATTGTGGAGCCGGGACACATGTATTCAAATGGTTGATCTGGGTGGATTAGGTTCACTCTCTCAGTTACATGATACCAGTTGTGCACACACCAAAGACTGCTAGGGCAAGCAATTGATGCTAGACATTTTCCCTCTTCTTGTAACGCTTTCTCCTGAGTAAATCTTACCCAGTGGATGAACATCCTGATTCATGAGTCTGGCCAGTACAGAGACCATTCACACTGCTCCATGTTTCCAGTGCTTCTAACTTCAAAATAGCAGCCCCCAGAGTCACCCCTTAAAATGAAACATCTGATGGCATTACCCTGAGGCTTACAAACTCTTTGTGTGTTTCTTTTTGTACTTAAAAGTCCAAGCATGTTCTACCAGGCCCTGTATGATCTGGCTGCTGCCAGGTTCTTCTATCTGTAATAGTTTGGACGCTTTTATCTCCTCCAAAATTCAAGTTAAAATTTAGTCACTAATGGAACTGTGCTAGAGATGGGCCCTCTGGAGCAGACTAAGTCATGAAGGTAGAGTTTTCCATGAATGGGATTGGTTGGTAGCTTTTTATCCTCCTCTTGTCCTTCTGTTGTCTACCATGTGAGGACACGTCCTTTCTTCTCTCAGGACAAGGCAGTGTTAAGGCTCTATCTCAGAGGCTGAAGCCAGTCACAAAGCATGCTGATGTCTTGACCTTAAACTTGCCAGCTTCTAGAACTGTAGGAAATAAGTTCCTGTTCTTTGTATGTTGCTCAGTTATGGTATTTTATTATAGCAGTCTAAATGGAATTAGGCACTCATTCACTTTCTCACCCAGTTTTGGTCAATTTGACACCAACTAGAATGATCTGGCAAGTGGACATTTCAGTTGAGAAAATACCTTTGCTTTATAAATGATTGATGTGGAAGGACCCAGTCCATTTTGGGTGAGGCCATTACTGGGGAGCAGCTCTGAGTCTAGAAATAGCACTGGGCTGAAGTCAGTGTGTAGACATGTTGGCCTTTGCCTCCAGGGGTTCATGGGATGTAGTGGAAAAAGCCCTGGTTGGGTCAGAAAATCTAAAGGTGAGAGCAGTTGCAAACTCAGTGAGCTTCCAGCCAGGGAAAGCCAATTAAATCTTCTTCTTACACTTTAATTTTTCTTATGGAATATACAGAAGTTAAACAGTTAAAACCCAGTGGACCAAAGAAAAAGAAAGCTTTGTAAGGAGTGAACTGTGTTTATTAAACCATGAGTTGCAAATGATTCAGATATTCCTGTGTTGAGCAGAAGAGTCCTTCCAGGCACTTTGCCTCCTGTTGCCTCATGGTTGAAGGTTCTGGACCAGAGAGCAGATATGCAATGTAGACTCGCTACTTTCCCTTCCTGGTTTGGAAGCATTTTCACAGTATTTACTTATTCATTCACTCACCCATTCATCAATTCATTCATTCATCTGAAACAAACCATTCATGTACTCGTTCATTGTATATAAACTGTCTTGGGAAGGGAAGGCTGGTAAATAGTTTTGATGGTTAACTAGAGTGCTTGTTTAAAAATACACTTTGACTAACAAATGAGACATGATGCAGTTCAGATTTGCTTGTGGAGTTGGGTTCTGTAGTTTATAGATATGCAGACACTCGAGTCAATTGTTCTTGGGACTTGGGAGAAAAAGTAGTAAGGGGCTGTGGATGTTCTGTGGCCTTCTAGGAGGTGGAGGACTGGGAGAACAAGTGAAATTCATGGTGATTTTACTTGCTTCCTACTTTAAATTTTCTACTTAATATGTGCATTATAATGGAGATCGGAGGCTATTATTAAATGTGCCTTTCTGTGAAACCATTTCAAAGACAGAAATCAGAAAGAAAGACATTTTTGTGAGTCCAGGTATATATGTATAAAGTAAGCATCAACTTACAGTGTGCAGCGCCATGGATTTGATCCCCAGCACTATAGGAAAATAGAAACAAAGGAATTCTTTGCAGTAACCACCAAGTATTGCTTTTCAGAGGAGCCTTATTACTCAATACTTGTTCTTGTGGGTGATAATCTGCCAAGTAACTCCTGTTCTTCCTCTCTCTTCCTCTTCCTGCTTCTCCCCTACCCCTTATTCTTTCATCTATATTATATCATGAGAAATTTCTCATTCCATTAGATCTTCTTGGAAAGTGTTTTAAGTGATAAAACATGCCCCATCATGTTCCATTTTGTCACATCATGTTCCATTTTGTCCCATGTCCTAAGCAATCTTGGGTCATTCATACTGATTTTGGCTACTTTAGTGGTTGTTTCTCTACCCAGTCCCACTGGGTCAGTTTGGGTTGATGAGGTAGATAGAGATCCAAGGAGAACACCAGGTCAGGACTTTTACATATGAAGGTTCTGTTGGAGGCTGTATGGACGGCCTTTCCAAATGTTCTTCTTAGCCTTGCTGATAAAAATCACAAAAATCAGGAGCCATTTGGAAGGGATGGGTATAAGTAAAACATCCAAGCTTTTTGCAGAATTAGTTAGCTATATGTCATAGTGACCACAGTTGATAGAAACTGCATAGGGAGGACATATTTGTTTTTGCTCATGTTTTAGTCCATCATGGTGGGGAAGGGCATAGTCAAGTATGAGCATTATGAGGACAGACTGTGTTACAGGAGTCTTATAGTATCCTGACCAGGAAGTAAGAAGCCAGACTATAGCAGCCTACTTCCTCAGGTAATTTCATAGAGGTGTTAACCAATAATCAATGCAGCCTTCAGGACCAGAGACTTGTGTTAATGCACTTTCAAAATAATCTTTCTTTTGTTTTTAGCTAAAACACGGTACAAGCTCAGCATCCTCTAGAGCATTTTTTGTCCACCACTTTAATATCCTTGACTTTAACTGAGCATGCTTATAAATGAATATAAATAGGAAGCCTTTATGAATATGCATAGACTTCCTGAATAAAATCTCCATGAAGACTATTCCAAGAGGGCTTTGTTCTGGAATTAACTCCCAAGCTCTTCTTACCTGCAGCTAGTAGCACCTCTCTCTCTCTCTCTCTCTCTCTCTCTCTCTCTCTCTCTCTCTGTCTCTTTCATATCTTAGCTGTGCTAAGTTTTGGCTTTGAACCTTTCACCAAGATAGGAACACACTGTGCCCAGGTGTGTAGGTTCAACAACTTCCTCCAGTAGTGCTTCTAGTTGGAGAACAGACATGAGTCTTTAGGGAATTTTTCAGATACAAACCATAGCACCTTAGAGAGGCCTCCTCACTCATCTTTGGAATCAAGCATTGACAGTGGTCTTCTGGATTGCTGCTTACCTCAGGAATGTCTTCCTAGAGGCCAGCAGTTGTGCTACAGGTCTGCACAGGGCCCTTTCCATTGGAACATTAAGCAGGTGTGAGGTGCAGCACAAGAATTCATATATGTAAAAAAGCTGTGAGCTTTAGAAACATGCAAATGAGCAAGACCAAATGGATGTAGCAGGTCGTATTTATGTATTAATTTGTGTATATATGTAAGCATAACAATAAGGAAAGAGGTATAAATTTGAGAGTGAGTGTGGGCATGTGAGAGGACTTGGAGGGAGGGAGGAGAGGGGAGGGAGTGATGGAAATATAAGGCACATATTAAGTTTAAAATCAATATAGTATTTTGTGTATAAAATAAAAAAGTGTAGTCTTCTGCAAAGGGTATTAAAACATAAGGGCCTTTTTGGCACAACCCTCGGGGGTTTCTTTGGCTCAAGAAAGTGTCACTGCAGCTTTGGGGACCAGCACACAGTACTTGGCGTGGCATCCCTTAATGAAAATGGGAAGGGATGTGCTTGGATACAGCCATTAACTTTAGGGTTTCTTGTTTAAAGCAATTAAAGCCTGACTTTAAATCACCCAATAAGATACCGCAGATACAAGGCTTGTGATTTTTATTAGGCTTTATAGTCTCGATTTTTCCCATCCGAGGGAGAAGTGTCCAGAATGGTTTCCAGCTCCTTCCTCTACCAAGGGCTCTTTGAGATGACTCAGTGGCCCTAGAGAATCAGTCAGAATAGCCATCTGAGCAGAAAAGCTTGCTTTTCTCACTGATGTGAAGCACACTGACACTGATGTCTCTGTTTCTTCTTTTCCCTGTTTGCTTGGTTAGCAGAGACAAGTCTCCCATAATCATCCAGAGTCAGCCACAACTAATATTTTGCTGTATTTTATTCATGAACTAATTTAGAGTCCTGGGTACAGATGCAGAATATGTAATGTTGGGTTTCACACTGTGTAATTTAGAACTTGAGTCTTTTGAAAACATATTTTTTATTACAGTGTGTGTATGTGGGCTTGTGTGCCACAGCCTGCATGTGGAGGCTAGGAAGACAACCCTGTAGGCTCAATTCTCTCTGTCTACATTTTTTTTTTTTTTTTTTTTTTGTGATTCTGGGCATTGATCACAGGTTCCCAGGCTTATGTAACAAGCATCTTTACTTGCTGAGCTCTCATATTGTCCTGTACCTTAATTTTTTTGCATTAAATTTATATCTTAAATACATTGTTGTATTATTAAATGCTATTCAATGTAGTTTTCCGTAGGTATGGGAGTTTTGTTTGTTTATATTTTTAATCAGCAAGGCACACTATGAAGTGACTGTGACATTTAATGTTTCAATCTTTTGTTGACATCAATGCTACAGTGGATATTTTGGTATAGAAACTTCCATAGGTATGTCAACAGAAATGTGAATTGAACAATAAAAATATATTAGCCTGCTATCTCCCTTAGTGTTTGTTGTCAAGTGGACACAGCCCAGAGTCATGTGAGAGAAATTCCCAGAGTGAGGAGCTGCCTAGATCAGTTTGGCCTGTGGATATGTCTATGGTAAGTTTCCGTGATTGCAAATGAAGAGAAAGGACCCACCCCATTGTGGGCTGTACCATTTTCTATGCAGATGGTCCTTCCTGTTTACAAAAGGTAGCTGAGCCAGGCAAGCCAGCAAGCAGCATTCCTCTATGGTTTCTGCTTTGGTCCCTACCTTAACTTCCCTCAGGGATAATCTGTGACCTACAAACTGAAGTAAACTCTTTCTTCCCCTAAGTTACTTTGTGTCATGGTATTTGTTACAGCAACAAAAGAAAATTAGAAGCCCTGCCTTCTTATTCTAAGCTCTGTTTGGAAACAATGACCAAATCAGGTGTAGCAGCTACATCTGTCTCATCAAACCCACATGTACACTCCATAGCCTCTTAGAAGCACCATGTCTCATTCCATGTGGAATCACTGTCTTCTTCATTTCTTTTTTCTTTATCCTGCCTGCCTTCATCGTCTGGGGATGCCCCATGGCAAAGACATCAAAGGCTTCCCTGCCTGTTGCTGTTGGCTGAGTTTGGCCAATGGGAAGCCTAGCCAGAGATGAGGAGTAGGGAGGGAGGCTCATGGTACTAGGGTTTGTCTTGTTTCTGCACTGTGTGGTCTCCTGTGAACAGAGTCATTGGCCCTTCCCCTGAAGCTCACTTTCCCCAGCTCACATTCCTTTCATTTCTGGGACCTGGTCCTTGCTTTGCTTTACCTTTCTTAGTTGCTAGGCACCAATATATCAAAATGACCAAACTTTGTCAATATATTAGCAAATATCCTTAGATATCAATACCTCCCTGATGTAAAGGCAATGGTTCTAAATTACTGCATAACTTTTCATTGCTCCTATGAAGCAGGGTTTGAGCCGACTGAGGACTCCAGCACTTTTTACTTTGCCATTAGGTTGCTAGTGATGAGCAAAGGCTTTTAGAATCTACTGCAGTTGGGTGCATTTGAATCGTGGGCCAGTGTTCTGAGAAGCAGCGTGAATCTGTTCAGCCCATGCTCCGGTCACACTGGGGCTGGATTTTAGTTTGCTTGCTTATTTATTTCTGACCTCATGAACATCTTCGATTCTAAGTTTATTCATGGTCTGAGAATTGCTGAGGACCACAGTAAGGAAGTGAACTCATGTGAGCACTTTAATCCCACCCACATTCTTCATGGACAGAGCTAAGACCAGGAAGGGAAAGTGAGCAGGGAGTTTGTATTTATCAAATATTTATGGATAATACCAGCACACAGGAGATGCTTAGTAAATGGCTGACTATAAGAAACATTTTAAGACCATTCTCATGTTTGAAGACTAACTAGAAGAACCATAGTGCTCTTAGAAGTTATTATGTTCATGGTCATAATTTACTGCATAGAAAAGATAAGGAATAAAGCATGTAAAAGGAAAAGGTGCAGAGAACAAATGCTAAACAGACTGGGACAGTCTTCACCAAATGCTTTCCCATGGACCACATTTAACTTTCTTAGTAATAATGTATCACAATCTGCATAGAATACTGCCAGCCAAAAAAACTCACTCAAGCTTTCATGGATGGGTCTTTATTTTATTTTATTTTATTTTATTTTATTTTATTTTATTTTATTTTATTTTATTTTATTTTATTTTACTGTGGGCCAAACAACTAAGCCTGGGTTGCCTAAGCAATTCATCTTAATTTCTTGGACTGCACCGTTTGATTCCATCCCAATATAGCAAACAAAAGAAAGCTTTTAGTATAAATTTCATGGTAAACATGAACCATGTAGGATGTCCCAAGACCCCAGTGCTACACAAGCTGAAGAATCCAGGAGCATAACAGCTCATTTTCAGAAGCAACCACAAAGTCTTGTCTTTGGAACGTGTAGGATTTGAGCATGAGCCTGACGAATCTGTTGTGTAGGCCGAGAAGTCCAGAGTATACGCATTGTTTGTGCTTTCACAAATCTTGAATTAAGATGATATCAGGCACAAACTAAAAGCTTGCATTAGAGTTTTTCATGTCAACAGATCCACTGGTATATGTTTGTATGGGCTTACTGGCACATATCTGCCTGTCCTACAGAACTTAGTTCTAGAAATCAGACTACAGCCTTAAAAGAATGAAGAATAAAGAGACATGAAGCCTCATATTCAGAAAAGCTGTACACAACAACATGGAACCTCAGTGAGTTTATCATATATAGCTCAGCAGGAAAGGTGGTGTGTGTCTGTAGGAAATCTCTGTAGGAGAGTCATCTCAGATTGCACTCATACTGGAGGTAAAAGCTGCAGGTGTTAGTTTATGTGCACACTGTAAACATTTGCACTTGGACTAAAAGAAGGTTTTACCAATTATTAGCCTGATCTGGGGAGAGTGGTAGGGGAGGCATTGCCATTCCTGTGCATCTGAATGCACTAGTATTTGGCAATAGTACTTATACACTAAGGACTTCATCCATTCTTTATGCATTCAGTCAAGACTTTGTTGGCTCCCCACATGACATTGAAGAACAGTGTTCTATACCCAGCTGGCCTTAGTGTATGAGAACAAGTCAAAGCTTCCAGGGATCAGAGAGAGATACAGGCATATACAGGACAGTGTATAGTATCAGTTATTGGGGGAGATAATGTATTATGGTTCTAGGTAGTAGCAAGACAAGTCGGAACCTCATAGACAGTTTGGGCCACATGGAAGAACACGAATACAGGACAATACAAAGATGACCTTATCCTAGTTTGTATGTACCTAATTTATTTTAAAATCTTGTTGCAGAATCAGGGACATCTCTTGAGGGAGAGTACAGCTGTAAAGATTCATACAATGCCTTGATGGTTCTGTCAGACAAAACTCCAGTTAGAGTCTTTTAGAAAACCATAGGACTTTGGGGCAATTATGATAGTTACGATTCAAGGCGGCTGATGTCATGTAAATCCACACAGAGCTTATAAATCCAAAAGTTTCAGAATAAGCTTAAAAGTTCCCAAACCTGGAGGGACTAGATATAGTTTAGTTCCTAAGCAAGCTGTGGGCAACATTCACTCTCTCTCAGAAAATTATCTTTTTCTTAAGGTTTACCACCTTAAGATGTAGAGGGCATTTTTCTTTATCCACCATTTAGTGATCAAAATGTTAGTCTCATCTAAACAAAGTCTCTACAGAAACATCTAGAACAACATTTGACTGAATAGATATTTGGATTCCCATGGTCACTTAATGTTGCATAAAACTAACTATCGTAGTGGCTAATAAATATTGTTAATAAGCCAAGCACAGTGGTGTATGTGTTAGTGCAACATGTGGGAGGCAGTAGCCAGCAGAGTCATGTCTATATAGTGTGACCTTGTCTCTTTAAAATTATGATTAATAATCTATAGACAGTGAAGACAGGCAGAGGTCAAGCCAAATTCTCAGCAGATGCTAAAAAAGCATTGTTGGCTGAGGGAAAGGTCTCAGGATCGCCCTGAGATGTAATGATTTGCTAGAAGGAACCCCAGAACTCATGCAAACTATTATGATCATGAAAATGAGAAAACTAAGACTCATAATGGTTGCTCCATACTCACTGGCACCTAAATATGGGGTCAGTCCCAGATTCCCATTTCTAATTCCATTGTCCTCTTTCTCTCTCAGATCTTCTCAGCCTTTCCCCCGTGGAGGCCTTTGATGGTCAGACCTTATGCTTCTCCTCACTCTCAGGCCTGAGGTTCATGTAGAATTAACTACTTAATGCTCTGCTTTAGCCCAGCCTCACTGAGCCCCTCTATTTCCCCCAACTTCAGGAGCATGCCCCATCTTAACTCAGTGCAACCCCTTTACCGGGCTGTGAGCTAGATTTTTACAGAAAAAGTGTTTACTTCCTTTCTTAGAACCAAGTTGATAATGGTGAGAATGGTTTTTTTTTTTTTTTTCTGTCCCTTAGAAAAAATAGGAATCAAATAAAAGCAGTAATTTTCTGTATAACTTAATCAGACAGTTTATCCCTCAGGCTATTGATACAGGAAAATCTGGAGGAGAAAAAAAAAGCTAGAAAATATCTTCAGCTGGGTAACTCACAGTGAATAAGACAACAACATATTCCAATGGATACCTGAAATTAATTCAATATTTCATGTAAGGGCAGAAGAGTTCAAAGCAAATGTAGTCCCCGGGTCCCAAAATGAAACTCCAACAATTTCCTCTTCCTTTACTGGAGGAAACGCTTCACTGTGGAGTTATTGTTACTGCCTCTCTGTTGTTTATTTATTTTTTATAAAAGAATTCTTGGCGATTTGTGTGTTATTTCTTCTCAAACCTGCGGGTTAAGAACCTCAGAGACACACCAGCAATTAGAACTTCTCCCAACATCTTTTTAAAAATTGAAATTGAAAAATATTTCAGTGATTGAAGCAGATGATGCCAAGTGATCTACCAGAATCATAACTTATGCTGAGAAAAATTTTTTAGAGGTCAGTCAGCCATGTGAGGGGTTGCAGCAGATATAGTGTAGCATGACAGGAAGGACCTGGGCTTTGGGACTTCAGGGCAGTGGTGACTGACTTGGAAACAGTAGTAGGAAAAGTTATGAGAAAGATGAAGACACCTCTTAGCTTCTGCCTGCTTCTAGCATATCTTCTATAGCATATGGGTCTCATTCGGTTCCTAGACTATTACTAGTGATGTCTTGATTCAGGGCCTTTATGTTTGGATGTATCCCAGAGTGTGCATGGCTGACTCTTTTATATTTTTCAGGTCACCAGTCAAGTTGGCATCTCCAAGAGGCTTCTCAGCTGCTCCCCGCCTCGGTGATGCTTGATTGATTGCATTGTTCCATTTTGAATTATGGTTGCTTATCTTTTGATTTTCAGTCCTCCTCCCCCAACCTGGTATCCTTAGCATATGCCAGCTCTCACTGTGTCTGTTACATACCAACAAATAAACCAACAGATGGACATTTTGGAAAGTGCTTCCTGAGAACTTAGCAGAGTGTAGTTGTGGTAAAGAAAGGAACTCTAGATTTAGTGACTTACTGAACTCCAGGTTGATTTTCCTATCAGCAAGAAGTCCACTCAGTGATGGCTGAATGGCCACACAGAGAGTGAAGGCCAACTATTTCCTTTGTTTCTTCTATTTATAGTTCCAGGTTGCCAGAGGGCTGGCCAATTTTATGCTGTGGCTCCTGTAGACACTAATATCTAGAGGTGGGGGTGGGAAGAGAGGGTACTTTGAATTGAGTAAGAAGTTTTAGGTCCCAGGTCTGTAACTAATGTTTTTCACTCTGCTCCACTATTTTATTTTATTTTTTTCCTTTTTGAGGGTGAGTGAAGTAAACATCATGATACTAGAAGCAAAGGTGGCTACAAAGATAGTCCTAGTGACTGCTTCATGCAGCAGAGAGTGGCCACCTATACTATTAACTAAGGAGCTCTGTTAGAACAGAGCCTGGCTCATTTTATTAGTCTGAGCTGAGGGTCTATCATGGTGAATATCTGGATGATTAATCATCTCCTGCTCCCTAAATTGTGCTGGAGGCATCAGTTCAGATGTGAAATTTAAAGCAGAATGAAGACAAAACAGTAAATGCACAAAGACTTAAAACTATTAAGGAGATTCTCCCACTTTCTGTCTGTGTCTGTCTATCTGTTTCTTTCCCTGAGGTGCATGTATGTGTACAGAGGTATATGTGTATAGGAGACATGTGCACACGTGTATATTGTATGTGGATGTCAAGGACAATCTTGGGTGTTGTTTTTCAGGAGCTGTCCTCCTTCGTTTGAGGCAGAGTCTTTCATCCTGAGAGGGCTCACCAAGCAGGCTAAGCTTTTTGGTCAGTGGTATGCAAGGCTTCTCTTCAGTGCTAGAATTGCAGTCCATGCTACCACTTCAGAATGCAATCTTCCATCTTCTCATTTCTTTCCAGAGACCGAAGGTGAATCATTAGTCTGCTTTTTTTCCCTTGTCCCCATGTTCTGTTCTACTGAGCATGCTTTATGGAAATGGAGACGTAAGTTGAGCTGCTAGCATGTTGAAACTCTCACAGCTCTCCAAGTAGAAAGCTATTGGATTGAGACTGCTCACTTGAGTCCTCCTCACATCCTTATGTAAAGATTTGGTTTTTTTTTTTTTTTGGTGGACTCTGGTCTTGTGCTCTATCACAGGAAGTTAGTCCACAGTGGAAGGCTCCTATTGCTTGTCTGAAAGAGTCTGTAAGAGGGGCTGTGTTGGTTGAGCTTTTACCTGGACAGAGCAGAATTGTGGGCAACATTTGTTATAGGAGACTAAGTTGTTTTGATCACTTGAGCTATTTTAGAAAGTTTATGTTTCTTTTCAATGAGAATATCAGGTAACATTCGGGGAAATTCCTGAGTGTGTGTTTAAATGTGTGCACATGTGTGTGCATGTTCGTGTGTGTGTGTGTAAGTGTGTGCATGTGTGTATTTTTGTTCCTGATGCTCAAAATGTAAACAAGGGAAAAAGCATTTCCCACAGCATGCATTCAACTTTTTTCATTTCCCCTCATCTTCTTTTGGGTCCTCAGCCATGACAGATGAGTGTTGCTTGGTTCTTACTGTTTTCCTTTAAGTCAACCATATGTAAGCTGTCACTATATCCTATTTACTGAGTGCTTTCACCCAGTGAGCTGTAGAAACCTTTTGAAAACTGAGTGTTGTAAGTGTTATGTGACAGTGTTACAGGCCAAGAAACAACCTGCCAGATGATATCATCATTACTTTAATTTCCATCATTCTATCTTTTTTCTGTCATCACAAAACTTCCAAAGGTAACCCGAGCAGGTATGATACTGTGATGTGTCCTGGAGTCTTGGGTGATGGTTGGACGCAGAGACTAGGAGAATTAGCTGCACCCCAAAGATATCACGTTGCGGATAACTTATTCTTTTTATCTTTATCATGTACAGAGGTATTGGTGGCTGTGCTCTGTACGAAATATGACAACAAGACTCCGGTCGCAGAGCAGAGCCTGGCCTACCTGCCAGGTGGATCGGCGGCTCATAAAGGCTGAGCAACTGCGATTGGGAACAGAAAATTAGAACTTCTGTTTCCACCCGGAGGCGACTTCCAGACGCAGAGCGGAGCCTGGCCTACCTGCCAGGCTGAACGGCAGCTGATAGAGGCTGCGCAACTGGTGGGTGGGAGACCTGGGCTGCAGGGGAGCAGAAAGATCTCTGTGGAGTACACAAGGAAAGTGCACCCCCTGCCTTGCCCTGCCCTGCCATGCCTGATCCAGCAAACAGAAACAGAACATTGGAACTTCTGCTCACACCCCACGACTCTGAGGCATAAAACAGGGCTCGACCCATCTGACACCTGAACCAGTGGAGAACCAGGGACACAGACCAGATACAAGGGAAAAGTAAGAACATATCACTGACAACAAAATGGCAAGAGGAAAGAGAAAGAGTATATCCCAAGGGAACCAAGACAATCTAGCAATACCAGAGCCCAGCTCTCCCATAACAGCAAACATCGGAACTCCAAACACTCCAGAAAAAGAAGACACAGACCTGAAATCATGCCTCAAGACACTGATAGAGTTACTTAAACAAGAAAGGGAGGAAAAGCAAAAAGATTCAGAAGCTTTTAAAGAAGAAACAAGAAAAACACTCAAAGAACTCAAAGAACTAGAGGAAAACAGAACCAAAGAAATAAAGGAATGGAAGAGGGAAATTAAAACAGAGATTGACACAATAAAGAAAACACTAAAAGAGATAACCCTAGAGTCAGAACACCAAAAAAAAAAAAAAAAAAAAAAAAAAAAAAAAAAAAATCAGGAGTCACAGAAGCAAGCATTTCCAATAGATTACAAGAGATCGAAGAGAGAATCTCGGGAGTAGAAGACAACATTGCAAACATAGACAAAACAGCCAGAGAAGATGCAAAAAACAAAAAGCTCCTAACCCAAAATGTCCAGGAAATACAAGACACAATGAGAAGACCGAACCTAAGGATGATAGGAATAGAAGAGAGAGAAGAGTATCAACTAAGGGGCACAGTAAATATCTTCAACAAAATCATAGAAGAAAACTTCCCTACCCTCAAGAATGAGATGACCACGAGCATAAAAGAAGCCTTCAGAACTCCAAATAGGTTGGATCAGAAAAGAAATACCTCCTGAAACATAATAGTAAAAACATCAAGCGCCCAAAGTAAAGAAAGAATACTAAAAGCAGTAAGGGAAAAAGGTCAGGTAACATATAAAGGCAGACCAATCAGACTCACACCCGATTTCTCAACAGAGACTATGAAAGCTAGAAGAGTCTGGATAGACATCATGCACTCCTTAAGAGAGCACAAGTGCCAGCCCAAGCTGCTATACCCAGCAAAACTATCAATCACCATCGATGGAGAGACGAAGATATTTCAAGACAAATCAAAATTCACACAATATCTGACCACAAACCCAGCACTACAATGAATTATAGGTGGAAAACCCAATACAATGAGGGAAAATACAGCCTAGTAAGAACAAGAAAACTCCTAAACAAGATAACTAAAAAAAGAAAAAAACACAGACACAACTCAACCCAAAAAAGCAATAATGGCAGGAAACAGAAACAACTATTCCTTGATATCTATTAACATAAATGGTATCAACTCCCCAATAAAGAGACATAGACTATCAGACTGGATATATAAACAAAATCCAGCCTTTTGCTGCATACAGGAAACTCATCTCAGAGACAAAGACAGACACTATCTCAGAGTAAAAGGGTAGGAAAAAACTTCCAAGCAAACAGCTCCAAGAAGCAAGCTGGAGTGGCTATTCTAATATCGAATAAAGTAAATTTCCAACCAAAAGTTATCAAAAAAGATAAGGAAGGACACTTTTTACTCATTACCAGGGAAATCTGTCAGGAGGAACTCTCAATCCTTAACATATATGCTCCAAATAAAAAATCACCCACATTCATAAAAGAAACCCCACTAAAGCTCAAAAAATACATTTTACCCCACACAATAATAGTGGGAGACTTTAATACCCCACTCTCACCAATGGACAGATCAGGGAAACAGAAACTGAACGAGGACACTGCAAAACTAGCAGAGACTTTGAACCAACTAGAATTAATAGATATATACAGAACATACTATCCCAAAGTAAAAGAATACACCTTCTTCTCACCACCCCATGGCACCTTCTCGAAAATTGACCACATAATTGGACACAGAACGAGCCTCCATCGATATAAGAAGATTGAAATACTCCCATGCATCCTCTCAGATCACCATGGTCTACGGCTGGTCTTTAACAACAACAAAGACAACAAAAAGCCCACATACACATGGAAACTAAACAATGCACTGTTAAAGGATAGCAGGGTCAAAGAAGAAATAAAGAAAGAAATTAAGGATTTTCTAGAATTCAACGAAAACGAAAACACAACATACCCAAACCTATGGGATGCAATGAAAGCAGTATTGAGAGGAAAACTCATAGCCCTAAGTGCTTCCAAAAAGAAACTGGAGAGAGCTCACATCAGCAACGTGAGAGCACAGCTAAAAGCCCTAGAACAAAAGGAAGCAGATATACCGAAAAAGAGTAGATAGCAAGAAATAATCAAAATTAGGGCAGAAATAGACCAAATAGAAACAAAAAGAACCATTGAAAAAATCAACAAAACAAAGAGTTGGTTCTTTGAGAAAATCAACAAGATTGATAAACCCCTAGCCAGACTAACTAGAGGGCAAAGAGAGAGTATACAAATTAACAAAATCAGAAAGGAAAGTGGCGACATAACAACTGAAACTGAGGAAATTCAAGAAATCATCAGATCCTACTACAAAAACTTATACTCCACAAAATTGGAAAATCTGGAGGAAATGGATGAATTCCTAGACAGATACAAGGTCCCAAAGTTAAACCAAGACCAAGTAAACCATCTAAATAACCCTATAACACCTAAAGAAATAGAAGAAGTCATCAAAAGCCTCCCAACCAAAAAAAGCCCAGGTCCAGACGGGTTCAGTGCAGAATTTTATCAGACTTTTATTGAGGATATAACACCAATACTCGCCAATCTATTTCAAAATATAGAATCAGATGGAATATTACCTAACTCATTTTTTGAGGCTACAATAACCCTCATACCTAAACCACACAAAGACCCTAC
>NC_137972.1:33999624-34279624 GCF_963924665.1 Micromys minutus
AACACAAACACCAGCTTTACTACCATTTTTTCAGAGGTGGGATTTGCCATTGCTCAGAACAGTTCAGGCATTGGTGTAAGAACCAAAGAACTTGGAGGTAAGAGAGATGTATAGAGTTGAAGATAACTTTCCTCACACTTGGCTTTTTACCCAGGAACAACTTGTCATGCCCACACACATTCAGATAAAGGGCATGCTCTCCATCTGGCTGTGAGTGCAATTCTTCTCTGTCTGACTTAATGTCAGCAGCCTGATTAGCACTGCTGTCTGGGAAATCACCTGCTTGTCATGCATCCACCTTCCCCATTCATCTCTGTCTCTGTGGGCAACTAGAAGAATGGCGGCAAGAGGCCAGAGAACATCCCAGCATTGGCTGCACCCACAGGTCAGAAGAGCTAGGGGGGTCTTAGTTGCTATACATTCTGCAGAACCACCTGCGAAGATGGTTTGAAAGATTCTTTCAGAAGCTTGGGCAATGTGAACTTTGATTAGTTTCTAGACCTGTTCGAAGCAGTGAATTCTGGGTGTGTGGAATTGGGTTGCTCCTGTAGCATAGTGAGGAAGAGCTGGGCTTTGGACGCAGGCTGGTTAGGCTGGTTGCTGAATACTGTCAGGCGTTTCACCTTGCCTGACACTTGCACTCATGTAGGGGAGGGATGTCTCTTAATAATGCAGGGCTTTAAGAAATCAGCTATGGGAACTGAATGATGGGATTTTAAAAGTTTTCCCCATGTCTGGAAAGTCACCCTGGGCATGCTTTTAAAGCTGCCATGCTTAAGATATTTATTTTGATCAAACTACATTTATTTAATGTGAAATTTACTTAAGGGAAAATAATTGCTCATTTGAATTTTCGTGCCAGACCTCACTTAAGTCCATCAGAACTCAATTAAAACAAGTTTGGGGTCATTTCTTCTTGGGTCAAGTGCCTGGATCTTTTTATATATCCACTGGTAATTTTAAAAATAAAAGACAGAAAGTTCTTTTTATAGTACTTCACTGTGAATTGGAGTCTGTATAAATGCATACCTACCAAGAATCAAATTCAAGGCGGATAATGCATGCTTATTTGTGTGTTCCCTAGACTGATCAAGACAGACCAATGGCATCAATACATTCAGTCATGTAGTGTATTCTTGGACCAATGGAGTAGCTTCCCTGGGGACTTGAATTGCATCGCAGGAACTCCATGTGAAACCTACCCCTGAGACTTGTCCTAAGACTCTTGTGACAAGGCACACCAGCACTCTCAATGCACAATAATGGTAAGTAAGATTAAAGCAGGAGGTACTTTAAAGATGAAAACCCTTCTAAGAATAATTTTTTTCTAGAAAAAAATTATTTGAAAAAAAAAAAATCACAACTAATTTTGTCTGAGAGAATCAGCTTCCTCAATTTTTAAAAATGCTGTCTTGGTGTTTAGAAAAATTTTACCATTCTTATATAGAAGTGGGGTATATGAATGAGTGTAGTTCTGCTGGAGGTCAAACATGGCTTGAGCATTTTTGAACTGACTTCACTATCTTATTAGAATTTGCTCTGCACTGCAGAGACACATTTAACACAAACAATTCAACTCTCTTCTACTGGTCTGCAGTCACTAATCTTTGTTTCACAAAATCAAGCCGGACAATTGCATGGTATCTTTGTGATGTTAACAGAATAGCATCCCCCAGTAGCTGGCTTTGATTCTCTCTTTTAAAGGAGTCTCTTTGTCTTGCCAACATGGCCTTCATTTCAGCCTGTGATTATGGGAGAAATAGCCTTTGTTATTCTTTAAAACTTTTCCACTCTCTGTGGCTTCCATTGAATTCATCATTGTTCAGACATTTAGCTTTGCTCTCTTAGAGGTATAGAAGTATTTTATTTTATTTTCTTTAGCAAGGTTCAATGTACTGGCCAAAATACAATAGCAATTGTTAGCTAATCATTACTGGGTGTGAAGCAGACAAAACCTCTTTAAAACGAATGTAGGTTTGTTCTGCAGCAACAGCAATTCTAGACTCACTTTTTCCTATCATTTTATGGCAGTGGTTGAAACTGAAGCTTGACTTAAACCTTTAAGAGGTAAGAGAAAAGAAACCACACCAGAAGAACCTCTTTCCTGGATGGTATGGGTGTGAGTGAGATCTACAAAGCTTGCATGTCTTGTCTATGCCATAGTTAGTTCTATTCCCTACTGTAAGCATCCAGACAAAATGTTGGACAGAGCTGGCCAAGATCAGTGTGGGGTTTTATTTGTATGTTTTAAAGACACATTCTCATGTAGAATATGCTGGTCTTAAATTCACTATGTAGCTGAAGACAATCTTGAGCTTTGCATCCTCCTGTCCCTTCCACAATTTGTGTGGTGCTGCAGATTGAATCTAGGGCTTGATGCTTATTAGGCAAGCATTCTTCCATCTTAGCCACATTTATAGCTATACTATGGACATTTCTTATGTTCTATGACCATAAAAAATTTTTAAAATGTCTTTCATTGTGAAGAAGCTTTTGAAGAATTATTGCATAGTCGTTAATCCAAGGTAGGAGCCAGATGATAATTTTTTTTTTCAGCTTTTCTTGTTATTGAGTAAAGTCATATGACTCAGAATATACTAATAAAATATAAGCACAGGAGAGATTTTTGATGAGAAGAAATAGCACAAAGGAGACAGATCATAGAGGGAATAGAATTTTGGTAGTGATGGTGGAGGTATTGGACTTTTCGGAAGAATCTTTAAGAAGGGTATTCCTAGTGTTCAGAGTTTAAATGGTGACTAAGATTCTCTTTTTGTGAGCAGGAGCAGTAGGACCCCCACTAGGGTGGTTGTGAAGCATAGTTTAAAGTCATTCTTTGTTACACAGTCCTTCAGCCATACTGGAGACATCAAGGTGACTCAGATTCTTTGCTATATATTTTGTTTGTTTTGGAATAATATGACCAATCCAATATACTTAGGTGTATCCATTTCCTAGCTATTGGGGATTGAACTGCAGAGAATATAAACTTGCAAATGTCTCTGCAGTAGGATGTAAAGCCCTTTGTGTATATTACTAGGAGAGATACATAGCTGGATCATAGGGTAGTTCTATTTCTGGCCCATTTAGCAGCAAGCTCAATTTACCTGCTGTGTCATCTCATCAGCCTCTTGTCCATGTTGCTGCACCATAGGCAGCTTTTCTCAATGCCTGCCGTTTCTATGTGAGGAATCTCTAGAGTGATTTCCATGGGGACTGTCCTAGACCACATTCCCATCAACAGTGGATAAGAGTTCCCCCTTCAGTACATCCCTGCCAACATCATTCATCACTGGCTATCCTGTATGAGGTGAAATAGAATCTTATATGTAGTTTTAAACAGCACTTTTTTTGCAGCTCAGAATACTTAACACCTTTAAAAGTACTTACTTTTTACTTATATATCTTGTTTGGGGAATGTTTTGTTCCATGACACATTCTGTAAGTTGGGTTGTTTATGTATTAATCTTTAGTTGTATATGTTTGTATATTTTAGATATCAATCCCCTGGAAGGCTATATATTTTTATCACATCCTAATAACTTATTGCATATGCTTATGCATGCACACTGTAGCTTATATGTGGAGGTCACAAGGCAACTTGTGGGAGTTGGTTCTCTCTTTCCACTTTGTGGGTCCCAGGATTCTGATTTAAGATTGGCAGGCTGGCAGTAGACATAGTTTATCTGCTGAGCTGTTTCCTCAGCCCCTTGTCTGTGTTGTCATTCAACATGAAACTTCTCCAGGTTCCTGCCTTTTCTATATTGCTACCCACGGTTGCTTTTGTAATTCCTTATAAACTAGTATTTTACAATTAATAGAACCCCCTAATGCATTGATTTTATATGCCCAAAATGTATGTGTTCATTTCCCCTGGGTGTACCTTTTTGTTTTTCTTTATCCTTTTAAGTGACCCAGAAATTCAATAAGAGTGCTGAAGTGAAGAAAAAAACAGCTAAATCTGTTGGAAACAAGTCACCCAATGAAATTATAACTTTAATTTTTGCCTGACCTTTCTTGTAATTTATTTGAAATTTCGTGATTTCAAAGAAAACAGACTGTTTACCGAGGAATGTGTTGTCCACCTTTCCCATGGAAAATTTTGAAAATAAATGTTTGAACTGAATAATCTGATGATAACAGAAATATTTATTGTTCCTTTCTATGCTCCTGTAGAGTAAGTGCTGGCCATCCAGTTTTCAGCCATTATTATTGGCAAAGTGATTTCATGCTATTTCCATGATAAAAAAAATCCTACAACAACAATGATTTTCATGACTTGTGGCACTAGTCATTGATTCTCAACCTGTAACATGTGTGCAAATCACCTGGAATTCTTGTCAAAAGATACCTTCTAATTCAATAGGTTTGAGGCAAGGTCAGCTCAAAGGTTCATAGACAATGCTCTTACTGCTAGTCCAAAGGCTGCACTCTGCAAGGAAGGGCATGAAAAACACAGACACAGACACAGACACAGACATAGACACTGACATGCCCATGCACACACACACACACACACACACACACACACACACACACACACACAGAGAGAGAGAGAGAGAGAGAGAGAGAGAGAGAGAGAGAGATGGAAAGAGGAAACTTAGCTCTCAAGCTTTCATAGTCTTTAACCTTTAAATTTACTCTCTTCAAAAATAACAATTTACCTTACAGAAAACTGGAAGAACTTTCAAAATATTAATGATTAGTCCTTATGATTAATAGCCATCAATTACCCTCTTATCTAATGTTCTTCTGGACTGTAAAGAGATCCAAGAAATAGGTTGAAATAGAGGACCAGAAGGAGTAGAGAAAGAAGTGTTATGGTAACCTCTTCAACATTTTTTTTTTTTTTTTTTTTTTTTTTTTTTTTTTTGCATACAGTAGTAATACTGTGTAGAAGGATATCAGCAGTTGTCTGGGTGGAATTTTTAAACATTACCTCAGTTTTCAATTCTTCCCCCATCTATGCTTTGTTTCTGATAGGTTTTAGTAAAATACAGAAGTTTGTAGTTCTGTGTTAGACAGTTTTATGTCAGCTTGGTACTAACTAGAGTTATCAGAGGGGAGGAAGCCTCAATGAAGAAAATGCCTCCATAAGATCTGTAGTTTAGCCTGTAGGATATTTTATTAATTTGTGATTGATGTGGGGGTTTGCTCATTGTAGGTGGTGCCATTCCTGAGCTAGTGGTCCTGGGTTCAGTAAGAAAGCTGGCTGAGCAAGCCATGTTTAGCAAGCCAGTAAGGAGCACCCCTCTATGGCCTCTACATTAGCTTTTGTCTCAATGTTCCTGTCTTCACTGTTTTTAATCATGAACTTTTGTATGATACTGTCAGCAAAATAAGCCCTTTCCTCCACAATTTCCTTTGGTTATGGTGTTTATCATAGCAGTAGTAATTGTAAGACAAGTCCTAATGTTTGACTCTGGCCTTGACCATGTGACTGATTTTAGCTGATGGGAAGTGAGCAGATGAAACAATCAGCAGTTTAAGTTGAACTTCAATGTTGGTATTTTCCCCTTCTTCATCTTTATTGTTGCCATGAGAACAATACTTCAGGAAGATTTACCACTTTTAGGAAGAAGATAAGAAGGGGGAAGACATTACTACCTCTGGCTATATTCTCCTTGACTCAGCCTGGTCAGTCAGCCTTCAGACACTTGAGAAAAACTAAGGGGATTTTGTTTTCGGTCACTCCAATTTGAAGTGGCTTTTCATATGTCAGAAGCAACTGGATTCAACTGAGTAGGACATCTATCAAATGCAGTAAGACTCAGGGAGAGCTGACTAGGGAGATATTGGAAGGTGTGATTAGGTTTTAAACACCTGTCAACAATGGCTGGAACTCAAAAGAGGGTAAATAGAGTTTAAGCTAATGACATCCATTGTACTTCATGATGTTTTTGCATAATCATTGACACAAATGTGGCCTGATATAGGAAATGGAGATAAATAAAATCAGGCCTGACACATAAATGCGTTTTTCTCATCAAATTTTTGGCTGCTTATGTTGTGGACCAAAGACAAAAAAATGAGATCTGAGGGAAGCACATAAATGATGAGTTAGTTAAATATAAGAATGAATGAGTAGAAAGTGTGTAGTTTATCAGGTAGATTACTGTAAAGACAAAGCCATGGTTGGCATGCATTTGATTGAAAAAGAATAAGAGAACTCAGCAAGGAAGTAGGCTTGTGTTATGTAGACTGTGGTCATATGTTATGCTCCATAAATATTATAGTGTTCTTGAGGTTCTTATAATTTTCAGTTCACTCTGTCATTCATCATTCCAAGAAACATGTCTGTCATTTGTGAATCTCATAGAGCTCCCATTTCTGCATGCGAATCCTATGTGGAACATGTGATTCCAGTTGTTATGAAGGATAAAAGCAAAAGAGTTTGTACTTCTGTGAAAGAAGAGGTGCTTATATTTTGTTGGGTCAGTGAGTAATTCTCTAGAAAGGAAGTTGCATCAGAGAAGAAATTTGAATAGTGTAAGAAGGGAAATATAGATAACAAGAAAATTCAAGATCTGAGCCCACCTTCCTTGCACATTCCTGGGAAGATGTAGAGTTTACCTGAAGATCTAGAATGCCAGTTTGCTGAGAGCAATGAAGGCAAAGGTGCAAAGACTTTGTTGGCTGTCCTTGATAAGAGTATGAATTTGAATCTAAGAGTTATGAAGGTTTCAAATAGGAGAGTAACTTTATCAGATTCCTGTTCTTGATAACCACCCTGATGTAATGCTGCAAAAACACCAGCAAAGGGTAAAAGTGTAAGATGTTCTTGCAATTGTCCAGGAAAAAAAAATATTCCTGTGGACTCCAAATGGAGAAACAGATTTGAGAGTTCAGGTTAATCCTAGACCTGGGAAGCAGAATTGATGTTATACTGAGATTATTTATTTAAGTTTTTGAGACTGATAGACAATGGATAAGAAAATAGTAAGTTGACACATCTGGCCCAAGGCCAGAACTGGCCCAGTTCCACCAGGACCTGGCTCTGCCATCAGAATTCACAACCTGGCCTGAGAGCAGAACACCCAGAAACAATCTTCCTCTGGATACAATGGTCCCACAGACACACAAGAGAGACAAGCTCCAATAAGAGAGCATATCACCTAGCATCACCTATAACAAGATGGCAAGAAGGAAGCACAGGACTCTAAGAAACAGAAACTAAGACAACCTGCCAACATCAGAACCCAGTTCTCCCACCACCGCAAACAGTGGATATTCTAACTCACCAGAAAAATAAAATTTAGACTTAAAATCATACTTCACCATGATGATGGAGATCCTTGAGATGCTCATAAATAACACACTTGAAGTACAGGAAAACTAGGAGAATATATGAAAACAAGTGGAAGCCTTTAAAGAGGAAACACAAATATTACTTCAAGAGCTACAGGAAAGCACAAACAAACAGGTGAAGGAACTGAAAACAGAAATAGAAACAATGAAGAAAAAATTAAAAAAGAGAACCCTAAAATTGGAAAACCTAGCAAAGACATCAGGAGTCGATGCTAGCATCACCAACAAAATACAAGAGGCAGAGGAGAGAACCTCAGGAGCAGAAGATAACATAAAAATCATTGACACAACAGGCAGAGAAAATGCAAAAATTAAAAAGATTCTAAGCCAAAGCATCCAGGAAATTTAGGATACAATGAAAAGGCCAAACCTAAGGATAATAGGTATAGAAGAGGGAGAAGAATGTCAACTACATGGCACAGTAAATATCTTCAACAAAATTAAAGAAAATTTCCTTAACCTAAAAAAAGAGAAGACCACTAACATAAAAGAAGCCTACAGAACCCCAAATAGACTGGACTATGAAAGAAATCCTTCCTGACACATAATAGTCAGAACAACATATGCTCAAAACAAAGAAAAAATACTAAAGGCAGTAAGAGAAAAAGGACAGGTAACATATGAAGGCAGACTGATCAGAATTACACCAGAGACTGTAAAAGCTAAAATATCCTAGACTGACATCATACAGATCCTAAGGGAAAACAAGTTCCAGCCCAGGTTACTATATCCAGCAAAATTCTCAATCACCATAGGTTAAGAAACCAAGATGTTCCAGAAAAAAAAACAAATTTACACAATATCTGTCCACAATTTCAGTCCTACAAAGGATAATAGATGAAAAACACTGCCACAAATAGGGAAACTTTGCCCTAGGAAAATTAAGAAACTAACCCACTTGCAACAAACACCAAGGAAGAAAAGCACAAAAAACCATAACTTTACCTGTAACAATAAAAATTGCAGAAGCCAACAATCACTATTCCTTAATAGCCCTTAACATCAATGGAATTAATTCTCTATTAAAAAGACGTAGACTATCAGACTGGATACACAAACAGAATCCAGCATTTTGCTGCATGCAGGAGATTCATCACAGCTACAAAGACAGGCACTACTTCAGAGTGAAAGGTTGAGAAAAAACTTTACATGCAAATGGTCCCAAAAAACAAGTTGGAGTAGCCATCCTGATATTGAATAAAATTTATTTTCAACCAGAAGTCATCAAAAAAGACAAGAAAGGACACTTTTCAGTCATCAAAGGAAAAACCTATCAAGTGGAACATTCAATAATGAACATCTATGCTCCAAATACAAGCACAAACATATTCATAAAAAAAACTCTACTAAAGCTTAGAGCATATATTACACCACACACAATAATAGTGGGAGACTTTAACACCCCATTCTCATCAATAGACAAATCATAGATGCAGAAACTGAACAGAGACACAGTGAAACTAACAGAAATTATGAACCCAATGAATTTAACAACTATAGAATATTTCATCCTAAAACAAAAGAATACACCTTCTTCTCAGAACCTCGTCGAACCTTCTCCAATATTGACCATATAGTTGGTCACAAAATAGGCCTCAACAAATATAAGAAGATCGCAATAATTCCATGCATTCTATCAGATCACCATGGAGTAAGGCTGGCCTTCAATAAAAACTACAACAAAAAGCCCACATATACATGGAAGCTAAACAATGCTTTACTCAGCTTGGTCAAGAAAGAAAAAAAAAAAAAACAAAACAAAAAACAAAACCAAAAATTATTTGAATTTAATGAAAATGAAGGGACAACATACCCAAACTTATGGGACACAATGAAAGCAGTGCTAAGAGGAAAACTCATAGCACTGACTGTACCCAGAAAGAAAATGGAGAGAGCATACATACACTAACAATTTGACAGCACAACTGAAAGCTCTAGAACAAAAAGAAGCAAATACACCCAAGAGAAAAGTCACAAGATATGCCTGGGGGGAATTATCTAGATAAGTTTAGCATGCCTGAGAGAGATTTTCTAGATTAGGATAGCTGTGGTAGGAAGACCTGTTGGTGTGGGTTCAACCATTCTGTTGTCTTGGGTCTTAGAATCAACAAAAAGGAGGCAGCAACCTATGGATATGATCAAGCAGTTGCCTCATGTTTTTTTTTTGCCACCATGCTTTTTCTACTATGATGAGCTTTCCCTGTGCCTAACTAAAGCCCTGTTTCTCTAAAGTGGTTTTGTTAGGGTATTTTGTCACACAAATTAATATAGTCACATTTCATGTATTCATGACTTAGATAATGGTATTGGTTAAAACTACTTTGACTTTTGTTAGAAAAGAAGTATATGTTTGTATCTTTTCACTACTTAAAAAATAGCTGATACAACCTGCTTAGGAAGAAAAGAGATTAAGTTAACTTACAGTCCTCTGAGAGTGGAAGGAGGCTCAGAAGACTCAGAAATCCGGGGGAAGTGATGAGATTCAGGAAAGTCACAAAATATACATGATTCAGAAAACTCATAGTTACAGGACCCATGAACCTCTGTGCTCGGGTTTTATACACAATGAATGTTTGTCAGGGAGAGGAGGTTTTTTGATTGAACTACCTGTAATTTGGGCAGGTGGGTTCATTAGCTTCAGGGATATAGTGACTGAGTTCTCATCCCTGGCATCTATAAGTAGCTTATCATTCTTATGTGAGCAATCCCAATAGACTTCCTACTTCACCAACCCAGACTTGGGTTGTGGCTTGTTTCTTTGTTCTCTTATTAGCATGCTGTTGGGGATGAATGAATATGTGTTTAACTTCCCGCAAAAGAAATCATGCAACAAAAGTCTAAATAGCACAATTAGAACCTGAATAGGTTCAAGCCAGATTGGGTGGGAGGTCCCAGAACTGAGAGGGGGGGAGTAAAGACAGATTCTCATCGCTAACCAAGATGCTATGTGCAATTGATAACCTGCTGCCAAAGGAAAAAATCAGTTTTCTCTAAAGGAGTGTCCCTGGGTATATGAACTGTGCTCCAGGGTGGGACTCACATTTAGGAATGGTTGGCTAACACAGAAGTAGTTTGGTGGTATTATTGTGAATTTTTGGTTTCATTTTGTTTTTTGGCATTTTTGTCTAATTTTTTTTTTATTGCTTTTATTTTTATTATTTATTTTTTGAAAGAGAAAGAATGTGAAGTGAGAGGGTTTGAGATGAGGTATCTAGGAGAGGCTAAGGGAGAGAAAACCAAATCAAAATAGATAGCATGAGAAAAATTTAACTTAAAAATATTCTTACAGAGCTGACAACACCAAGTCTAAACAAGATGATCAGGGCTAGTGAGGCCTGCCTCTTGAGTGTAGTGTCTTAGGACTGAGAGAAAGCAGATAACATTTCAAAACCAGGATAAAAAACGTGAGCAGCCAGGTTTCCTCCTTTTATAGTAATTCTCTCAAAAATACCAAGAACTGTCTTGGCTCCTTAATGGTTTGAAGATCTTCAGCTAGGTTCCCCTCTTATAGGGTGCCACAGAACCTCCACCACATCTAAACAGTAACATGGAGTAAATAACATTTGTTCTTGTAATAAAAAAATCCTGGGGATAGTGATCGCATGATGGGAGAAAACAAGTTTAAGGTTTTATTTATTACTTTTTAAATTATGTGTGTATGTGTATTTCTGTGTTGAAGGGTAAATGCCCATGCATGTAAGTGCCTAGGGAATTCAGAAGTGAACATTAGGTTCCCTAGAGCTGGAGTTACTGGCTGTAGTGAGTTGTCAGATGTGGGTCCTTGGATCCAAACTCTCGTTCTTTGTAAGAACTGAAAGTACTCTTAAGTGCTGAGGCATCTCCTATGCCCAGGAAACAGGTTCAGACATGTATTTACATGAGACCACTGATCTGATGTTTGCAGTATTTCCTGTCTCTGATGCACACAAAGTTCCAGGAAGAAAGAATCATGGTTGCTAGCTTCACAGTTGTGTCTACAGCACCTGGACCACCATCTGGTACAGAAAAGGGCTCAGTTACCACTTGCTTGGTGAATAAATGCTAGCTGCTCCTTTCATGTTCTTAGTCACTGTAGTGCTACAAAGTAATGCATTCACACCAAAATATGCTCACTGTCCCTCACCTTCATAACTGTAACTCCAAGCCTGATACTCTGCCAACAAGCCTGAGCAAGAAAGGTTTGTACTGCTTAGAAAATGTGCCATGTACCAAGCTCAGCACAATTTAGACTGGGCCAGATGGAGTCGTGCTTTCTGGAAGCCTTGGGTAAATGGCAAGTGAGTGCAGTGTTGCAAAGTAGAATCATTTACACTTTCTGGCAACCCTTCCTGTTAGCCAGCCATGAAAGGGAGAGAGGGAGTGTGCTCAGCATGTGAGCTTGCAGATATATACTATGCTGCAGATTCAGCATCAATGCCCAGAAGAATATGGACCATGCTGGGTTGGGCTGTGGCAAGCATTCTTAGTTTTCACGTACTCAGACTTGCATTGCTTTCCCATTCTGATGCGCTCTTTTCTTCCATGTGTCCCAGAATGAGCCAAGCACTGCAGCAGTTGGTGTCTTTTCAACACCTTCCGTCTTAGAATCTCTTAGGACTTCATACACTGTAGTGTTCCTTCCAAATGAGCTCTTTTGTAATCACACTCCACATGATGGTTTAAAATGATTATTATAATGTTACCTTAATATAAGAAGATTTACTGGCTAATAGAAAACCCAGTCCATTCAGGAAAGCTGCTGTTAACTGCCTCTGGGCTCATCAAGGTCTGCGGGAATCTGGAGAATCAGAAATGCAAGTATTAGCCTCTGGTAATATACATTTAAAGAAAGCCAGGAACAGAATTTCTCTATTTTACCTTCGTGGAGTATGATTTAGACAGAGAAATAGAAGAAGTAGAAGAACATGTGTTTAGGGAAAAATTTGGGTGGGAGATTATGGTGTGATCCAAGGATGCAACCCTTCCCTGCCCTCTACTAAGTGTTTAGAATAAGAAAAGCTCTCCAAAGGTTGTAGAACTATCTCTTGTTTGGTGCCCATTACATTCTGGCAGCAGATTTTGTTTTGATGCATCACTTCTGAACATGCATAACCCTCTGACTGGTGGTAGAATGAATATCACCAACACACCTACACAGGCCCTACCTGGAACTTTATGGTACCTTTCTGACAACATCTAACATCCTTTGAGGTGGAATTCTGTTTTAGTCTCATTATCTCTGTTTGTTCATACTGAAAGGACATCTGAGGTTGATGAGATAGCTCAGTGGATAAAGATACTTGCTACAGATCCTGAACAACTGAGTTGGGTCTCCTGAATACACATGGCGGGAAGAAAGAACTGACTCCCTCTAGTTTTCCTCTAACACATGCACACACACATATGCACTCAAACACACATATAATAAAATGCTTTGAGAACATTATATTTTATAAATAAAAGTTATATTTTTGTTATACATGTAGTTACCTCTCTATTCTAAAATTAAATTTCATTATGAAGAGATATTAGAATCAGAATGTAGTCTGGGCTCTAGCAAGTTGACAAGCTTGGCTGGACCACTCATATGCAACAAGACCAAAAAACTGAATATTAGTGTAAAAAGTGAGAAAGAGATTAATTCATTGTACCCACGTTTAAAAAGGGACAAATAAAGAGGTTCAGTGACCCCAACATTCAGGGTCCTAATATGAAGCTTTAGTTAAAATAAAAGCAAAATGTGCATATAACAAAGCAGGTATGGTGAAGTTATAGTCTTGTCCATTATTAATTTATCATTATCCTCCTTTAATTATTGCTGCAAAATCTTCCTAGGGGAATCTTTTCCTCTTTCTGGCACGAGGCTTTTCTTTATCTTGCCCTGAGATCTGTGGGAAAATTCCAAGTTCTTGGGGACCACTGCTGAAAAGTCTGATAGCCGAGAGAATACACATTTCTCTTCAGAGCTGCACTTCTGACAGGATGGTGACAACTTTATCACAGGGATAACTGTAAAGCAGGGCCAATGAGACTTTTTGTAAAAAGAACTGGTTAAGTAGATATTGTGGTTCACATGATTTATGTTGCAGTGACTTCACTCTCATCAGCACTGTAGAAATGCTGCCATATTCAGTGAACAGGGATGTGGCTATGTACTAATAAAACTTTATGGATTTGGGTTGTGGACCATCAATTGCCAATGCCTGCCATAAATAAATATTAGTTATAACAATGTCTTTATTTTCATAGTGTGTGAACTATTCTATAGTTTCTCATATCCCCTCAGCATTATAATGGTTCTGTTTGTTGAGTCATTTTTCTTTTTTTCCATGTGGCCAGTGAAGGATATGTATAGTTCTGGGGAGTGATGATAATTTTCATATTCCATGAGGCCAGCATGCTCTATTTTGCTCTTTTTCTCCCCTCTTCCCAGTGCTTAGTTTCCTATACTCCTTGTTGCTCCTGAGCATACTAGGCATACCATTTCCTTAAGTCCTTGACCCTTTCTTTTCTGAGGGGGGATAGACTTAGTTCTATATTCATTGTACATTCTCTAGCTCTCCAGTCTGAAGTCACCTTTCCAGTGTTATGTGCACACCCACAGACATGTGTATGTTGTGGGTGAGGGGCAAAGAAGATATCAGGTGTCCTGCTCTTTCACTTTACAGATCTCTTTGATCCTGGAATTAGGCTGGAAGCCAGAATGCTATAGCAGCCCTCATGTTTCTTCTGCCCCCAACAGTACTGCGGACTGGGAATGTATTTTAGCCCACACTTAGCCTTTCATATAAATGCTGGGAAATTGAATTCAGATCTTCATGCTTGTATAACAAATGGCTTTACTTGCAGAACTACCTCTCTAGTCCTTCAATTATACCTTTTGATTATCTGAATCAGCTAATCTAATAGACGACTGAGTAAAATAATGAAAAGAATAGGTGAGATTACAGGGGACAGTGATAGTAGACTGGCTGAAGGAGAAAAAAAAAATGATACAGCCCAGATTCTATGTCCTCTGAGTCATAGAGATGGACAATGACAGGTCTATTCCCTTCCACTGTGGGAACTGGGAGAGAGGATTCTGATGTCAACAGAACCAGAGACACAAGTAGGATATGGCTACTGCCATTGTTATCACTATTGGAAGAGGGATCCAAGAACCTGCCTTGGTAGCTGCAATTTCTTGAAGCATCATCAGAAACTGCAAAACTGTTGCTTCCATTTTCTTTTGTTTATTGCTGCCTTAACATGTTACTAGGTGATAGTGTCTGGACCATGTATTTCTAGGTTCTTGGCATCTTCTTTGAGGAACTGAAAGCAGGCATAGAAAACTAAAAAGTAACAAGGAAATTTTATTCAAAACAAAATGACAATACAATTAGAAACAATCTGTGTTGAATGATAGCAGGTCCCATGAGTGGAAAACTCAAGGACACCAAATATTGTTTTGAATTTATGCTTATTGGTTTCAATAGAAAGGATTTGATGCTAAGGCATGTAGTGGAGATGGCTCTCTGTTTCGATTTGTCAGGCTTAGGTTACATATGGCTTACTTGCTGTGCATGTATGTCTCTTTCTACAATGCATTTGATTTTCATCATATGCATACCCAATTAGACACAGGCCTAAGATGTTACATAGAGCATTTTCCCTAAAGCTCTCCAAGAGGACTATGTTTATGTTATTATGCACACACACGAGCATATCTCTCTTGTATATATACAGAACCCTACATATAAAGTTATGAATAAATCTTTAGTCATGGTCAAATACTGGGATGTCTTTAGAGAGAGATGTCTAAGCCTCGAACTTAATTTTCTTTCAGTTTAAGAGGCTAAAAAACATCTTCAAAGGTGTTGGCAGACCTAGTTTCCTTTTAGGCTTTTCTCACTGGCACATAGATGAACATTTTGTCCCGATATTTTCATTTGGATGCTGTAAGTGTTGGTATCCTGGTTCCATACTTCTTTGTCTTTATTTTTAGTTATTTAATTTTTATTATTTGAACTTTTTATATGTGTATATAATGAATTTTAATCACACAGACTCTATATTTTCTCTTTCAATTTATCCCCTATCCCCATGGAGGGTAGTGGGCTGAGCCACCACACAGGCATAAGAACTGGTAAGGATGAGTGAGCTCAAACCCAGGAAGCTTAGAGATTTGAGAACAGCAGGAGCAGAGCTGCTGTCCACCTGTGCCTGTACTTGTTCTGGAACATATAACCCTGGCACCTAACCCAGAGGACCACAGTTACTCAGTCTCATAGCGCAGCATCTCTAATTCTTCTCCATAATAATGAGGTATCTAGATAGCCTTAGACGTCAGTCAATGACGTCCACTTCCTTGTTATTCTCACAACTTTCCCTCATGAAATATATAATATCTGGTTTGCCCCTAATAAAGTATATGCTCTCATAATTACCCCCAATACAGCAATATGAACAAGCTTAGATTAACTAAAAGAACTGCTCCATTAAAGGTCTTTATTAAAGATCACTATGGGGCAGGCCTTAGCCTAAAAGAACCATACCGAAGACTCCTGAAGAAGGCTTTTCTTTCCTACCATCCCACTAGTATCCAGCACTTGCTGCCCATTTGAAAAGACTGCTCACCTCAGAATCCACTTCCCCCACTCGAAGGGGGAAACACAGACCATAAACCCCAGTCCCTGACTTTCTCTCCAGGCACTAGAGGCACATGGGTACCCAGAGAGAAAATTAAGAATCAGAGAATTCATCTTCTACCCTGCTGTTCTTCATCTGGTCTGTTGTGTAGTGGCATATGACACCTTGGTAAGAAATATGGGCAGAGGACTCCCTGTTTTGATCTTTGCTCCACCTTCTCCCTCTACATAGCATCTGTATACCCCCAGCAGAGAGGTAGAATGTGGTATGACATCCTTCCACCATGTTTTTTTCAACCTAATTAATTCTTTTTGTTTAATTAAAAAAATCATTCTGTTTTTTTAGTGCAACCCATATGTGCACAAATGAAGGACAATCTAAGTTCCAAGTAATTATTGTGGAAGGAGCAGAAGTAGTGTCTACAGTAAAACCATTCTTGTCAGGTTGCCCATATGACCTTATGGAGGATATGACTGCAGGCACATGGCACGCACCAGATTATTCAAATTAAAATAGCAGCATAGATGGGGAAGGAGCTCTGAGTAGAAGAGTTATGGGCAATTGATGACTTCTAGGGGAAGGAAAATAGATTTACATCAGGATGTGGCTCCTTAGAGGCAATATATGCTGCTTCTTCTTGTAAGGACACAAGCCATCTTAGGTTAGGATTCATCATCCCCATGGTCTCAGATTTACCTATATCACCTCTGTATAGATCTTAATTCTAAGGTCCTAGTATTTGGGACATTAGCACATTGAATAAGGAAAGTTCAAAGCAGAAACATTTCCTAAATGTTACATGCAACAGGTTAGGTTTCCTCATGTGTGTGTGTATGTGTGTGTGTGTGTGTGTGTGTGTGTGTGTGTGTGTGTGTGTGTGTGCAGACCAGAGGCCAGTCGTTTGTCCTCTTTTTTCCTTACTCAAGATCTATCTACTTGTTTTAGAAACTCCTATATACATTGTTTTAGAGACAAGGTCACTGGCCTGAATCTTTTCAAACCTCAGTGATACTCCTGGCCAATGGGTTACATGGCTCAGCCTGTCATAACATTCTTAACACTCAGGTTGGATATATATGCCATATACCTATCTTTTAGATGGGTATTGGGGATCTAAACTTAGTTCCTCATGCTTATATACCAAGCACATTATAGAATCATCCATTTTATTTTTTTATTGACCTAATAGCCTTCCATGTTTTATCCTTTGCATTCCCTCCCCCCCCGGATAATTGAGAGAGGATTTTTTTTCCTGAACCAAAAAACTTGTCTGTAGGTATTTAAAAGTATAGTCTGGGCAGACACACTCTATTCTGTGAAGAATACTGGTTAGACAACAGGCCCTGTCAAGACAAGAGATCAGACTTCAGCTTTTACCAATAAAAGCGTAAGTACTCCACGGGCAGAAAGGGCCTCTGTGTTCTGTTTTGCTCTTCCCCTGAGTGATGAGCATGGTGTTACACAGATAACACTGATTGCATAGATCATGGGATGACATGACACCTCTCAACTGGCAGGTCCCATATTTATAAGTTGGTATTCCACTCAGAGGACCCCCCACTAGGTAGCTGATAGACAAGCTAGCAACTCTGAGGTGGGGAAGGTTCAGAAAGAAAACATACCCTCTTTGACCTTGATGTAAATCGAATCTGTCACGGAACACACAGTGAACGCTCCTCTTGTCTGTTTGTGCTGTTGTTCTATGGACAGCCCACTAGATATCTTTCCTTTCTCTCCCCGAATATTGAGTGACCTTGGAAATAGCCTAATCTGTCTTGGCAGATTGAAGATAGAGAAAACAAGCAGGGCAGACAGACCTGCTGGTTCCTGCTATTGATCAGTAGCTTGAATGAAAGATCATTATGAGCTGAAGTGATGTGTCAGACTCAGTGTCAAGGGTGGAAAAACTCAAAGCATATCCTGACAGCAAGAAGTGATAAAAAAAAGAAAAACCACAGGCATTTGTATATATGAATGCCTACGTAGGATTATGAGTGTGGGTGTGTGCATGCATACACCCACACACACATGCAAAACACAGGTCTGCATGCATACACATACACATAAATACACATAAGCAGTATAATACACACATACTCATCATAACACACACACACACACACACACACACACACACACACACACACACACACACCAAAGAAATTTTTGTTCCTTGGCTTGGTTTATTTCTAGTCCTGGACCATTTCTCACTGATACAGAATTTTGGAATACATGCCCATTTGTTTTAGAATGAATGAAGCCAAGAGAGATGAAATGAATAACTAATACCACTTCTCTCTCCTTTTCCACCTGTTTGTGTGTGCCTTATAGGGTTCTGCTAGTTCATTGAAAACATTCAGCTCAGATTTCACTCGATTAAGTTCCTGTTCTTCCTACATCTTGCAGCTTGCCTTCTTAAATTTATCAGGTTCCTGGCATAAGACTATAAGATTGAATTTGTGGTTTGAGGTAGAACTATAGAACATTCATGGAGGATCCCAGAACTAAGGGCAAACCCACACAGGTCTATGCTGACTGATACTCAATGAATACATGCATCTGGAACTTTATTTTATCCCTCTTGGCTCCTCTTTCCACATATCGAGAACATATCCACTGGTGCTTGCTCTCCTTGCTTCTCCTGGAAGAAATTAGATTCCATTAAGTCCAAGAGGGCAGTTGTGGGCCTTTGCTCTAGCCTGTGTTCTCTGAGAGGGTAAAGTTCATGTCTATTGATACTATATGGAGAAATAATCACATGGTTGTTTATTCTAGGAAGGCAGAGCAAGGTATAGATTTGTGACAGACAGAAGGAGGAATACTTTAGCTATGGATCACCAGAAGAACATATGATCTGGGGTAGAAAAAGAGGAGAGAGAAGCAAGCTGGCAGGTCTATAATCTGAAGAGTGGGCCACAGGTCAGCTTTGTAGAAAGCTGAGTTGCAACTTGGGTCCTAAAGCATTTTTTTTTAGAAATTCTCCTCCCTTAGGGATATATCTATTTTCTTAAGGTTGCAACTGATTAGATAAGGTCCTCTTGCACTACTGCGCACAATATCCTTTATTCAAAGCCTACTCTTTTAAATATTTATGACATAAATATATCTTCAGAGAAATCTACAAACTAGTTTAGTTTGGACTAAAACTAGGTGTCATGGTCTAGCCATGTTGACCCCAAAATGAACCATCAGAGCGGACACTTCCAGAACTGTAGATTGAGTAAGAGGTGGAGATTGCTAAATAGAAACACAGGAAGAGGGGAGTAGTGATTAATCTTTATTTGGAATCACCTAAAAGTTTCATCCCTGGTCTCTGACTGTGTTCAATTTAGAAGGAAAAGGTGTCCTGCATGTGCATAGCACCATCTCATAGGCTGGATTGAATAAGAATTTTGTAGGAAGTAATCTGAGGATCAGCATGTACCCCTCTCTATTTCCTGACTACAGAAGCAACATGAACAGATGACACATAGAAGCTGCAATACAGTTCTACCATAAGGGCCTGTGTCTTCTCAAACCATGAGCTAAAATAAATTACTTCTCTCTTAGGTTGCCTCTTCTTTGGTATTTGCTTATAGTAATATAGGGAAAACCAGTACATGTATTATGAAAGTCCATGGGTCAGGACAGATAACATTCAGTCCCATCACTCTAGGACTATTAGAGCTCAATATGTCTTTGTAGGAACCAGATGCACCTACATAATTTGGCTATTTCTGCCACCCTTCTAATTGCTCAGTTAGACTAGGGACACCATAAAGGAAAAAATAGAGGTGTTCCCTCTTTCTACTTCTGTTCTAAAATTCTACTACAGCCTGACTATAGACAGGCATCACCAGAGAAAGCCTGGATTATCTTTAGAGGTGCTGAGGTTGTGGATAACTCCAAATATGCCACTTTGCCATCCTTATGTCTCAAGAAATGTCATTTCCTTTAAAGGTAACAAGCTCTATCAATTTCTGACTCTTCTTTCTTGTGAAAGGTTGTACACTTTAATCTTTCACCTTTGGTTATACAAAACTCCTGAGATGGCATACCTTTGAACTTCCATTCTATGAGCCCAAATAAACTTCTTTATTTTATTAGTCACTATCTGAGAGGTTTTGTTACAAAAACAATGAGCTGTATATCCCTAGGTAATAATACTCATTAGAGTACACATTTTCTTGAGATGGTTCTAGGGAAGAAAGCTAAGATTCTATAGTCCTTACGTGTTGTTAGAAGTCATAAGACACTGACCTCTACCCTCATACTAGGTGTCAAGGACACAGACTAAATGTAACTGTTGTGTTAGGGTCCTAGAGTCAAGTGGTTAAAGATTCAGAGCCAACCTCACTGCCTTCATTGTATATTGCCAGCTTCTAGTCCCCAGACTTGTGCCTCAAGTCTGAAGTGATGCTGAAATCAGATGTGACAGCAATATTCATAAACATACATCCTATCATTTGACATGCCATTAATCTTCCATGATTATAAGCTTCTCATTATGTTATTAATAATAAATCCTGCTAATTCAATGCAAATTAGTCACAGACATTTGTTTTATAATCCTTGTCTTATTTCACTCATTTCATTTCGTTGAGGAGTGAGACAACACGGCACTTATCTCTCCCAGAATTTGATGAGAAACTGACTTTTTTCAGGCCACCTGATTCCAGTCCATACGACACAAATTGCTGAACAAATAGAAGAGAAGACTCAACGACTTCTGATAACCCCAAGAGCACAAATGGACCCCCGGCTCCTCTTTTACTTTCTCACTTTTATCTCTGTGTTTGTGAAAAATATAAACATGGTCACCTGTGAAGGTATGTGTGTAGGCTAGAGGTTGGCTTTATATTTTCCTTAATGCTCTCCACTATTTTTGAGACATGTTTTTTAGTGCATCTAAACCTTGTCATTTCAAAATTTCAGATGGATTGGCTGGGTATCGAGACACAGTTATTTGTGTGTGTGTAGATCCCCCCAACACTAGATTTAGTACAGTGCTAGGTCTGGAATTTATGTGGATGCTAAGGATTTGAACTTAGATTCCTATGCTTGTGCAGTGAACACCTTACCACACTGAAGCATTTTATCAGCCCACAAACTCATCTTTCTATGGGCAGAAACTGTATAAGTTAAAAAAATGTGTTTGGAAAATAGTATTTATGTTTGATACATATATGTATTATTGGCATAACAGTATGATTAGAGTGATCATGTATTGTCTTGATTATTTGCTAATACCCCCATCAACATGGACAAAAGCCTTATAATTCTCACAGTGAGATGACCAGTAATTCAGGTAATAAACAAAACTACAAAGTGTCTCAGCCTGTGCAGTTGAGGTTCAGCAGACATACCAGTAGCCCTTGCCTCATCCCCTGTTTCAGAGCCTCAGAGTATAACTTGGGGAATTGATGGACCCATTCATTTGCTTGTGGGATTTTTTTTTTACCCTCATTGAACAGATCTCATTTCACTCTTTGGTGTTGTTCATAAATATCTTCAGCTTTGTGACTGCATGATTACTAACTTCCCCACCCAGGACACTTGAATGCACAGCTCTGGGCCCATGTTTCTGCTCATTTGTAGCACATAGTTAGTCATGCTGACTGCCAACAGGTGGATACTTCAGAATAAGTTTCATTTAGTAATATTTACTGAAGTTTTTACTCTATGGTGGGGCCATGATTCCTATGGCAATACAGAGATATGGAAGTAAGCACAGGCCTTCTGGTCTCCATCTGTGCCCTGGAGCTAACTAAATCTGTACTACAGCTCTCCATATCCGAAAATAGCCCATAGAGGTCTGGTCTCTAAATTCATAGGTGAGACCACCACTTTTGCTCCAATGACTGGCTAAAGAGGGACCTTCCAGAAAACCACAGGGCACAGGAACCACAGAGCAGCCAGGAATAGGATTCTTTCAATCTCCATGTGTGCCCCAGAGCTAACCCTGGACACAGCTCTCCACACCCAAATTATGCCTGGAGAGAACTGGTCTCTCAAGAGTGCTAACTCACCTAAGATAAGAGTCCCACAGGCTCACAGGAGGGATAGGTTCCAGTCAGAAACAGAAAGACCAATTAATACCAGAGATAACAAGATGGTGAGAGGCAAGACAAGAACCTAAGCAACAGAAACCAAGGCTACTGGCATCATCAAAACCCAGTTGTCCCACTAGAGCAAGTCCTGGATATATCCCAACACACTGGAAAAATCAAGATTCAGATTAAAAATCACATCTCAGGATGATGATAGAGGACTTTAAGAAGAACATAAATGACTCCCTTAAATAAATACAGGAGAATACAGGTAAATAGGTAGACACACTTAAAGAGGAAACACAAAAATCCCTTAAAGAATTATAGGAAAACACAACACATCAGCTCAAGGAACTAAACAAAATCATCCAGGATTAGTTAATGGAAATAGAAAAAATAAAGAAATAACAAAGAGAGACAACCTGAAGATAGAAAACCCAGGAAAGAGATCAGGAATCATAGATGCAAACATCACCAACAGAATACAATAGATAGAAGACAGAATCTCAGGTACAGAAGATACCATAGTAATATTGACACAACCAAGAAAATGTAAAATGCAGAAAGCTCCTAACCCAAAACATCTGGAGGACACAATGAGAAGGCCAAACATAAGGGTAATAGGTATAGAAAAGAGGGAAGATTCCCAATTTAAAGAGCCAGTACATATCTTCAACAAAAGTATGGAAGAAAATTTTTCTCACCTGAAGAAAGAGTTGCCTATGAACATGAAAGAAGCCTACGGAACTCCAAATATACTGGATCAGAAAAGAAATTCCTCCTGTCACAAAATATCAAAACACCAAAATCATAAAACAAAGAAAGAATATTAAAAGCACTAAGGGGAAAAGGTCAAGTAACATATAAAGGCAGGATATCAGAATTACACCAAATTTATTACCAGAGACTCCAAATGCCAGAAGATTCTGGACAGATGACATACAGACCCCAAGAGAACACAAATACCAGCCCAGGCTACTGTACCCAGCAAAACTCTCAATTACATTGACAGAGAAACCAAGATATTCTATGACAAAACCAAATTTACACAATATCTTTCCAGAAATCCAGCCCTAAAAAGGACAATAGATGGAAAACTCAAACATAAGGAGAGAAACTGCACTCTAATAAAAGCAGGAAAGTACTCTTCTTTCAAATAACACCAAAAGAAGATACCCACACAAACATAATTCCATCTCTAACAACAACAACAACAACAACAACAACAACAACAACAACAAAACCAGGAAGCAAGAATTACTTTTTCTAAATATCTCTTAAAACCAATATTCTCAATTCCACAATAAAAAAGACACAGACTAGCAGACTGGACACATAAACAGGACCCAGAATTTTGCTACATTCAGGAAATACACCTCAGTGACAGAGACAGACACTACCCAGAGTAAAAGGTTAGAAAAAGAATTTTCAAGCAAATGGTCCCAAGAAACTAGCCGGAGTAGCCATTCTAATATTGAATAAAATTGACTTTATTCCAAAAGTTATCAAAAAAGATAAAGAAGGACACTTCAAACTCTTGAAAGGAAAAATTTACCAAGATAAACTCTCAATCCTGAACATTTATGCTCCAAATGTAAGGGCACCCACATTCATAAAGAAACTTTACTAAAGCCCAAAGCACACATTGTTCCTCACACAATATTAGTGGGACAGTTCAACACCTGACTCTCATCAATGGACAGACCATGGAAGCAGAACCTGAAGAGGGACACAGTGAAACTAACAGAAGTTTTGAACCAAATAGATTTAACAGATATCTACAGAACATTTCATCTCAGAACTCACTCTCTCTCTCTCTCTCTCTCTCTCTCTCTCTCTCTCTCTCTCTCTCTGTGTATATATATATATATATATATATATATATATATATATATATATATATATATATATATATATATATATATATATACCTTCTTCTCAGTATGTCAAGGTACCTTCTCCAAAATTAACCATATAATTGGTCACAAAACATGATTCAACAGATACAAGAAGATTGAAATAACCCCATTCATCGTATCAGATGACCACCGATTAAGGATGGTTTTCAATAACAACAAAACCAACAGAAAGCCCACATACACATAGAAGCTGAACAACACTCTATTCAAGGATAACTTGGTCAAGAAAGAAATAAAGAAAGAAATTAAAGACTTTTTAGAAAATAATGAAAGCGAAGGCACAACATACTCAAACTTATGGGATACAATGAAAGCAGTGCTAAGAGAAAAACTCATAGTTCTTAGTGCCCCCAAAAAGAAACTGGAAAGAGCATACACCAGAAGCTTGACAACACAGCTGAAAGCTCTAGAACAAAAAAAAAAAAAAAAAAAAAAAAAAAAAAGCAAATACACCTAAGAGGAGTAAACAGCACAAAATAATCAAACTGAGGGCTGAAATTAACAAAGTAGAAAGCAAACAAACAAACCCCAAAACCAAGCAAGCAAACAAAAAACCCAACAGCAACAAAAACAAAAAATAAAACAAAACAAAAAAACACCACAAACCTACAAAGAATCAACAAAAACATGAATTGGTTCTGTGAGAAAATCAATAAGATAGATAAACCCTTAGCCAGACTAACTAGAGAGCACAGAGACAGTATCCAAATTAAATACCTTCACACTCTGTTTAAATTTAAGAGTACAAAGTTCGATCTTGATTGCCAACTTGACTAGATTTTAAAATTACCATGGAAACATGTCTTTGGTGTCTACCCTGAGTGTGAGCAATTCTCCCTCTCTGCTTCCTGACTGCAGGGGCAATGTGACAAGCTGCTTCCTGCTGGCACCAATGTGCCTCCTCTGCTCTGATGGGCTGAACTTCATAGGTTGCCATTGATGGTATTTAGTCACAGCAAAGAGGAGAGCAACTGATACAAAGGACTCCCTGGAATAGCTGTGCCTCCTTCCTTAAAGCTTTCATAAACTATTAGGAACAGGCATGTGAAAGCACAAACAGAAATGGGAACACCCGATCCTGCGTCTCAGTTATTTAATATTTTAAGTAAGAAGTAATTATTTTGTTTCCAGAGAACTATTTATCTTTCAGCTAGACCCCAACACCAGCTCAGAAAACATTTTTTTTTCATAGATTTCCTGGGGTCGCATCCTTACCGCATGCCTTCCACATGGACATGGTTTATGGTCCCTGCTGTATTCACACATAAGATTCTGCACGGTTTTTTTTTTTTTCCTTTACACTAATTTGTATTTATTTACTCACCACTTTATTCTGAGCACTGAGCAGATTGACACACAGTAGGTGTTCGGTACAGGCTGGTGACTCATTAGTTGCAATTTTCAGACCGTAATCATATTGAATTATGATGGAATTGTACCTGGTTTGAGCAGGTATTGTGTTGTATCCTAGTTGATGAAATGGTCGAAGAAATGGTTTGTGCCCAGTAGGGGGAGCTCCATTCCCCAAAAGTTTCCTATGCCTTCCAGGAAACCTTGGTTTAGATTTGAGAGCACTCACTAATAAGAGGATATTAGCCCTAAAGCTCAGAATACCCAAGATAGAATTCACAGACCACATGAAGCTGAAAAAGAAGGAAGACAGAAGTGTAGATGCTTCGGTACTTCTCAGAAGAGGGAACAAGAAGGTTCACAGGAGGAAATACAGAGACAAAATTTGGAGCAGAGACTGAAGCAAAGGCCGTTCAGAGACTGCCACATCTGTGGATCCAGTCCATACAGTCACCAAACCCAGACAATATTGCAGATGCCAAGAAGTGCATGCTGACAAGAGCCTGAGATATCTGTCTCCTGAGAGGCTCTGCCAGAGCCTGACAAATACAGAGGCAGACACTCGCAGCTAGCCATTGAACTGAGAACTGGGTCCTTAAAATGGAGGAGTTAGAGAAAGGACTGAAGGAGCTGAAGGGGTTTGAAATCCTATAAGAACATTAATACCAACCAGCCTGAGCTCCCAGAGATTAAACCACTATCCAAAGAGTACACAAGGACGGACACATAGCTCCAGCTGCACATATAACAAAAGATGGCCTTCCTGGGCATCAACAGGAGAAGCCCTTTGTCTTGCCAAAGCTCGATGCCTCAGTGTAGGGGAATGTCAGGACAGGGAGGTGTAAGGGGTAAGAGGGTGGGTAAACACCCTCATAAAAGCAGGGGTAGGAGAGATGGGATAGGGGGTTTCTGGAGGGAAAACTGGGAAAGGGATAACATTTGAAATGTAAATAAAATATATCCAATAACAAAAAGAATATGGGAGGCAGCTGGGGCAGATAAGGAAGGGGTGGGGGAAAGAGAGGGAAAGAAGAAATGATTCAGTTATATCTTAATTAAAGTTTTAAAGTATTAGTGAAAAGGAGGACCTGGAATCATTTAGATCAGGCCATTTGTCTCAAGTAGAGGCAGAAGCAGAAGAAGAAGAAGAAGAAGAAGAAGAAGAAGAAGAAGAAGAAGAAGAAGAAGAAGAAGAAGAAGAAGAAGAAGAAGAAGAAGAAGAAGAAGAAGAAGAAGAAGAAGAAGAAGAAGAAGAAGAAGCAGAAGCAGAAGCAGAAGCAGAAATAGCAGCAGAAGATGATTAACCTGCTTCTTCCCTTTCCACTCCGTCCATTTTCCTTCCCTCTTTCTGTCTTTCAGGAGTCAGGCACTGCTTAGCCACAAGAATGTGCTCTGAAAAATATGCTGTCAGACAGTTTTATCTGTGTGCAGACATCATGGATAGGGACATACATTCTCAGTCCTGGACAGTGTGGGTCAGTAGTCACTCTCTGTTGCCTTTGATGCAGTCCAGAGATATAGTATAGGCTGAAGAGATGGGTCTGGCAGGAAGACAGGAGGGAAGAAAGCTTTCTCATGACTGGGCCTGGCTCCTGCTGCTTCCTCCATTACAAATTAATGCTGAATTTGAATGTGTGAACCAATGAACTGCTGAACACTTTTCGAGATTCCTGATCTTGACAAATTGCCCATACATTCTTTTGATACCCTCTGAAGATATATGGAAATCAAAGGAAAGCTGTGTGCGATGGTGAACAAATTGAATGATGAGAATAGTTCTAGAGATGATCAGATTTGAAGTGATGGGGCTAATGTGGCTCGCAAGTTCTGTTCTCTTAATGGTGTTTGTCTAGTAATAAGAATTGAGACATTTTGTTTTGGCTTAGTTGAAAGTGATTAGTAATGTTTACCTTGGGCTCGGTAGTAGACAGTTGCACACCAATAGAGGTTTTGTAATCCCTGAGTAATATAATGACCTGGCTTTTCAAAGATGTGAAGAACTGTCTTATTTTCAAAGTTATTCAGAAAATTAGTGGCAAGGAGCAACCTGGCTTTTAGATGCCCTGACTCAGCAAATTATTATCATCATGCCAGCCACTTCTTTTCTTGACTCTTCAGTTCACGCTTTCTGAGGGAGGGGAGTAGTAACCCTGAGAGGGAGATTCTGGAGAAAGGGTGGAGGTAAGATGGACATTGATTGTGTACAGTTAACTTAGCCAAAGGGTGTGTTTACATATAAATTAAAAGCTAGCCTGCATTGGATAGGGAAACTGTATGTACATGGTTTTGACCATTTGGACCCCAAAGAAGGCAGAAGTGAAGGTTATGCAGTAGAGAAAAGACAGTGAATCAGTGGGCATTGAGAAGATTGATTATAGAGCAGAATCGAGGAGTGAGTGGGGCATAAACATGTTGGGGATGAGATGGAGAAGCCTATATGAGGACCCCTTTTCCATGTACACACACACACACACACACAAACACACACACACACACACACACACACATACACATGTTTCACTGTGTAGACTAGGCTATATGTGTCTTTCCAGAGACTACATAAATACAGGGACACTGTTTGTCCCTTACATTTTTTTTATCCACCTGGATTACTGATAAATGCTTTGTCAGAGTTGACCTGGTCACTGGCCCACTGAGGCAGAAGTGGGAGATACTGTTTCTACTATTCCTCCACAAGAGTACTGAGAACTTTAGGGGATGTTCAGTTCGATTCTTATTTAATATGTGTTTGTTTGTTGAGAGGGCTTGACCCACCACTGAGTACTTATAACAGTTAGTGGAGGAGAACAGTGATAAGGTTGAGGCTTCTCAGAATTTTTCTCACCATACACATTCATTGGCTCTATTTATTTTGGATAAATTGCCTCATTTTCATGTGCCTCAGTTTCCTAATCTGTAAAAGTGGATGTTCTCTATATGGAATTGTTGCTATGCAACACAATAAGTAGAATTTTAGAAATTGCTTAATGTGATACTTAAAAGTTCATAGGCGTCGGTACACACATATACATGTGTGCACCCACAAACAAGTGCAAGTGTGACCTTTTCCATTTGTGTGAGATATATTTCATTGTGTGAGCTAGGCTAGCCTCAAACCTATAATCCTCCTTCTTTATCTTACCCCCTGTTGGATTACAAGCAACACACTGGACTATAGCAATTTGTAAATTCCCAAGTATATAATCTTTCATCTGTTGGTCTGTCTGTTCATTTATTGTGTTGTTGCTACATATGTGTGTGATGTATGTGCACATGTGTGTGGGTGTATACCTCTTTGTGCATGTCAGGGCCAGAGGATGAAGTTGGGTGTCCTGTTTCATCATTTTCTACTCTTTTCTCTACCAAGATCTGGATGGAGCTAAGCTCACGGTTCATGAGCCTCCAGAATCCTTCTGGCCCTGCCCTCCACAGCACTTGATTCTGTGGCCATGCTTAGCTTTTTGAGTGTGTTGTTGATTTGAGTTCAGTCCCTCATGCTTGTGGAGTAAACTTTTGTCTATTCAGCCATTACCCCTCCAGCCCAAATGATCATTATTTATAATTCTGTGAAATATATATATATATATATATATATATATATATATATATATATATTGAAATCATGTATATATATATATATATATATATAATGAAATTAATCAACATATGCATTACTTCTCATAGTTAAATTTTTTTAACTAGGGAGAACACTTCAAATCTGTTCCCTTACCATGTATTATTGATGACTGTCCTGAGAATGTGAGTTATCATAGCTAACTCTATGTTTGTTTTCCTTCCTGTTATTTATATTTTTAAATAATTTATACCATGGTTTGCCCTTCGGAGAACATGCATACAACAAATGGATAGAGATGCACAGGGAAGAAATATCTTCTCTCAAAGCTCACAGTTCAGAAATGTTAAGACAAACTATCTGAGTCAAGAATCCAGATATTCAATTTCGTGGTAGTACAGCCACAAATCTATGTAACTACTTTGTAGAATAGAATCAATCGAACTTTAAAATTCTAAGGGTCCAAACTCAGCTTGGATGACTTGGCACCTGCCTAGATGCATCAACTGTGATGCCATTGAATTCTCCACCTGGTAGATAATGAGCTGATAAGAGATCTTTTATGAACATTGCCCTTGTAGGTTATCAGAAAGGCCCAGGATACCCCACTGGCCTGTGGTAGGTCAGAAGCTATGGATTATATAGAGGGGTGGCACCTTGCCAATGGGCTATCAGTGTTGAGATGGCCTCTGCTGATGGAATATTGATCTCAGGTCTGTTGGTAACAATGGAATTCAGGAGTGAGCAGTAATAAAACAAGTCCTTATTTAGTTGGCTGGGTAGCTGCCACCCTTGATAACTTTTCTTTGTATGTAACTGGGCCTCCCAGTTCCAGGAGAAACATGTGTTGTCTTTCTTATAAAATGGATCTTGATGAAACTTGGGGGAAATGTGCTGAAAGAAAAACTGCAGAGGGGATTAATTGTAGCCACCGGTGATCAGTGACCATCATTAAAAACAGAAGCACTTCAAATACATAGATCTAGGAAGGAAGCAAAGTTGGTTAAGGGTTTACCTTAGGAACAGGAAGACATAGTTTTGATCCCCAGAGCTCACATAATAAAACCTGAGTGTGGTAGTCTGTTCCTTGTTGTCCTATTCCTGAGAAGGAGGGTAGGAAGATGGGCATTAGAGATAGGTTTCCTAGTGATAGTTAGCCAGGGATGGATCATAGTTCCAAAATTTAAACAAACAAAAGGTAGATGATACCTAAAGTTGTCTTCTGGTCTTTTCACATATGACACATGGATCTAAGCACACACACACAGACACAGTATGCAAATAAGGTTTTTAAAGGGCCCAAAGCAGAGATGATTCTCAAGCCATATTTTAACTGGAGCTTTCTACATGAGCTCCTAACAGGAGTGAGAGAGGCCATCAAGTCTGATTCAGAAAGAAGGTCTTAAACTTGCAGATGAGGTACAATATCCACTGCTCATGTCTCTGAGATAGACCCTGAGGTGGGATGGAGCTGTGCAAATTAGAAGCCAGCTAGCTCCTCTGCTTTTCTGGAGTGCTTTCAATTAAGCTATTTCCAGAAGCCATGGCACAGATGGCGTTTTTACTTGGTTTTGTAGGGTAACTTTCAGTCCTTTGTTTCACAGACGGAAATATGAGGCATTGAGTTTTCCTTATCATTCTTCTGGTGCATTCTTAATGGGTTTGCTTTATTTCAGTCATGTTTTCATGGGTACGGGAGGGTAGAAGCACATCCCCCTGCCAGGATTTATGCTGAGCACATTAGCTCTACCCATTTGTGATAGAAGGTATATAAGCAAACCAATGTGGAGTGTTTTCTTTTTTTCTTAAGATCAAATTCTCAAACTAGACCTACCATGACTAATTAAATCTATTTGATGCTATTAAGTATGCATCTTGATTTTACATGACATGATTGTGCATACACACGGGTACGCATGTACGCTCACACACACGCATGCACACACACACACACACACACACACACACACACACACACACACACACACACACTGTGTACTGAATCCTGTGCATCTAGTTTCAGTTTTTTGTTTTTTGAAGACAAAGGTATTTTTTGGCTGTCTTAGAGCTTACTGTGTAGAACAAGTTGATCTTAAGCTTGCTGTTATCCTCCTGCCTCTGCCTTCTAAATGCTTGAATTACAGAAAGTCCCCTCTGACTACAGCCTTTAGTAGGTCCAGGTTACATATTTAGAATGAACAGGACTTCCAAAATTCTCATGTGACTGTTTAGCTGGCATTTTATGCATGTCTCTAGACTTTGTGTATGAAATATCTCTCTGAGTTTCATGTATTGAATGAAGGCTTAGTCTTCAACATGGGAAAAAGTGGTGGAACTTTCTGGAGCAAGGGCTCTTAGGTCATTGGTGATACGTCTTCAAAAGAGACAATGAGAATTAAGACCATTTTTCCCACCCCTCCTACCCCAATTTTTCTTAGCAAATGCCCAAAGCAATGATACTAAGCAATTGTGAACTGGAACCTTTAATACTGTGAGCATAAACCTTTTTTCTTCATAAATTGTGGTCTCAGTTACCTTTCTACAGCAATAGAAATCTGACTAATATGGATATATGGAAGCTATAGGTGTATTATATGCATGTGGACTGTGTGTGTGTGTGTATGTGTGTGTGTGTGTGTGTGTGTGTGTGTGTGTGAGAGAGAGAGAGAGAGAGAGAGAGAGAGAGAGAGAGAGAGAGAGAGAGAGAGAGAGAGAGAGAGAGAGAGAGAGAGAGAGATGGGGAGCACAGTGTCTAGGACTCACCTTTGAAGTCCTTTCTTAGTGATTTACTTCAGCTAAGACATTACCTCTCAAAATGATGATGCTAGCAGAGACTTTAGGTGCCTTCAACACCTAAACCTCTGAAGGACATTTCATATTCAAACTTAAAAATGGTTTCTTAATGAATTGGTCCATGGGAAAAATATGGGATCCAGGCTTCTATATGCTCATCTTTGGAAAGATTCCAAGTCACACTTAGACTAAAATCTTGGAAAAGATAAAATTATTCTTTTTTAAACAATTCTTTTGTTATTATTATTATTGATGCTGCTGCTGATTAGTTGTTGTTATTATTTTGAGACAGGGCCTTGTTATATATATCTGGTTATCCTGGCACTCACTATGTAAATAAGGCTTGTCTTGAACTCATAAAAATCTGCTTATATCTGCCTTCTAAGTGCTTAGATTAAAGGTATGTGCCACCACACCTGTCTGAAAAATCTATTCTTCACATGGTTCCTCCTCAATTGATCTGAATTTTTACATGGACAATGGAGATCTGAACTTAGGTTCTAATGGTTGAATGACAAACACCTTATCCACTAAACCATCTTCTCTGGCCCTTCTAGCTCTTTATTGTGTGTGTGTGTGTATATATAAATGTTATTGTTTTGAATCTTTCTGGTTCGGTTAAGTCTAGTTATTCTGATGCTATAGTCAGCTCTGATGCTATAGTCATGCCTAAGAAGTAGCAAGGCATAAAAGTGTTGCTAAGTAATGTCAAATGAAAACCTGAAGCTTTCTTGATGGTGGCCAATATGAACTATGTCAGCATCATGGAATTCTATGGTAACATTACAGTTATATTTCATGAGAATCACTTGGCTAGACCTTTTTCTTTATTTTTGCTTTTACTCAAATATCATCTCTTCATGGAGTTTCTTCCTGACTATTCTTTCTAATGTGGTTTTTCCAACAGTCCCAACTAGAAAGACAATCATAGCTTCAAACATCATTTCCTGCAGTGAATACTATAGAAGAAAAATCAATTGTTGCTTCTGCAAATATGAACATATCTGATAACACAGGTAAGAATTTTCATCAAAGAACTTGTCCTATGCTGCCTTGCACAGTCAACAACATGCTAGCTGGACCCTAAGTCCTGTGAAGAGAATCTATGGGTCTCACTTTTTTTTTCTCCCTTGTGCCTAGTTCAGGCTCCTGGGAAGCATCTGTTAAATAAGGCAGAAAACACAGAGAGCTTCAGCATGAATCTAGGATTGGAATTTGAATGTGTTCTTACCTCAGCTCTCTGAGATTCAGTTCTGTCCCCTCTGAGAACTTACATAAACTCATAAAAACCTCTCAAAGGCAACCTGCAAGGAAGCCATTGAGGGTGCAGCTTGTGTTCCTGTTCCTTTCCGGGGCTTTTATTTCAATGGTTGTAAAATACCAGATGTGTTCTACTGTGACTTATCACTGAACAAGATCTCAAGGGAAGAAAAGATGAGCAAACAGCAACTTCTCCTGTGCTTCCTCCCATGGCTGCAGTTACTGCAGAATCTGTTCAGGTTTGTGCAGCAGAGTGGGGTTAGCCACATACTTGCTTTGTGTTTGAGAAGATAAAGGTCTCTGTTTTTTTCCAGGGGTTCCAGTAGGTCCAGGAGGTACATTAGAGTGACAGATGCCCAAGAGTAACAATTTACACAGGGAAGCATTTATTTTGGCCTCCCAGACACAGTTGGTTGACTGGGTTGTATCAGAAGCTGAACATCGTGGAGGGAAGAGTGGCCGATCAAAGCTGTTCAGCTCATGGTAGACAGCACTGAGACTACATTGAGGAAAGTTTGGGGAATCAGAAATTCCCCTTAAAGCTTCCCCCTTGAAGACCCACTTATACCAGATAGTGCCTTTATCTGAGAAACATGTCCTGAAGTTAGAGATCTCTAAGAACATTTTAGGTCAAAACCTAGCAATGGATTTTCAACAAACCTACCCAGGGCAAGAGCTTTATCTAGGCTTCCACCCACAAATCTCTGGGATGATTTCTGGACAGTCACATTAGAATTTGATCCTGTGGGAAAGAAAATTATTCATTGCATGGTTCCCAAAATATAACCAAAATCTATCAAAAAAAAAGTTCTCTTAATCTTATGCTCCGTTTTCTATTCCTTAGCCTGACTGTGGTTGAACTGAAGGCTTCACCGATGCTGGTGTTACTGAGCATCCCCAGCCTTTATACTTCCCTATGGCAGCATCTTTATATTTCGCTCATTTCTCACTACTATCCTCTCCAGTAGTGTCTCCCCCAAATAAATTCCAATTTCTTTGAAAGACTGAAGCAATTAATAGATTTTCAGCATATTTTTGAGTATTACCAGTAGATCACTTCAAACATAGGTTTTTGTCATTTTCACTCTTGAAATTTTGTTGACTGTATTTTAGCAGTAGGTCTTTTCAGAGAGTTACACCTCTGATTTATTTTTTACTGAGTTCTACAGTGCCTTCTCATGTCTCCATAAAATGACTTCTTTTATCCATGATCAAGCTGAGTAAAAACAACCTCCTTGTTGTAAGTAGACTGCAATATGTTAGCAGTCCTCAGGGTGATGTCACTGGGTGGTGTTGGAACCTGTAGAAGAACACAGGGGAGTTCTTCATGTCATTGGAGATCCCATCAAGAGGACTGGGAACTGGCCTCTTCCTCTTTGGCTTAGTGGTTGTTAAGCAAACTGTTTAGTTCACCACATACTCTCTGCCATGGTCATCTAGAGCTCCATCAGAGGTCCAAGGCCTGACTAGACTACAACTTTTTCTTCTTCTTTTTTTGGGGGAGACCTTGGATATTTTTATTTCTTCAATTTTTTATTCTAAATAAATATAATTGAGTTCCATCATTATTATCATTATGGAAATGGCTTTAAGAGCAAACTGGTCAGAGGAATATTGTTGCTTCCCACTTTTCAACTGGTAAGTAGTTGGGGTTGGTAGTAGACAAGCCCAGAGAATCTGTCTAGAATGTTCAAGAATATGGTATATTATACAGCATGCCTGTTCTTGGGGAGAACATCTAGGACATAATTATGTGTATTATCATACACATAATTCCTGATCTCATCATACAAGATAAACACAAAGGCACAATCCATGCCTTTGAGAACATTGGATCATGCGCCCTTGAAAAAGGCCTTGCTTCTTTCATTGTAAGTGATCTTTTGCCAGCAGTCAAGTGTGCCTGTATACATGATATCAGTTCCTCTGCGTCTAGATTGCATCATCATGCGACGGCGAACTGTGACAAAAGGATAAGATGTCAGGCTAGCAACAGCAGTGACAGACTGTGCAGTCATCTAGCTGATGGAGATGTGGGTATTCTTAGAATCTGGGAGCATTCCATTGGAGTGTGTTAGATACCAAGGCAGGCAGCTCGGAGATGATAATGCCCAGTACTGACACATCAAAGCCTTGGTACAGGCCCTGAATCCCATCAGATTTGTAGATCTTAACTAGGCAGCCACCAAGATCTTTGAATTCCCTTTCAGCTCCAGTTTTCCCACATCAGCTGCTAGACGGGTATGGGCAAAATCAAGAGGGTACACAAGGCACAAAGATGTGGCCCCAGCGTTCCCTGCAAAATTGCACCAAAACTGGGTCCTTTTGTCCACACCACCCAAAAAGATCTGCTTGTATTGGTCTTTGAAGGCAAAGTTGAGGGCCTGGGTGGGGAAATGTCTTATGACATTGGTCAGGTTACCACACCAGAAGGACAGGACTCCCTGTTCCTTGGGGATACGAACCACGCAGTCTATAATGACGTTGTATTGCTTATCTGCCATGAATTGCTTGCTGGCATAGTATGGTGCACCTGCAACAGCAGCTTGACCCGCTCGATGGGTGCTGCCACCGCCTTAGAGATGGCTGTGGCCACTCCACTGGCCAAGAAGTCCTTAGCGAAGGACACAGTGGCATCTGTCATGTTGAAAGCAAAAAATGAAGAGTCAGGCAAGTGGGGGACAGGGTAGGCTTGACAACTGGCTTTGACTCTTGGACTCTGGGATATTAAAACCATGAATTACAATACAGTCTTTCTCTTAATAAACTGTTTCAGATGCTTTGTTAGAGTAGTGTAAAGCCAACTGATGCACTGATTCCAAATCTGCCCATCATACATGGTATGGGACTCCAGCACAGAAAGAGACATATTGCTATATATTTTGTGTATTGTCTTTCTGAAAATTCTTGTCTTTATTTCTGAGAGAATAAGTAAATTGAGTGAGATGGTTTCTAACATGCTCATAATATTAGATGACCCTAAATTATTCTATATATCTATATTCTATATATATTCTAAAATATCCTCCCTGTTGGAGAAGGAATGTATTATTTTAATTTATTATGATGGCCATACTTGGAAGCTCAGTCCTTGCAAAAAGTGAAACAATTAAAACTGTGCCAAAACAAAGTCAAACAATATGGTTAACTGGGCAGCAGAAGTGGCACATGGAGTGCTGGCATGAGGACGTAGGAACTCTGGTACCCTGGCCACACTTGTAACAGATAGCTACATGGGACACATCCCTGAACAGGTCCTGAGCCAACACATGTATCTGTTCCATTTAAATATTTATTTTTATATTTAAAAATAGATATGCATATTTATATGTCTATATGTGGGTGTGCGTCAGTGCAGGTATCCCCGGAGGCCAGAAGATACAGATGGATTCCCTAGAGCTAGAGGTACACATTGTTGTGAGTTTCCAAATTGTAGGGTATCTTTTATATTATATGGATGTGTTACCCGTCAGTTCAAAAGCCAGTGGCCTATAGGAAAGGCTAGATTAAGGTGGGACATCTGGGGAGGCAGAAAAATATCTGGCAGGAAGTGAGGCATGGGAGATAAATTTGGGAAGACGCAGCAGGAGGAACTCATGGTATCTGAGCACAGGTATCCAGCCACACAGCAGAGTGTAGATTAGAGTGGGTGGGTTATTTTAAATTATGATCTTTACAGAGAAGAGCCTAACAATATGGCCAAGGTATTTGTAAATATATTTGGAGTCTGAGTTTTATTTCTGGAAACATGGGGTTGGTGAGGGAGAACCAGGGACAAACTTCTACACCAAATGTAGGTGCTGGGAATCAAACTGGAATCCTCTGCAAGAGCAGCAACTGGAGTTAACTCCTAAGTCATCTCGCCAGCCCTATGTATCCATTCTTCTACAGTTTATTTATTTATTGAAATCAGGTGTGTGTGTGTGTGTGTGTGTGTGTGTGTGTGTGTGTGTGTGTTAGAGACCAGAGGTCAACTATTTTAGGTGTTCTACTCAGAAGCACAGTGTTTTCTGAGAGACTCTCAGGGTCCTAGAACTCAATGATTAGGCTAGAGTGTCTGGCTTGAGTGCCACATGGATTTCCCTGTCCACAACTTCTCAGCACTGAAATTACAAACATGTGCCAACACGACTGGTTTTTATTTCATATGTGCACTATGGATCCAACTCAGGTCCTCATGCTTTAAACAACTGAGCCATTTTCCCAGCTCTGGTTCTTACATATTTTAAATCAGTAATTTTTTTTTTTTTTTTAGGATTTTGGGACAGTGGAGTATCTGACTTTCTGCTCTCAGGCATTGCTAGATGGTGTGAGAAAGCAGAGATTTGGATTGTAAATATTTTTATTCTATCCTTAAGACTATAGAGCTGTGAGGAATGGGAAGGGGATGGTTAGTTCTGCAATGGGAACAGGCATGCAAGAGTTCACACAAGGAGGGTAGCATGTTCTGTATTGGCTGGAGGTGAATATAGTCCGGTGTTTGATGTTACTCTGTCCTTGTGCATTAAGAGGGGACCACTGTGGTTTTTAGATCAGAAAGAACTATGGCTTGAGAGATATTGGAGAAAGGCCACAGCCTCAGAGAAAGAATGAGCCTGCCAGAAACCTTTCAGAGGCTTCACATTAAATGTGAAACTACTAGATGCCCAAGGGTCAGATACATCACTTCCCTCAAGCATGCTGTACAATGCTGTACAAAAGACAATCTGTAGAACCGGGTTAAAGGATAGAATGACACCATGGATTCTCATTCTCTGCCATGGCACCTTGGCAAGCCTTCTTCTCTTCTCATTTGCCTTAAATATTTAAGGTGGTGATTCATTGCTTATTAAACAGAAAAAATTTGGAAGTCGTTCCCTTGTGATAGACATTAAAGACTAGAGAGATAATGGGGGACAAGGCAAACGTCATTTGCTCTGCTGAAAGGGCTGCCTTGCTCCTGCCTTTTGGAGTCTCAAGTTTTTGACATTTAATTTTCTTTTGGCAGAAGAGAAAAATATAATCATGTCTACTCACCACTTTTATTTTTTTTTCCAGAGCCATTAAGAGATAACCCCAATTGAAGAAGAAATCTCAACCCAAGATGTTTTCCTTTGGATGGTTCCTGAAGATCTCCTTCTATTATATTCAATACCCACAGTTCTTCTGTAACCATTGATGTTGATAACTATATGGAATTGGCTTAGAGTTCCCATGAAGAACACAGTTGCATTTGTGGTTGCTTATTTCTGTCATAGGAGGTGGGATTCCTTCTCCTATTGGGTTGAGAATTGTCTTTCATTTTTTCTTCCACTCAATTAGGAAAGCATTTTGTTTTGGTTGAAAGATGTTTTTGTTTTATGTGCTCAGTTTTCAAAAAGCCTTTGAGTGCCGCACCAACCTGTGTCCCAGATGTTGGTTATTATGAACTTGGGAGAATTAATGAATTTACCAATGACAGGGAGGACACTGGAACCTAGGAGTGGGATTTGTGTGTCTTCACACTCTATGTCTCCAGGCCCCTTGGATGTTTTGTAGGGGTATAAACTGGGGGACTTTTTGATGTCTCTGGAGTCTGATAAACTTGGAGAACAGTTTTCTCTTTCCCTTAATGTTTTTTTTTTTTCTGGAAAGTTCCATCTCATTTCTTGCTTTAATGACGACATCCTTTATACCTAAGTAAAATTTCTGCTGTTAGAACTCTAGCATATTAGCTCCTTTGGTGCCCTGGGCTAGGATTCCAGTAAAGGAAGAGCTTCTACCTAGGAGGCTCAGAACTACCACCCACTTGTAGGGAGTACCACCATGACTCACAGCTTTTGTTTCTTCCACAGGATGGAGATCATATTTTCCACTCTTGCATCCCTAGGACCCTACATCATGGCAGTTCAATGAGAAAGCCAATGAAGTTTATGGGGGTTCACTGCAATTCAACACACATTTGCTACACACTGTTAGCCACAAACTCAGGAACAAATAATAGGTTGTCTAGTCTGTGTGTTAAGCCAGGACAAAAAGCTATATACCCCCAAAGGGGGATGTGTAAAGTCCAACTGCAAGGCATCAGAATGGAGGTGATATGTAAATCAGAGCTGCATGGCTGAGTGAAGAGGAACCAGGGACAATTGGTAATGTAGGCAAAGGGAATGCAAACCAGTGCTCAGGGTCTGGCAGTGCTTCTACAGGCAACATTGTGGGTTATTGAAGATGTTATTCTGTCACCTCTATCATGGATAGAGATAGAGATTAGAATACAGATCTGGGAGCTGGGCTCGGAATTGGTATAGGATTTTAGATTTAAAGGGAAAGCAGATGATTTTAGGCAGCTGAAACATGGAATTGATCTGGCTTCAGAAATAGCTTTTCGGTAGCAACTGTGGAGGACAGTTACAGAAAGAGAAAATTAGAGGCTAGAAACTCATTGGTATGGTTTCCTTTTAAACTGACTTGACCAGTGACATAGGGGTACTTGGGGTTGCAACTTGAGTCTGTCTCTCTCTCTTGGATTCCAGCATCTTTTATTCACCATTCTACTTGGCATTTCTTTTCAGGCAGCTATCAATGTTCTCAAACACAGAATACCCTACATGAAAGTCCTCACCTTCCCTTCCACTGACTTGTTCCAACACTAGCCTTCGTCATTTGACTCAATAGCAGCTCACTCCCCATAGTTGTTCAGAACAAACCCTCAGAGTTGCCTTTGATTTTTTTCCTTTTTCATACTACCTCTTCAACATAGCTAATCATAAAATTCCTATGTCATTTGCTCCCCTTTCTCCCCTTATATCTCCTCCTCCCCCCAGTATTCAACAGGGCAGATACTGTGTGGAGGGAAGCCTTCTTTTAACCTTCTCTTCTATTTAGGTCTGCTCCTGCTGTGCCCCCACGAGGGATTACTCCTCCAACCAGATAATAACTTTGTTCACCCCCATCTTGTGAGGCTGTGCCTGCTCCCGTTGTCTAATCCTGAGGTATGCCTTTCCTCAAAAACCTCTTACATTTGTCCAAATATCTTTCTATTTTTCTTGTAACATAATATATATATATATATATATATATATATATATATATATATATAATTATATAAACATATTATATATATATAATCTTCATGTATCTTTTTATTGTACATTGTCTGTCTTTGCATACTCAAATTCAGACCTGAAGAGATGAAGCTCTTTGTTGACTCAATTCTGTGACTCAGATCACTTCGGATAACACCTGACAAGCCTTAATACATAAGGTCAATAAATGAATGAATGGGTAGGTTATCAATCACTTTGTTATTTCTAGAATCAATGCTGGGGGAAGGGGGAGAACAACAACAACACAACACAAAACAAACAAAACAAAAACAATGTAAAGAAGAGCTCAAGTTTATTCACAGTTTGAGAGGAGAGTCCATCACAGCAGGGAAGGCGTGGTGACAGGAGCAAGAGGCAGTTGATGACATTGCATCCACAGCAGTCAGGAAGCAGAGAGCAATGAATGCTGGTACTCAGCTATACTTCTCTTTTCATTCTGTCTGGGACACCATCCCATAGAATGGAGCTGCCTACAATAAGGATGAGTCTTTTCATCTAAATTAACCTAAAATGGAAACTTCCTTACCGACATGTTAAGAGGTTTGTATTCTAGGTGATTCTAGATACTGTTCAGAGGACAAATAATAGAATCTTCACAGACAGTTTGCTGGAAAGAAGGACAGATGTAGGTACAAGTATCAGTTCTCTACATGGCACCGAGTGGATGGAAAGAAGAGTAAGGAATAGCTCTGTGAGCTGGCCTGGGCTGTTGTCTTACCTAATATGAATAGTGTTAAGAGGAAATGACTCTGAACAAAATTCATGAGCTCCACTTGGGTTTCTGTGTCTACTTTCCATGCTTCTGCAGCATTAAAGAGCAGGTGGTTAACATTTGAGTTTTACCTAATAAAAAGAGTCTGAGTTGAAACAAAGACTATTAGTCACCGACTTTGAGGGTCATGAGATCTCCTAGAGAGACAGCAATGTAAACGGGGAGAAAAACGCACAAAGATGTCCTTTATCGACATACCTAGAGATATCTCCATGTGCCTGCGCACAATTATTCTGGTTGCAGTTTTGTCCTTTTAGCACACCTGGGCTTGTATTATGGCTGTTTGATAAAGAGGCAAATGTGTAAGGATAATAGAGTGATCAGAACAGGTTTTGTCACATGGTCTTTGAATGTCATTCTTGGGTTACTTTCTCTGCCTACTGCTCTCCGTTTATTCTTGTTCATTCCCAGCTTTTTGAATCTTTCTTTTAGCATTTTCCCCAGTTTTTGGGAATATTTCTATATCTAGATATCAAATGTGGCTTGAAGTGATGGCTTGGTAGTTTATACTGTTTTCTTATCTTGCAAATAATCTGAATTTGATTTCTAGTACCAGTGTTAGATGATTCACAGCTTCCTGTAATCATACTTTCAGAGTTTGTGACAGCCTTTTCTAGCCTCTACAGACACTTGCACTCACAGGTGCATGTGTAGGTTTGTGCTCAAACACACCCATGCACCCACACATATGCACACTCAAGCACACATGCACATACCCATGAGCACATAAATGCACACATATGAACTCACATGCACACACACACATCATTAAAAATAAAATATTAAAACAAAATAGATGGCATATAGCAGATGCTTGGTCTCCCTGATAAGCTTCTTAAATTGTGGGTTGTTGTGACTGATATATAATGCCATAACTAAATTTGAGAATAATAAAAAATTGGCAATGTTAAGAAATTTCTGAATGGTCAGTGACCAAAAAATTAAGTCATAATATAATATGTTAAGACTCCCAGGTGTTTCTGGCAGAGATCACTTTCCCATGTTACGTTAGAAACTCCACTGAAACCTTAGACCAGACAACATATATACTTGGTACCGTGCAAGTTGTAATACCACACAACTCCGAGGAATAATGCTCTAAACTCCTCCACTGAGAGTTTGCAATTGCCAGTTTTTTAATGTACTTGTAATGTTTTAAAATGCCTTTATAAAAACATATATTTAATTATGAAAGAAAAAAGCATTTAATACATTCCCCACTATTGTTCTTTAACATGTAAGTTTCAAATTATTCTACCTTTCAATTTTATTATGTTAGACAAACAAGCATACCCATCTATTAATGTATAGATTGGCATTTGTCTTTAATAAATGGTAAAATTACATATACTAAAAGCAGGTTTTAAAGCAATTTTATTTTTGTTTATTACCAGCAAGTGTCCACCTTTTTTTTTTAAACGTCATTTATCCTGACCACAGTTTCCCTTCTCTTCTTTCCTCCTGTCCTCTCCACATCCTCTCCTCCTCTGTTTTTCTTCAGGAAGAATCCTCAGTGGATGTCAACCAGCCACAACATATCACTTGTCCAATTTATTTTTCAAAAGTTGAGGCCAGAAGAGAGGGTGTCAGATTCCCTGGGGCTGGAATTGGAGGCAGTTGGGAGTTGCTGGGCCATCTCTACAGCTCCATTGGTTACCTCTTCTATACAGCACTCACTGCAGAGTTGCTTGAAAGTGTCTTGGGTGTACAGGGTTCATAAGTGGAAAAAAAGTTTAAGAGTCACTGTTCTAGAGCATTGAAATACATGGGCAATTGCTTCCCTCACCGGGTTGCAGTAAACAGTCCTGCATACATCATTTCCCTGAACATTCCGTGAGCCCTCTAAAACAATTTGCTGCAAGGTTTCCAATTCCCCATTTCTCAAAACTCAGAGATCAGTTAAATGAGTTTGCATGTTTATGTGAGGTGATGATGCTTCTTCAAGCAAATGACTCTTTAAGGAAATTCAAAGAGCCATTTGCTTTTGCATTTCTATTCTTATTGTTTTTTTTTTTTTGTTGTTGTTGTTGCTGTTTTGTAAGACATTTCTTTGGGTTGGGAGATGGGGATGTGGCTCAGTAAGTAAAAACATATGCTGCACAAGGATGAGGGCCAAAATCCAAATCTCCAGCACCTGCATAATAAACTGGAGATGGCTTGTCCACACATGTAGCTTTAGTACTGGGTGACAAAGAGTCAGGAAGACCATTGAGGCTCACTGAAAGCTTAGCTCAAGGTTCAGTGACAGATCTGTTTTTAAAGGAATGAGGAGGAAGGTGATAGAGTGGTTGGTATACCTGTTTCCTCCTCTGGTCTCTGTGCCTGTATTTACACCCACACAAAGACCTGTACATCAACTACCAGAGACAATGCACACACAGACATACCAAATTACCTTAGGGAAAACGTAACCAGAAAATTATGTGTGTGTGTGTGTGTGTGTGTGTGTACGTGTATATGTATATGTATGTATATGATGTGTGTATATATCTAATATATACACATATGTAGCACTCTGTATTGTGTTTAGAAACCCTTGCTGATTGGAAGACTTGTTGGGACTTGTATGTAATAGTCCTCTCTTCTTAGAACCAAAGGCTCTGATAAATGCCCTCATCTGCATCTTAATACTATTGGAAGCTATTGCTGATCCAGTGTGCCTTCTCAAGTCAGCCAGAACCTTTTGAGACAGCAATTTTAAAGACAGAATTTAATGAATTTCTTGACTTACTATGTTAGACAGTAAGAAAATATCAGGGATGTTTTCTTCCAATCTTTAAGAGGATTTTCACGATTCAGATGCTATTAAATGATACTGTGGTTAAGCAAGCCATGCCTTTGGCTTGCCTTCTCTAGTGTCTCTCATTCTTTCTTAGGTATCATTGATGTCTATGCTACTGATGCTCCAAGCCCCTGTTTTTCTAGTCTAGGTATAGCTGGTCAGATAGACAATGCCATATGCTCAGGTTTGTCTTAAGACTACAGTGATAGTGAAAATGACTGTGGTCATTGTAGCCTGTCTATCCATTACTGAGACAATAATGTGTGACAAAGCACTTCAAACTTAGCAACTTCAAACAACAGTCATTTATCCTCGATTCTCTACCAGTAGGCTCCTTGGGTCTGGTGTACTTGGATGGGATGGGTGGTTGTGCTTCACAGTGCTGGTTCTAGCTGCACTTCATCTTCACTTCTGGCTAAGCTCCTGTGTTCATCTTGGAGTCTGAACAAAAGGAGCAGGAGTGATCTGAGAAAAACTGGGAGTTCTTTTGGTGATGATGGCTGTAGAAGATGGTCTATCAGTCAGGTACAGAATTATTCGAATATATTTAAAAGATTATTTTATTTTTTATTAGATGTTTGTGTATAAGTTTGTGAATATGACTGTTTGTAGAGATGGCTGTTAAATCTCATGAAGATGGAGTTATAGGCAATTATGGGGCACCCAACTTCGATGCTAAGAACTAAACCTAAGTCCTCTTTGAGAGCACTATGTGCTCTGAACTGCTGTGCAATCTCTAGGGCCCCTAATGCTGATTTTTGTTGGGTCATAACTGATAATTAAAGATCTTTTCAAAATGATTTATATACATGTTTCTGGTTGCTATTGATTACATTTTACAAGAAAAAATATTTAATTAGACAAATGTATCTTCCACATGCATGAGTGAGAAACAAAGTGTTAAGACCTACTGTGAAGAAGACAGATCTCTTAGAGAATTGAGAGACCAGAAAGTGACATAATTAATGAGCTGGAAAGGATATTTTCATTATGTCTTTTGGCAAGAGATGAGTATAAGTGGGTGGTATCCAGGATGTCAACAGTCATCAGAAATCTGACACCCAGGTATGATATAAGTAAGACAGGATTTATTTGGATTCAAGGTTCCAGAAGGAGGGTCCCTAATGGTAGCACAGATAGAGGAGTAGGCAGCCAGAACAGGAAGCTAAGAGATCACATCTCAATTACATAAAGAAGGTAGCAAGAGTACCCTGGAACCAGAATGAAGCTTTAAACTTTGTAAACTCTGTCCCCTGTGGCATCCTTTCTCCAGCAAGATGTTATGTCCTAAAGATTATATAAACTCTCCAATCAGCACCACCACTAAGGGTCAAAGCATTTAAATACTTGAGCCTATGGGACAGAATTCTCATTCAAACCAACACCAGGTCAATGTTAATGTTCAAAGTTTCGGTAGTTTGGATCTATAAAATCTAATGCTACAGCTAAATTTTATTGAACCTCCAGGCTTCATGTTTGATTCATCACACAAGTGGGCAAGAATACACATTGCATGCTCCTTCTGTGATCTCCTACACTATGTTAAAAGACAAACAAATACATTCTTTGTTATTTGGCAGCCTTCCCTAGAATATGCTTTTTTTTCCCTTAAGATATTTTTAATTTAAGTACAAATACATTGGTCAGTTCACAAATCTACTTTATCAGACATCTGTAGACTGGTTATAGAATGATGGCTAAACCCATTCAACTTGCTTCATAAATAAAGTTTTATTGAATCACAATCCACTTCTTTCTTTTATATATCTATAGCTGTTTCTGCACTACACAGCAGAAATGCATAGCAGGAGCTGTTTCATGTTACAAAGCCTAAAATATCTACTCTCTGGCCCTTTGCAGAAAACATTTACTGACTTCTGCTATAGAGCATCTGGGTGGATCAACATGCCCATGAAATCATGGTAGTAGGAAGGCAGCTTTCCATTTAAGTGACAGGGTGACATGATTTGTTTTGGAATCTGTATCTGAACTAGGTCTAGATGGGACCTCAACCATGGCTGGAACCATGGTTCAAATGATATCCTCTTATTTTCCACCACCTGCCTCTGCTTTGGTTGATTCTCAGAAATACTTTCCATGAGTGGTAGAAAACCTGAAATACCTGGGCTTATCGACGATTCATAGCTTTTCTAATTGCTGAAAGAAGACTCCTCTTTCAGCATTGATTCCAGTACTCATCTTCATTCTATGGGATTTAGCTTTAGCTTGGTGATCAACCTTTGGCCTAGGAGAGGAGAAAACTCTGTACATATCATTTTTATTGCAGGCTCTTCCTCTGCCTGTAGCAAGAAACAAAACAGCATTTGTCTGATAGCTTGGAAGTTAGGGAGGAGGTTCTCCTAGCAGGAATGAGAGGGTAACTAAGGATAGCCACAAAGTTGGAGCCAGGCAAACATCCAAGAGAGCTTTTGGTGGTTATATTATATTTCTACACTTTTGACTCTCGTTGGGATTTCTTCTAAGTGCCTAATTATTGATTTTTGTTTTATCTTGCATCCTGAAACACTTGTATTCTACATCTTTGCTCCATCCTGTCTGAGCATCTATTGTTTTACTTAGTGCAAGTTCAAATATGAAAGTCACTGTGTAGTGTAGACCTCAATGAAATACACGAGAGCAGAATCAACCAAGCACAGTATAGAAGAGATAATTAAGTTTAAGCATTATCTAGTCTTTTGCCAATTCCCAATAAAAGACTGATCAGACATTCTTCACTCTGGTAGAATTGTTGGAACTTATTTTAACCCCAGCTCGACCTGGTGCTTAGTGAATGTTTCACACAAGAGCTTTCCTCGCATAGACCCCTGGTTCCAATGTCCCAAAGTTTGTTATATTTTTTTTCTTACATAGTTAATATTTTCCTTACCATAACTCAAGTTAGGATCTGGAGAAACTGGTATCCCTAAATCATTTTATCCTCTGAAGTACTAACTAAGAGTTTTAAAGGATGTTATTATTGTCACTGTGGTTGAAATGAAGTGCTGTAGCAGATTATCCTCAGTAGAAGGAACGCCCACAGAGAAAGGGAGGGATGGAAAGGCTTAAAAATCATGCCTCTATGTAGTCTTTCCTATAAACTTTCCCTCATTATTAGTAAATTCCTTTTATCACCAGAATCATGTTTTAGACTCTGATTGTGTTATGTGACTCTGTAGTAAGAAAACTGCTACCACTAATGACCTCTCCCACAATTTCTTCACGAGAGGTACTTTTTTAAAAAAAAAGCTTTCTGAAAGTCTTTGTGTTTCTTGTAAGTGAATGTATTAAAATGAATATAATTTTCAGTTAAAATTATCTACATTCCCAAGGAATGCTGTCTTGTCTGCTTATGTAACCAAAGAGCACTCTCATCTTTGTGACTTAAATCTTTGCTTGGTTTCAGTCCAACGAGTTTCCTTATACCATCCCACACCCTTATCTAAAATACGGCCATGTCCTGCTGAGGCATGTGATTGTATTTAGTCATTTAAGCAAAAACAATGTGCCATGGTATAAAAATGGAATGACATTACTAAAGAACACTGTGGTCCTAGGTTTGCTAACTCAGAAGAACATAAGAATAAGCTGTGCAGGAGATCAAGGTGAAAATATTACAAGTCAAAGATTGGTGGGGGTGAAGTGCCCCAAACACAGCCAAATCACCTAGGACACAAGTCTTTGTCTTGAGCCTAAAATAACTTGGGCTGTTTTTTCATCAAATGACAGTAAAAATAGGGGTAAGCTATTTCAGACAAAGAGGCAGAAAATAGGGCTGTGATGCTCTTTCATCATGTGAGCATAATGAACAGATGTTAGACTTGTTGATGTGGTCACCCTATGTCCACCTAAGCACCACAACGGCCTGGCAGGACCTCAGCAGAGAAAGAAGATGGCAGCTGCTCTGTGTGACCGAGATCTGAAAGGACAGTAAATGTATCCTGAGTGTGCTCAGATGAAGGTCTCTGGTTAAGGTCCCCAGTGACACATTCTGAGGACAAAGTAGGAAAATGTCACTGTGGCATTATATGTGACAAATAAAATAAAATAAAATAAAATAAAGCCAACCTGTTTGATCCTTATTTCTGCAGTCCTCAAGGATGGATAGGGACCAGGTCTGGGGTTGTTACACAGAGATGGCAGGTGTTTCAAAGAAGCTTCCTGGGGTTGTCAGAGCATCTTGGTGCTGGAGGCCTATCTACCTCCCTCTGGCATGCCATTGTTATGTTTCATTGCAGGGACCACTCTCAATTCCATCTGCTTCCTTTCAGCTTTGAGGATCCACATGCCCACTCATGCTGCTGACTCATTGGGGGACATTAACCACTGAGATATCAAGCCATATGAGGCTTTTGAAAATGTATGAATTGATATGGGGGAACTGGACCCCCAGGGAGATTAAATATTCATGTTTACTCAGCTAGCACATTTTAAAATCTCTGGTCTATTTGCATCACTTTTGAACAGATATTCATGGGGTGTCTGCTGTATGCCAGACGTACAGGAAGCCATACATGTTGCTAGGAGATTATGGAAAATAAAACTGACCTAAAAGTTTCTATCATAGGAAGTCAGTAAATAGTTTTAGATAGTGGTGCAAAATTATGAGAGGGGGTGATGAGGCATTGTTACCTTGGTTTCATTTGACTGAGAAATATAAATGTACTAATAGTTGATGTGTAATGGCCTATACTTTACTAGGCAGATGTGAGCTGGGTTACTATCATTTCTATCCAGCTAACTTACTACTGCATTTTGTGATTGCTCCTGTACTTTGATATTTAAGATCCCTCCATCCTAGTCCATGTTGACATTTGTAGCTCCAACACCTTCTGTACGATTCAAGCTCTTTGCACCCCACCTGTACCTCACTCTAGTACAACCTGTCTTTATCTCGTGCCTTCATACACAGGACAGAGGGAATATGGAAATACAAGCTGGCATATATTAGGGCATTACCCACTGTCTAGGATTTCCTTTTGGATAGATTTCCATTTGTCATCCAAAGAAGCTGTGCCTTGACTTCCACTCCCATGCTTTTGGCAGGAGCTAATCTTACCTCCTTATTGTACATTGAGACTCTGTTAGAGCACTTCCTGTGATCTGGCTTGACACATGAGTTGTTGTACATTCTTATTTCATGAGTAGAATAGGAATTCTTAAATAATGGAGCCCCTGTCCTTGTCTCTTTCTTGATATTTTGTAGATCTTTGGAAAATTTGAATTTTTGTTCTCATTTATCAGCATTGCTATCCTCTTTTCCACCAGCATCTACATAGAGAGTGCCTTCCTCCCCATTTCCCATTTCCTCAGTTCTCAGTCCTAGAGCATTTATGGAGGCAAAACCTGAATCCATTTATGCTTTGTGATGCTAAGGAGAACATTATTAACACATGACTAAGTCTGTATCTAGCCATTTGAGTGAGAGAAAAGCTTCATTAGGTTTGATTTAACAGTCATGATAGAGGATATATTTGGCCTTTTAGCAGGTCATAGCTATGCATGCTGCTGTACCATGTACCAAGTTTGAGGCAGACATCAGAATACTGCCTCCAGCCTTTATCAGATGCTTCAATAGTTTTGATCCTAAGTTTTCTAAGATGCTTTTGCCTCCAGACCCAAGTTTACCCCCCAGAGACAGACTCTAAAATAAAAATTTGCTGAGAAGTTAATTGAGATCCACACCTAGACAAGAAGGAAGGGGGCAGATTTGGCCGTAGGAGGACAAACTCACAGTGTGACTGCAAGTGAGCACTCTGGACCAGCTCTTCAGAGCTGCACAGAGGTGGTCAGCAGGCGAAGGTTGAGCTCTGAGAAACAGTGCTCAATGGAAGATGTGGCTGTGTTTATCAGGAGGAATGTTTATCAAGTGACCTCGGACATGGCTGCTTCCCTAGAAAAGGAGGTTCCTAGGCAGAATTACTGCTGGCTAGAGAAAACTGAGAAAGGTCTGAGGAACATGGAGGCCACCAGTGTCCTGCTAAGTGCCAAAGAGATCCATGGGCTGTTAAAACCTTGTGGTCATTCTGCTAGTAACCCTGGAAATTTTGAGAGATTTATATCCCTTGTGGGCTTCTCTTAGCTAGTGAATAATACTCAATTTTTCTCTATCCCATAGGGCCCTTCTGAAGGGTAGACCATGCTGTCTTCAGAATTTTCCTGTAAAGTTAAACTCCATTGTACTCCATTTGAGGAGTATTTGCTTAACATCCAATCATTACAGGATTCTAGATGTCTGTGTCCCACTTCCCAATCTAAAGCTCTGGAATTTCCCAGAGACATTTCAGAATTAAGTACTTACCCCTGAATTCTCAGCCTATTTTCAAGAAAGTAAAGACAACCAACTGTGTGTGCCTACGGGGCATGTTTTTAACCTCTCTACCTCTTTTAGCCTCCATTTCTCTATCTGTAAATTGATCATGAAGGAAACAATTTGCAAAGTTCAAACTGTGAGCAAATGCCCACCACTAATACAATCTGCTATCAATGAGGACTTTATCTATAAATTTGGTTAACTTCAGGTTGAAAACCTTAGGAAAATAAAATGCTCCTGTAAGTAGCATGCATGGGTGTTCTTCCTTTCTTGGGTCACTAAACAGTGCAATGACTATGTAATAACAACCTTGTATTAAGTGTTATGACTATTTCAGACATGATTTAAAGTTTATGGGAGGATAGGTGTAAGTTCTGTGCAAAATTTATGCTATTTTCCATAGGGGCTGAAGTGTTGTGGCATTTAGATATTTGTGGGGGTTTCTGAAAATTATTTTTCCAGATATTAACACAGTCTTGAATAAAGATAGCTATTCATTGTAAATAAAAACTACATGTGATCCCCAAAACTATTCTCATTAAGGCAAACAGCACCAAATACTAGTGAGCATGTGGCAAAAATGGAACTCTTCCAGACTGCTGGTGAGAATACAGCTTCCATAGAATCAGTATTTGGATTCTCTAGCACTCTAAGGAGAACATGACTGTATGATGACCATTCAAGAACCTCAGCCAGCACAGTACAAAGATTCTTACACAAACATGTTTATTGCTGAATTGTTCACAGTAGTCAACACGTGTTCATCAACAGATGAATGGAATAAAGAAAATATGAATATGTCTCCAATGAAGATTATTTCAATTTCTAAAAAACTTAAGTCAAGGGTCCCTACTTGTGTACTCTTTGGTTGGTGTTTTGGTCTCTGGAAGCTCTGGTGTGTCTGGTTGGTTGATATTGTTGGGGTTGAAAACCCCTCCAGCTTCTTTATTCCTTTTTCTAATTCCTCCATTTGGGACCAAGTTCTCAGTACAATTGTTGACTGAGAGCATCTGACGTTGTATTTCTAAGGCTTTGGTAGAGCCTCTCAGGAGACAGCTATATCAGGCACCTTTCTGTGTGCACTTCTTGGCATCCACAATAGTGTCTGGGTTTGGTGATTGCATATGGGATTTTATGTAGCAGAGGATGGCCTTATCAGGCATCAAGGAGAGGAGAGGCCTTTGGACCAGTGAAGGCTCAATATCCCAGTGTAGAGGAATGCCAGGGCAGGGAGGTGGTAGGTGGTAGGTGTGTCAGTGAATACTCTTATAAAAACGTGGGGGGGGGATTTTAGAGGAGAGGAGAATATGAAAAAGGGGCTAACATTCAAAATGTATGTAAAAAATCAAATAAAAATATTATAAAACTGGTTATGCTATCTGTAGGAGAATGGACAGAACCAGAAATTAATCATGGAAGATAAAATGTCAGAATTAGAAAGACAAATACCATGTTTTTTCTTATTTGTGGATACTAGAGTTTATATTTATATTTGTATTCATTTATATTTGACATGAAAATAGACAGGAAAATTATTTTCTACATTGAGTTGAGTATTGTTATTTCAAGGTCTGTAAAAATAATATTGGAATTTTGATGTGAATTTTGTTAAATCTGTAGAGTACTTTTGGTAAAATGGCCATTTTTACTATACTAGTCCCATCCATCCATGAACATCAGAGATTTTTCCATCTTGTGATATGTTTTTCGATTTAATTCTTTAAAGACTTAAAATTCTTGTCATATAGGTATTTCATTGGCTTGGATAGAATTACACCAAGATATTTTATATTAATTTTTTCTATTGTGAAGGGTGCTATTTCCCTAACTTCTTTCTCAGCCCATTTACTATTTGTGTATAGGAATGGCTACTGATTTTTTTTGAGTTAACTTTATATCCAGCTACTCCACTAAAGGTATTTGTCAGCTATACTTAGAGTTTTCTGTTAGAACTTTTGAGGTCAGTTATGTGCACTATTTTATCATCTGTGAATAGAGATACTTTGCCTTTTTACATTCCAATTTGTATCCCTTTGATCTCCTTTAGCTCCTATTTTTCTAGCTAAAACTTCAAGTACTGTACTGAATAGATAAGGTATAGATAGGAAGAGAGTTGATAGACTTGTCCCTGATTTTAGTGGAATTGCTTTGTTTCTCTCCATTATATCTGATGTTGGCTATAGGCTTGCTGCATTTTGTCTTTATTATATTTAGGTATGTGCCTTATGTGGTGATCTCATGAGTCTATCATAACTCTCATCAGAGAACCTTCAGCCAAGCAGCTGATGGAATCAGATGCAGGGATCCACAGCCAAACATTAGGCTGAGCTTGGGAAATAATGCAGAAAAGGGGAAGGAAAGATTGTAGAAACCATAGGAGTCAAGGGTAGAATAAAAAAAACCTAAAGAATCTACTAACCTGGGCCAATGGGGCTTACATAGATTGAACTGCCAATCAGGGAGCATGAATGGGACTAACCTCTGTACATAGTAACAGTTGTGTAGCTTGGTCTCCATGTGGGTAACAGTGGGAGCAAGGGCTGTCTCTGACTATGTTACCTGCTTTTGGGACCCTTTCCTCTTACTGGGCTGCTTCATTTAGCCTCAGTAGGTGGGACTAGTCTTACTACATCTTAATATGCCAAAGATGGTTGATATTCTTTGGAGGGTTCACATTTTCTGAAGGGAAAGGGAGGACAAATGGATTGAAGTGGGTTGTGAAGAAAAGGAGGGATGAGAAACATTGGTCTGGGGTGAAATGTAAAAAAAAAAAATTAATTAATTGAAAAGAATGAAACCTTTAACAACATAAGCATAATTGTGTCCTCTTAATCTGTAAACCTGTAAGTCTGTAAAAATTTAGACTTTTTGTCCTTCAGGCAAAACCAAAAGGGGAATGAAGTTAGCTTTTCAGAAAAGCAGTGTTTCCCTGCCTTGTTCTATCTGGTGTAGGCTTTGCATTTACTTGTTTTCAGTCTATGACTTATTTTCTGTAAATGTATTCTTCGTCAAACAGAAATTTTAAATTTATAATATTCCCCCATCGTTACTGCATTTTAAATGTTTCTGAAGAAAGCTTCCTGATTTAAAAAAAATAAATAAGTAAATTCTGTTTACGAAGCCCATCAGTATGTACAGCTCTGAGCCAATTTTAAGAGCAAGAAAGCCATTCTTAGCTGAGTACCAAGTGGATGTGTAGCAGAATAGGAATTCCAGATGGCTCAGCATTCTGCTTATAGGGTTGCATCTTCCGGAGTGGGAAGCGAACCTCTTTCTACACTTACATCCTTCCTTTTCCAAGGCATCAGTGTTCCCCATGAGCACTGTTCAGGCAGAGTCCTAGAAGGGAGTACAGCATTGCCTGCAATATCTTGATTATTTATTTTAAGTGGGAGAGGAAGAAATCCCCAAAGGCAAGATACTGAGTGTTATTTTGTGTTTCTGTTTATTGAATGTCCTGATTAGCACATCCTTATAAAGTGCCTCTTGAGCTAATTAAGTTAACATGCATTGAAACTTGCATCTACTTTCACATGCTACTCAAATAGAAATGCCTTATAGTTAAGAAAGAAAGTTTCTCTGAGGAAAAACAAAACTGTCTCTTTGAATGGGATTATGAAGGATGGAGGTTCTCTGGGTGGGGAACATCAAAATATCTCTGTAGGCTTATATTTTTCTAAATCTACTTTCAATAAGTATACTTAAATTCTTTAACCTCTTGTGTCTGGTTACTTCTATACCTTTCAAGACATAGCAAAGAAGGAGATATAAATATTCATGCTACCTCTGGGGATTTTAGGCACACACTGTGGCTGTAATCCTCAGACTCAGCCACCTAGTCCTTGACCACATTTAGCACATAAATTTAAACTTGCCAAGGTACTTCTCCTTGATGGACTGTAGCTGACAAAATGATGCTTTAGAAAGAGTTCTGAGTTGGTTTTGGTACTCAGTGGTGTAGTGTAGAGAATATCAGTACCATGTACCATAGAATCTGGATAGAAAATCAGTGTCTAAATTTACCCAGAGCTCCAAGTCTCTATAGAGGTTCTGCATAGATTGCTTTTCCATAGAAAAGTTTCTACTGTATTACACATTGGGTATATATTATAATTTGTGCATGGGGCCAGCCCTGGCATGAGGGTTCTTCCTGAGGCAATGGAAGGGGAAGAGCATTGGCAGAGGGTAAAACTCTGTCTTATGAGATATTTAGGGTTCTGTATAGAAAAGAATTTACTATCTAAGTTACTATGGTACTGCAGCTGATCTGCCTTCTGTGTTTCTCTGAGGCCAGAAACTGGAGTCTCTGGCACTTAGCACCTCTTCCTAAAACAGCAAAGGATTAAGTAATAGTCTCTGTACTTTCTCAGCAGGAACTGCTGGGCTCTGAAGAGAAAAATTATGCTAAGTGGGGAAAAGGGAAAAATTCTCCCAAGAAATAAAAGTTTCTCCTATCTATCTCTCATCTCTTTTGTCCAGATGCCTCTTGCTTGCTGGTCTAGGGGGAAGTTTGGAGCAATAAATTTCTATTGAACCAAGAGAAGAGAATAGCACTTGCAGAAGGAAAAACTTTTACATAGGCAAATATGCATAAACTCACATAAGTTCACATAAACATTTATGAATGTGCATTTATACATTTCCACTCAGACCAGTTGGGCCCAGCTTGCATGCATTCTCCTAATAACAATTTTACACACACACACACACACACACACACACACACACACACACACACACACATACACACATATGCACATGCACACACAAACATTCTCACAATTACATACTTACACATACACATTCATACTTACATATGCATACAGAACAAAACAGCAAGCAATAGTGCAGAAAAAACCCACTCATTCTGGATAAAAAATGAGCTCCAATCTTTATTGTACAGAGAAAGAGTAAGCTTCTACCTTTTTAATACTAAATGAATGAAACCCAAGTTTGTAAGAAAAAAAGCTTTGTTCTTTTTAATAAGACTAAGCCTGCCTTCTTATTAAGAAGGGAGCTGTTCTGTCCTGTGGTAAGGATGAACCTGCCTGCTCCTGCTCTCTGCAGCTTCCTCTCTTTTCCTCTTTCCCTCTGCATTCTGCACATGGCTCTCTTAGTATTTTAAGTTACCTATAGTTTCTAAGTTATTCCACTCTGCATCCTCTTTCTAATTTTGCTCATTGTAAGTGAGAAGTCATCTGAAGTCAAATTCATTCACTACACTTAAAAACACAAACTTTGGTAGTTTAGCCTGATGTACCTCCAATGTGCTCAGAACATTTCCTTTATACTACAATTTGGCACAGTCATATGACACAATGTCTGTTGCAAAACAAAATGTGAATAGTTCATGTGATTTGGGGAATACCTTTATCCCCTACAAGCTGGTCACACAGAGTACTATTTTGTGACATGTTGTTCTCCTGGTCAACCAGGTGACTGTGTGGTCTGGTGGCTCATTGTCTTGTTCTGTTTCACCAGAGAGGATCGCATACTGCATATCGCTGGCCAAGAGAAAGTCACAATTCAAAATTTGGAGTATTTTTTTAAGTGTGTATTGCTTTCATACAGGTAGAAGGTTATAAAAGTTTTAAATCAAACCCTCAATGTGTAGACTATCTGTATATATTTATTAGAACACCAACAAGAGAGGAGTTTGAGTATCAGCAAGTGATAATGGCCCCTTTAGCATGTGTGTGTGTGTGTGTGTGTGTGTGTGTGTGTGTGTGTGTGCATGCGTGCATAAAACTTTATTTTCAGATTTAAATGGGGTAAAATTTAATTTTCAGATTTAAATGGGGTAAAATTTAATTTTCAATGCTCAAACTTATGAGTTACATGAAATATCGTTTTTGAAGTTTATCAAACAGTTGAGCTATGAAATGCCACTGAAGCTAAGATACAGAACATTTCTTCCCACAAATACCCTATAAAATACCCATATTAGCCATTTTCACACTCAGTATGTGTGTGTGTGTGTGTGTGTGTGTGTGTGTGTGCATATGCAGAGGCCAGGCAGGATGTTACTTCCTTTCCTCAATACTCACCACCTTCCATATTATGTTTCTCAAATACAGTCTCTTACTGAATCTAAAACTTTGCTTTTTTTTTTAAGGTGGGGAACTAGACTGGACGTCTAGTGAGCTTTAAATTTCTCCTGTCTCTACTTCCCAACTTTGTGATTATAGACACATATTGCATATCCCAGCTTTTTTTGTGTGGGCTGTGGATATGAACTCAAGACCTCTTACTCTTGTAGCAAGCATTCTTAACCACTGAGCCTTCTCCGCAGCCTGTTATTCTTTCTTTTTTTAAAAAGTCTTACAACTTTATTTTTAAAAAAGAGGAATACATATACAGATTTTAAATGCATTTTGGCATAATATTTTATTAAAATTTTTGTCAGTACTTAACTCTTTTAGAGGTTTGATAGCACGCATTGAAATCCCACTAGGTACCATAAGCATAAAGCACATGTAGGACAGAACAAAACATGGAAACAGCCTTCTTGTTGAGTATAGATTAAGCACAATGATCTCTGAATACCAAAAATTGCCTCAAGGCTATTATCTTAACTCTTGGATTATTAATGATTTAAGGTCTAGGTGTAACAAAATCTGAGAAGGTGATATACATTTATTTTTTTCCTAAGAAGGACTGAGGCTTTCATTTATTTATTTATTTTATGGCCTTTGTTTTTCTTGAGCTTCATATAGCCTGTGAGTTGTTTCTGGGGGTGTTCAGAGCTTTCTGGGGTTAGTATCCAATTATCAGTGACTGCATATTATGTCTGTTCTTTTGTGACTGGGTTACCTCACTCAGGATGATATTCTCTAGATGCATCCATTTTTTTTTAGGAATTTCATAAAGTCATTGTTTCTGATATCTGAGTAGTACTCCATTGTATAAATATACCGCAATTTTTGTATCCATTCATCTACTGAAGGACATTTCTTTCTTCTTTGACCATGCTATTTCTTAATAGGACATTGTTCAGTTTCCATGTGTATATGGGATTTTTGTTGTCCTATTTTTTATTAAAGAACAGCCTTAGTACATGGCGATCTGATAAGATGCATTGGAGAATTTCAATCTTCTTATATCTATTGAGGCTTGTTTTGTGACCGATTATATGGTCAATTTTTGAGGTGCAGAATTTGTATTCTTTTGTTTTAGGGTGAAATGTTCTGTAGATGTCTATTAATTCCAATTGGTTCATAACCTCTGCTAGTTTTACTTCGTCCTTGTTCAGTTTCTGTTTCCACGATCTGTCCATTGATGATTGTGGGGTGTTGAGGTCTCCCACTATTAGTGTGTGTGGTGCAATCTATTTTTGTGCTTTATTAGGGTTTCTTTTATGAATATGGGTCCTCTTGTATTTGGAGCACATATGATAAGGATTGAGTTCTTCCTGATAAATTTTCCCAGTAATGAGTAAGAAGTGTCCTTCTTTATCTTTTTTGATAATTTTTGGTTGAAATTGTACTTTATTCAATATTAGAATTGCCACTCCCACTTGTTTCTTGGGGCCATTTGCTTGGAAGTCTTTTCCCAACCTTTTACTCTGATATAGTGTCTGTCTTTGTCTCTGAGATGAGTTTCCAGCATGCAGCAAAATGCTGGCTCTTGTTTATGTATCCAGTCTGATAGCCTATGTCTTTTTATTGGGGAATTGAGTTCATTTATGTTAACAGATATTAAGGAATAGTGGTTGCTGCTTCCTGCTATTTTTGCTTTTAGATGTAGAATTGTTTCTGTGTGTCTTTTTTCTTTTGGTTTTCTTGCTTAGTTATTTCCTTGTTTTCACTAGGATGTAGTTTCCCCCTTTGTATTGGGTTTTCCAATTATTATTCTTTGTAGGGCAGGATTTGTGGTCAGATATTGTGCATTTTGGTTTTGTCCTGGAATATCTTGGTTTCTCCATCTATGATGATTGAGAATTTTGCTGGGTATAGCAGCCTGGCCTGACATTTTTGTTCTCTTAGGGTCTGCATGATGTCTGTCCAGGATCTTCTAGCTTTTCATAATCTCTATTGAGAATTTGGGTGTAATTTTGATTGTTCTGCCTTTATATGTTACATGACCCTTTTTTCTTACTGCTTTTAGTATTTTTTCTTTGTTTTGAACACTTGGTCTTTTGACTATTATGTGTCGGTGAAAATTTCTTTTCTGGTCCACTCTATTTGGAGTTCTGTAGGCTTCTTTTATGCTCATGGTCATCTCATTCTTAAGGGTAGGGAAGTTTTCTTCTATGATTTTGTTGAAGATATTTACTGTGCTTCTTAGTTGATATTCTTCGCCCTCTTCTATTCCTATTATCCTTAGGTTTGGTCTTCTCATTGTGTTCTGAATCTCCTGGACATTTTGGTTTAAGAGCTTTTTGGCTTTTGCATCTTCTCTGACTGTTTTGCCTATGTTTTCAATGTTGTCTTTGGACCCTGAGATTCTCTCTACCATCTCTTGTAATTTGTTGGAGATGTTTGCATCTGTGACTCCTGGTTTCTTTTTTAGGATTTGTACCTCTAGGGTTGTCTCTTTTAGTGTTTTCTTTATTGTTTCTATTTCCATTTTCTGCATGCAAGGACTTTCCGGGAGGATACTAAGTCCCTATGGCAGAGTTCCTACTCCCCTGAACCAACTGGAGGGCCGTGTTTTCTGCGTGCTTGGCCTAGAACTCTCTGAGCTTTGGCTACTCATGGCACAGTCTCACCAGGCTTGTGCCCCTGGATCTCCGCTGTTCTAGGTAGCCAGTACTTAATTTTTTTAGAGATTTTATAGCATGCATTGAAATCCCACTAGTTACCATAAGCATAAAGTACACGTAGGACAGAACATAACATGGAAACATTCAGTTTTCTTGGTGAGCATAGATTAAGCATAATTATCTTTGAATACCAAAAACTGCCACAAGGCTATATTCCTAGATCTTGGATTATTAATGATTTACTGTCCAAAAGCCTGAGTCTTGACGTGCTGACAGATTACAGTAGAATGGGCATCTCAAATGGAGGTGGAAGATGGTGCCATGAAAAAGCTCTGAGGGTTTTTCTTCCTCTTCATTCTCATCTCTCTCTCTCTCTCTCTCTCTCTCTCTCTCTCTCTCTCTCTCTCTCTCTTTCTCTTTCACACACACACACACACACACACACACACACACACACACTATGGAAACCTTGGACAGGGAAGAATGGGCTGAGACACAAAGCCTGTCTTACAGCAGAGGATACTGGAGTCTAAAGAGGAGTGAAAATAGGAGAAAAATATTCAGAGGCCAAACTAACTGGAGAACAGTGGCTTGTTAGGTGCTTCCATTGAGTTTCTGTCAGCTTTGAGAGCTTCTCCATCCTGCACCCAAGCTTGGTGACTGATCCTGTCTGCCCTCTTGTTGTACCTTCTACAAAATGTCTTTGAGTAGTGCCCAACCTGCACAACCTTTTCAAAAGGCTTCTTAAATCTGAAAGTGTCCCTTTACTTAATCATTTCTCAATTACTAAGCTTGGCAGAGAGCTTCAGATGAATAAAAAATCATTTGTGGAAAATCCATCTTCTTCACCCATCCAACTTTTTGGCAGAAATATTAAAAATGCAGGCAATGTTTTCCATCAGGACATTGACTATCCATATTTCTTAATGAGATCTTATTATCAAACCTGAGGTAAATATGTGTACTTCAATAGCTCATAGCGATTGCATGCCTTAGTTTTTAGAATCTCAGTATGAAACATTACAAATATAAAAATGTGTGCCATTCTCTTCATAAAAGTTTATGCCAGAAAATGGGAGGCATTTGCTCTTGAGCCACTGGTGTCATGGCTGACAGGAATACTGATGAGGTGGATTGGTCCCAGTCTCTCTAGTCTTCATTGTGCAGCCTCTCCTCACACAGTGCCTTCTCAGGCTTCTATAGTTGAATAACTTCAGACATCTAGCCTAGTAATCTGTATTTCAAAATAATCACTGGTGTTTTGATTCATACTTGGGTGTCTTTGTTAAGGTTTGCATTGCTGTGAAGAGACACCATTACCAAGACAACTCTTGTAAAGGCAAACATTTAGTTGGGACTAACTTACAGTTACAGGTTATCATCATGGTGGGAAGCATGGCACTGTTCAGGCAGACATAATGCTAGAGGATTCAAGAGTTCTACATCTTGATCCAAAGTCAACTAGAAAGAGGCTCTCTTTTACATAGGAGGAAACATCAAAACCTCCTCCAAAAGGTCACAGCTTCTAGTAGTATCACATTCTATAGGCCAAGCATATTCAAATGACCCAACTAGGCTAAGAACTGGGGTTGTGTGTCTTTAGTATAAGGGAGTCTCAAGAGGCTCATCCAAAGCACACATTCATGTCTGTTTGCATATTCTTCTCATTAAAGCTTTGCTTTTCATTAAAGATACATAAGATTCAACCCAAAGGGAGGTGAACTATATGAAAAGAAGCTCTCAGCTTCTCTTTTGAAAAGTGGAGGAAGCGCAAAGAGGGTTGGAGTGATGACAAATTCACAGAGAAAAAACTAGTTCTAGCTGGAAAAAGTTGCAAAGTTGACCAGAATTTGAAGTAATGAATAGTGGTCATGTGCAGTAGGAAGGGAGGTATTTGCTGAACTTGTTTGTCTCCTTTTGCCTTGATAGGTAATACACCACTGAATGTTTCCTCTCTGCTCCAGATCCATGTGGCCATTCTTGGAAATATGTAGTCTTCATGTTTGAGGGCAGTGGCGCCCTCTGGTGGTCTCAAACAGAGGCTAGATTGCTGTTATATGTTATACTGAGGCAGCTATTCCCTGGAGTGTAAAAAGTTCAGTCATGATCCATTTACTCAATAGTTTAAGGCAGAGTGGTAGGTAAATAATATTTAAGAAACTTATAAAGCAAGTGTGTAACCATTTTTTTCACAATTCCTGGTTTTATTTAACAAGCTTCAGCACCATAGGACAAGAGTTGCCCCCAAAGGCCTCAATCAGCTAGACTATTGAACAGAAACACAGAATGTAAATTAGTATTTAACTAAAATCATACTGCTATTACTTTTTATGGAACCCATAATTTCTGGTAAAGAACAGGCATGTAGAAAACCGTTATTATGGAAATGCCTTGCGGAATTTGACCAGCCGCCTTTGAATGGTGAATGAATACTTGGTGACTGATTTATATGCTGCAAGTGGCTGTGTAGAGCTAACTATGTGCCACAGGGTTCTTAATAATGCAGCTTTCATGGCCATGTAGGTTTCATGCTTCATCTTTCAGTTCCACATTGGTTATGTTTACTCACTTATAATTATAAAGTAGGGGAGACAGGCTTTCTTTCAATTACAATCTCTGGGCACACCATTTCTTTGAGATTCATGATAAACTATTCATTCTTCATGGAGAGAGAGAGAAAAAAAAAAAAGAAAGAAAATCCACCAGGCAGACTTTTGCTTTTGAAACGTGGTAACTGAAAATAATTTGATTTTGTTTATTTGGTTTTTGTTGTTCTTGTTTTTTGATTTTCTTCCTTTGAGTCTCCTCAAGGCTGTGGAGGACTTTGAAAGTCAGTGATGTTCAGAACAGGAGCAATGCTTACATCACCAATTTTGCTTATTAATAATTGCAGATAATCCCAAAGTTCCAAGGATTCAGTATCACATTTTCAACCTGCATCATGGAAAGCGTAGGCTACAGGTCTCAGACCCAAGAGTGTATCAGATCAAATGTAGTAGATCACCTTCTACAGTGCCATGGGTACTCTGACTTCTCACCAGGCTCTGAGCATAACACACAGAACAAATTCATGTGGCTAGCTGAAGAATAGCATGGATTATCACAGAGAGAAGGAGCTGATGAGGATGGCCACGGCCTCCTCACAATTTTCTAGCACACCTCTCGTGGTCAGGATGTACTGTTAGCCAACACTTCCGAAGTTACAGTGGGAACCTGGTTGCAAAAGTAGAAGGCAGTGTGCACACTGCAAAGAGAATGCCTTTTAACAATATGTTTACACTTGATGCTGCCAATCAGACATTACTCAATACGCTAGTCTCAGCTGTCTCAGTTATAATATTAGGCTGATAACATTGACTTGGCCATTATAAATGACAGCTACAATACTTGTATCAAGAAAGTAGATGATGATGAAAATGGTGTGTGTGTGTGTGTGTGTGTGTGTGTAGGTGTGTGTGTGTGTGTGTGTGCGTGTTTGCCTGCATGTGTGTGAGTGTAGGTTGCATGTCACAGTGGAAATGCAGAGATCCAAGGTTAGCCTTCCCCTTTCCGCTTCATTGTTGTTTGTTCACGATGTGTTCCAGGCTTTCTTGCCCATGACCTTCATCTTCTTCCAGTCACCTTTTAGGAGAATTGTGCTTGCAGTTCCTGGAGCTGCCATATCCACCTTCTACCCTTGTAGAGGTTATGGGATTCAAAATCCTCACACTTGTGCAGCAAGCACTTTTTCCACTGGGCCATCTCTGCAGCTGCTGGGAACCAGAGATGTTCATTTGCAGCCTGCTTTGCTTATCAGACAGTGGTTTCTCAGTCTTCAGCAAAAGCATCCTTAAGGCAAGATGAAGACCTCTTTTCTTAATCCCTAAAATGCCTCAGAGCAGTTTGCCTGTGCAGTGTCTCATGGTGTCTGGGCACATAGTAGGTACTCAGAACGGATTGAAGGGATTGAAAGTGGTGGAGTTGAAAGGTTCCCTTAATTAAAGCAGAAGGAAATTGGTTGTTTGGCATATCATGCCAGAGCCAGCAGGAGGGCTAACTAGACAGGAAGCAGCCATCTGCAAGGACTATGCACAGCTCACCCCACTGAGAATGTTAATTATGTGTTTAAAGGGAGACAGGGAGCCCTGGTGGCTTTTGGCACACAGCAGTGGGAGAGGGGTGGTCCAGGGACAGAATACTAAATACTCTCACTGGTTCCTGTTGCCAGCTCTTTGCAGCCCTGGGGAGAGAGCATGTGTGTTCCTAAAAGATAGCTCTGCATTTATTCATTTAAGACAACTGCCTCATCCCTCTTCTTCTTCTTCTGATGAATATATAGATACCTTCCTCACCTAAGGGGATGTTGGTGACTGTGGGCGTATATGTGTGTATGCAGAAGGCAGAGGTCAACCTTGGGCATCTTTCCTCAGCTGCTGCTCAACTCCTTTTCCTGTTGATGTTGAAGGAGTATTTCTCAGTACCTTGGAACTCTCCATTAGATGATGATCACTGGCCAGCAAGCCCCAGTGATCTACTTTGCTCTGCCTCCCTAGTTTCAAGATGGTACACATGTACCACCAGACTTGGTATTTTATGTAGGTTTTGGGGACCACACCCAGATCCTCAGCCCTGGATGTTTGTTCAGTCTCTTTTTACAACCTTGTCCAAACCTTCTATTCTAAAGTTCTCCAGTTCTGCCTGGTTCTAGTCCATTATGGCACCTCTCTACTCTCATACCCTAAGTGTGGAAAATACAAGCTCATTAACGCCAATATTAAAATATATCCCCAGGATTTTAGTATGCGTCTTCCTGGAGTTAATGATTCTAAGTTCCTAACTTTATCCTATTGAAATATTTCCTTAAGGAAGTATAAAATATAATGCATGTAAAAACTTAAAGTTTAGAAGCAGCTGCAAGATTTATCAGTAAAGTTACTTGAATAAATCTTCCTATAGTAATTTTACATAACTGTTAAAAGGAATAAAGTGGGTTCCTGTGCAGTGATTTAGCTCGGTTATGCTGAGAAGAAACATTGTAGAATACTGCATAAGACCCCATTTTTATGTATAGAAAAGTATGTCCACTATTCATTTGCTCAACATATATTTATTGAGCATGTACTACCTGCATATACTGACAAAAAGTTTTAAACCCAAAGGTGTGTTTTTTTGTGGTGATTACATTTTCACACAGGAGAATGAACAAGAGACATAAGAAGTGGCGCTACTTCCTGTGACAAAAGATAATTAGCATTAAGGATAAATAGTGGAATGGGCGGCTGTGCCTTCTGAGACTCATGGGTCGTGGGAGAAGGCAGGCAGGCTTCAGTTTGAACTAACTTTAGTTGTGCTGAAGTTGAAGGGCTTCTATATTCTCTACAACTTCTCTCAGCATTCAGACCGTGTCCCGCGCAACCGTCTCGCCTGCAAGAACGACGCGGCACACGAAATAGAATCCTTCTGCGGTAAACTTTATTGCTCTGGAAAACCAGTACTTGCTTCACGTGACGAAAAGACAAAGAAGGCGGAGAAAACCAAAAGACGAACACGATGAACAAGACGGACGAGCCCACGGGACCAACGAGCGGGGAAGAGAGGGGAAGAGAGGGGAAGAAGAGAGGAAGAAGAGAGAGGGAGCTATCCAGCCCGCCCCCTTATAAAGGGATCAGTCCTTGCCTTGGACGCGGAGCCCCCTGATTGGTTGAAACTCACCAGGCCCTATGACGCCACGGAATAGGCGGAAGTCATGAAGCGGAAAAGTTACCCAGCCTGTGCGCACATGGCTTGTTTACTGCTAACTCCAGCCGGATATCAGCGCCATCTTGTAATGGCGAATGCGTGGGAATGTGTGGGCGGCGCCCCACAAGACCGTCTCTCATTTACATGTACACACTCAGGATTCTTGCCCTTCTGAAAAGCTAAGCGAGGTTGAATTTTTTTATCCTTGAGCTCTGTGGGATCCAGGTCAGCCTGTCTCTTTCCCTTGAGTCCAAGATCTTTAGAGAATTTTGGACTTATGTTTTCTTTTGGTATTTCCAGTAATATTTGATTGATTTCCAAATGCACAGGGGTGCCAAGTCCGAACATCCTGGTAATCTTGGACTTTCAAAATCTTGGGCTTTGTTCTACCCAGAGTCACTCTCCCAGCCCTTTTGTTGGTGAAACTTCTTTCCTATCTCACCATTGGCTTGTAAGGAGACTGTCTCAGATGCTGATCTCTGAGACTCCCTTGGGATGTTCCCCCCTTTTTACCTGCTAGATCATATCCTGGGAAAACTTATCTTTTCTTTCCATACATCCTCCTGGATGACTTCATTCAACATCCTTTTTAAATTTTTGTTTTGGTTTCTTTTGAATTTGCATGTTCAGATCTACCATTATTTCTATCCTTCCTTTTCACAGGGTTATCTCTACTATTTAAAAACTGAAAATACAGTGCTTTTTATGTTTATTGATTTATTTTGTGTGTGTGTGTGTGTGTGTGTGTGTGTGTGTGTGTGTGTGTGTGTGCATGCTACCTATTTGCACATTTAAAAATTAAGGCCAGAGATGGACATCAATAATCTTTGTCTGTTATTCTCCACTATGCTTTTTTGAGACAGGATCTCTTACTGAACCCTAAGCTAAATGATTTGGGTAGACTGGTATCTTCCAGTCCTGGGGTTTTATGTAGGTCCTGGAGATCCAAATTTAGGTTCTCATGATTGTAGAGCATCACCCTAACTTACAACCTTCCTCTTCAACTAAGTCCTTTCCTACTCATCTGTCTGCCCCCCCCCAACATTGTGCAATTGAGATAAAAATATGGATTTACCTATTGTGAAAATATGTCTTTTTCATTTCAGTTGTATTGGTCCCAGACAATGTTAGGCACTTATAGAGTGCGAAATATACTGGGTGTTTGATAGTAGGGAGGAAAAATTAAAGGTGGATTTTTGGCAGGGATAGTGATGGGACTTTCCCCACTCTGCTTTTCCTATCGGCAGATAGAAATTTGATTTCTATGATCTGGTTTGGATCTTGACTGTGTCCCATTACCAACTCTCAAGAAGAAACCTCTAGACAACCACATTTCTTTCTAGACCTAGTCATGAGACAATGCATGCATCTCCAGCTCTTCTACGACCCCTGTATCGGTGGCTAAAAAATAACTGGCTGCAGTCTCTTGAAGAATGTAGAACACAAGTAAAATAGTCAGGGGATCCCTTCAATCTCCTTTCTGGAAAGAAAACCCTGAAATAGAGGCACTTACTGAAAACATCCACTGGGCTTTCTATAATTGAAATTATACTAATATTCAATTCATCCACTAATGTTATGAAGTTGTTTGTCATAGCAGGTAACATTAATTAGTCTAATTTTGTACACTTGACAGTACAGAATCGTGTTTGCTGAGACTCTATGACTTCATACAGAAGTGCAGCAATCATCAGTCATTGTTCTTGATGGGTTGTAGCACAAGCCTTTAGAGAGCTCTCCAAACAATATATTTTTAACAATTCTTCCACCCAGTTTTTGTTTTGTCAGGTTCTGACATGCCTTGGGCTCTAGGTACACATACTTCCTATGGATGTAGTGGTGAATCCATTCTGTGTTCTGGAGTTAGGGTCACATCAATCTTCATAGGGCCAGTGGTTTGCTCCTATTCCCTCATAGCCCACTGATCTGTTGGTCTTCAGCCTCTGTTTCTCACCTATTTCCTTAATGGCTCTTTGAGCTCTCCTTCATCATTTTTATGAGATACATATGAAACATTAGTAAATCCATTGCTATGATTGCATATCTCTTGACAGCCATTGTGGTCCAAAACCTGCTGTTAGATACAGCACAGGTAGGTGAGGCCACAGTAGAGAATATATCATGCAGGTCTGCTTAGCTCCAGGCTGCATGCTGAGAGGGCTTGGGGTTGTCAGGCCTGTTCACTTGCTACTGGCTGAGAGATTCTAGAGCTGTGTGTAGGGTCTTGGGAAATACATATTCAGAGCATATGGTTGTAAAATGTTAAAGGCAGAGGAGATCTTTAGACAATACTATTTCAGAGGCAGTTGCCTAATTATGAAACTGCTACTGAAATGAGTTGGAAATGTTGGCTTAAATTACTTTGCTCTACTATTACATCAAAGAATGACATTCTGTACCATGAATTTGAATTGTATCAGGATGTGTCTGTTTGTGAATGGATTTAGAATATTCTCAATAGTCTGAAAAACGAAGAGCCCTTTAACTAACAAAGAATGCCCTAGGAAAATTGAAGGCTATTTTACATGTTGATTTCCATGTCTTTAAAAAATATTTGGTGATTCTCTCTGTGTGTCTGTATGACTGTCCATCTGTCTCTTTCTCAGTCTGTTTCTCTGTCTCCATTCACCCCCTGTGTGCATATATATGTAAATATATTTGTGTGTAGATATGTACACATGAATGCAGGTGCCCATAGAGGCCAAAATATGACATGAATTGGCATGACAGGTGAGTATGAGCTATCTCACATCAACATTAAGAACCAAATTAAGGTCCTTTTCAAGAACAATCAATGCTCTTAATTGACCAGCTATCTCTTCAACTCCAGGTTCTCTGACTGGAAGAATTGTCTGTTTAAGTGGTATCAGAACACCATTATGAGCTTGATATAATGTAAGGATTTTAATAAAAATGTGCTTGTATAGACATTTTGGCAAAGATATGTTAGGCCAAGTTCATGGGTTCATTTAGGGTGTTTAATCTTTCTGAACACCTTTTTGGGGGGGCGGTGGAGAGAAGGGAGTCCTAAAGTGTATATAGTTTTAGTTACTACAGTTTAATGTAAGGATATTATAGTCTACTATCAATGTAAAGTTAGAGTTGCCTGAAGGGGGGGGGGGGGTCAACAGAAGAATTGCTTCTCTCAGATTATCTTGTGACCATGGCTGTGAGACAATGTGTTGATTGCAAATTAATATAAGAAGTTCTGGGCCACTGTGGATGTTGCCATATGTAGGCAGGTAGGCTTGGGCTATAAAAGAAAGCTAGCTGAACAAGAAAGAAAGAAAAAGCCATTAAGCAATATTCTTCCATGGTTTCTTGTTAGTGTCTGCCTCCAGAATCCTCCCTTGACTTCTTGCCCTGGCTTCTTTCAATAATGGGCTGTGATTCTTAGTTGTAAACTAAATAAATATTTATTTTCCCATGTTACTTTTGGTCTTGGTCTTCATCACAGCATTACAGAATAAAACAAATAGAAAGAACCAAGGGGCTGGATTAAATCTACTGGAGGAACATTTCTGGACATGAAACCTGCTGAGCTCAACTGTTACTTCCTTGTCTGTGGAGGATCATGTGGGGATGAGGACCACAGAGCTATCTCTGCATTTTATCTCAAGCCATCATAATGGCTCCTTTAGGTCCCTGATTTGTTATTTTGATCATTTACTATATTTTTGGTTTTTAGCTCTCTGAGAAAATGGGACCTGCGGCAAGTACAGGCTTTATATAATGTATCTACAATTCAACCAAATGATTTTGTCTGAGAACAAAGGCCATCTGGGTAGTTTTATTGTTTTGTTAAATGAAACGAGCTATGAGCATTGGAACAACTGGACATCCACACACAGAGAACAGACAACAGCAACTCCAAACAAAGCCACACAGCTCCCAAAACAAATGTAGAAATCCCAGGACCCAGATGTAGGCCTGATGCCTTTCACACAAACAAGTTCAAATGGATCACAAATATAAGTGTTTGCAAATCTCAAGCTCCCAGAAAATATCATAAAGAACAAAAACCTAGGTGACTTTTGCTTTGGTAATGATTATGGATGTAGTACCTAAACCTAAAAGACTATCCATTTAAAAAAATGGAGAAATTAGACTTTACTGGAATAAAAGAAAACATTCTATTCTATAAAAGGCATTGTTAGGGGAATGAAAATATAAGACAGATTGGAAGAACAGACTTGGATACAGATAAGGGACTGGTATTGGAAACAGAAAAAAAAAGAATAACTATAGAATTAAAAAGCAACCCTATTAAAATAGGTTAAAAAAGTCTTCATTAATGCATCTAAGATGAGTTATAGATGGTAAATCAGTACATGCAATGATGCTTAGTGTCACTTTTGCTTAGTAGCTTAAAATGTTAGCCGCAGCATGATGCTAGTATATACTTATTAGAATAGCTAAAGTCCAGAATGCCACTAATACCAAATGCTGGAAGAATCAGGGAGCTATGGAAGCCCTTGGCTTTGCTAGTGCCAATAGAAATTTATATGTAAAGTTAGAAAATCAATTTGATAGTTGGCTCCAAACTAAAAAGTCTTGCTGTGAAGATTAGAAACTACGCAAATGATGCTTGCATGACAGCTCTATCCAAATAGGAACCTGAGCATGGATGGCTACAACAGTTTTGTCTATAATTGCCAAAGGCTAGAAGCAATCAAGATATTCTTCAACAGTCAAGAAAGCTGTATTCATACAACTGGCTATTATTTAATGCTGCATAGACTCTCAAGCAATAAAATGAGCATGGAGAGTCAAGTGTGCATTATTACATAAAAAGCCAATGTGTGTGTGTGTGTGTGTGTGTGTGTGTGTGTGTGTGTGTGTGTGCATGATTCCAATTACATGCCATTTTTAAGAATTCAAATCTATGGATACTGTGAGGTCTTTGCCAGTATTCTGGGTGTAGGAAACCTAGAATATGTGGAAAATAGGAGAGTTTCAGAACAGTATATTTATTCTCTGTGTCACTGTAATATGGAATGTGTGGCACCATACATTTGTTGAATTCCACAGAACATACAGAATGAGTGCTAATTTTAATATGGGTTGACATTAAACTATTTACATAAATCCATCATATATAGCAGTTATGTCACAGTTAACACAAAATGGCAATGAGCTGAGGGTCCTATGACAGGGAGGAGGTAGATACTGGGGACTGCTCATTTTTTATGCAGATTTTTGCTTTTTGTTTTTGTTTTTTGTTTTTACTTTTGTAAATCTAAAATTATTCTAAAAAATAAAGGAAATCACCTTAAAAGTACAAAACAACGATAAGAAATGATGTTTGTCCAGTGGCAAAAAAGGGACCTCTGAGAACCATCTTTCTTCAGTTCAGAGACACTATAGAGAATGCAGAAACAGAACCAGCCTTAGAACTACCATGAAGACCCACAGCTGAACACTGGATGGAGTTTGGGGACAGTGTGACTTATTTTTGAGGCCATGGGGTTTGAAAAGTTACCACGTGTACATGGAACCTAGAAACACACATGTGTTCATGATGAGCCCTGTGCTTACAGAAGATCTGAGAAGGCTGGGTTTTCAGCTCTGACTAGTCTTTGGCCACAGAGCAAAAAGGAAATGAGAGCTAGGGTAGGGTTCTAAATGGTACACTAAATGCAGAGGGGTCCTTTGTCACAGGCTGGATTGCCAGGCTATAATATATTTTCTTCTTTGTTTTCTTCTCTGTTCTATTTATTTTGTTGTATTTCATAAGTTCTTTTTATTATCTTTTAATTTTTGTTTGTATAGAAATTATCCAGTGTCCATTTCAATTAATGTAAAACATATAAATAGACAAGAAATCATCAATAGACTGTCCCCAAGGAAGTACAAACCTTGAACTACATTGGGCACCAAACCTCTCTCCAGTCTTCTCCAAAAGCTAAAGAAAACCATGGAACAACTACTAAGAAAATGAACCAAAAGTATCGATACAGAAAAGAATCAGGGATGTTGTGGTGATGCAATATTCTGAAAATATTGCTCAGATTCTGAGTCTGGAACTTTTGATGAACCTCATAGTCAGAGTTAAGACTTTAGACTGCTGCTGTTCTGTTTACTCAGCCTGTTTTTTTAACCTGCCTTTTAGAGAACAATGTTACAACTACCATTACATGCATTGGATTTCCCATGTAACCAACTTTACAGTCTCAGCCAGTGCATAGCTGTAGTCTTAAATTATGTACTTTTCCATGCTCCTGAGTCAGGTAATTCATGTGAATCATTTGCGAAAAAGAGAGGTTAGAATACAAATAGAAAACAATCTTATAAAGTGAATATCCGCCATAAATGTTGAAAGTCACATATGGATATTACTTAATAAAGAATAATATTTTTAGTAGTTAGTTTGCTGAAATTTTTGGGGTCAGTCAGATAGAGTCAGTGACTTAGTCCTCGTTAAACCGTGTTAAAGATTGCTATGAAGAATCTCAAATTCTTCCCCACATGCTGCTTTCTGTGCTGGTCATTAAGTGCAGAACAAAGTAGAGACATAGACACTCTTCAAGACAGACATAGACACAGGGATACATAAGACAGCATTCAAGTAGACATAGATTCAAACTTCTCCAACAAATGGAAGGACAAAGACGATGGGAAAGAGAAGTAAAGAATCCAAATCTGGGCATCATCCAGGTTAAATGACACCAAGGGGGAAATGTAGATTGTCCTACAGCTGTTTGTATTTTGATGTTAATTCCACTTCCCCAAGAAGAGCTGCCTAGTCACTGTACTCAGGGGACTTCATCATCAGAAGCTTCCCATTTTAATTAGTAAAGTAAAGGTGAGAGCTGTTATTGGGCAAGGGAACGGAGGTAGAGAGGAAACGGGAGAGTGAGGGAAGACAGAGGAGGACCAAGAAAAGAGGACCAAGATGAAGATCTAGAAGGATGAATTGGAGCCAGGTGGACTTAATTAGCGATAGGTAGCTATGAACATTTTAAAGATTTTATAGGTCGTGCATCTCATATAGAAGGGCAGTTTGTATCTTTATCTATTTGATGTAATCTTATTGTGTAGAGGGTTTGTGGATTGAGAGTTTGATATATGAACCTGAATGAATAGTTATGTTTGTGCTGGGCAGGGCGGTAATTCCACCGGGATGGAGGCAGTAGGGCATGCAGAGTAAACCGCTGGAGAAGGGAGTGGTTCTGAGAATACGGCTTGCAGACTGAGGGAGAGTCCGTGCGCTTGGCTCCATGCTAGAAGCGGTGCCTGTGGAGTGAGACTTTGGGGCCGATAAAGAGATAAGCCTTTCCATTTATTAATAATTACTGCAACAGGAAAGTACTTTGAATTTTTTCTATAAGGAGACATAGAACATTATTGTTGACTTTTAATTCATTATTAATGTGTTCAAACTGACCAAAAGATTAAAAAAAATAGAAATATTGTTACCTAAATGTAATATCTAATATAAAAAAGACCTATAGAGGTTCAATATTAAGTCTGGAATAAAAGAATAAATACAAAAAACAGAAGAAAATGAACATAAAATAAATGACAACTGTTCCCAAAATAACCAAGACAGCTTCTGAGACTGTTTCTAGTTTTCTAATATGAGCCAGGTAACAGTGATTGAACGGGTAATGTAAGCGCTATATGGCCAGTCAGCAAACAGGGATCCAAAACTATAATCTGTCTGTCTGTATCTTTCTATCCTTCAATCATATATCTATTTATTTTTCTCTCAAGAGTCTGTCTATCTATATGAATCCTTCATGTATGAAGAGGCTCACTGAAAACAGAATTGATACTGAGGTATCATTCTCTTAGCTATGTCAGGATGTTAGAAGCAGAGATGATGTTTCCATGCTCTTCTGAAGGCAACAGGAGTCATCACAGCTGATCCCAGACTCAACTTTACTACGGTAAATTTCACACAATTGCATTTTTTACTTAGGCAACTTGGGTTTGAATATTGGGTGAAATAATGTTCCAGGGTCTCTTTACCTTTCTTCAAGGGGCTCATGCATATTCAGGGTTGAGTCTCAAAAGTCGACATGGTCTGCACAGATTGCCCCCTTATCCCCCTTAATGGACATTGCTTTAATTTCTAAACATGGATTATTGTAGCAAAGTAGTTGTTTTTACAAAAAATGTGGAGTGAACTTGAGCCCAGAGAGTCAGTCCCTGGGTATCCACAAGCTCCTTGTTGCTCCAGAAAGTAACAGTTTTTTTTTTTTTTTTTTTTTTTTTTTTTTTTTTTTTTTTACTAGTTTTATGGACATTAAAAAATTTGTTGCTGGGTTAAGCTATATTTGTTATTTTGTTAGAAGAAAAATTAGCTTGCATAACTTCCAAGTAAGTTGAAGGAATACTAATTCAATTTCTTAAAAAAAAAAAAAAGTCTGACGTAAAGCCAAAAGATACATTTTGAATTGTATTAGAAAATAACAAACAATTCAATGTAACGCTGCATCTGTCTTGGCAAGAATGACGTTTTTAAAATATGCATTATCGAATTCTAAGGCAGACTGGAATTAGTTATTCGAGGCACAAGAACTTTAAATGATCAAAGGTTTATTGATTTTCTCACAAAACAGGAAAAGCTGACTCTTTCACATGCTGTCTAATGATTGCTTTTGCTCAAAAGCTTAGAGGAGTCTCAGCTCAAGATGCAAACCTTAGATTTATTATTATTCACTTTATAGATACGAATGCCCAAAGTTAAGAAATGACTAGATCCAGCTGAGAATCTTGTTTTGGAGAAATGAGTATCAGAGTTAGGACAGTGATTACGTAGCTAACTAAACTTCTCAGATATTTAGGTTGCAGTTTGTGGTTGATATTAATTCATAGTTTGAACAGTAAGTTTTTTTTATATATTTAAAAGTTAATTTTTTGAAAAATTATTTTTATTTAAGGAATATACACACATTTAATACATTAACAGTATATAATGGGACTCACTAATCGCCATCCATAGACACTTCACTTTGCTTTATCTAACCATACTTCTGTATCCTTGCTCCCCATTGTCCCTGATCACTTTTCTAATTCATAGTGTTCACTAGTCTCCTTTTGGGCCAGCTCTTTGCTTTTAAATTTCCAGATACAAGACAAAGCATGTAATATTAACTTTTCTGTGTCTGCCTTTCTGGTGTGCTTAACATAAAGCCCTACAGTTCCATCTTTTTGGCAAGAGACAGAATTTCACTTTTTTAGTGTGTGTGTGTGTGTGTGTGTGTGTGTGTGTGTGTGTGTGTGTGTATGATTCTGTTGATGGTTACCTTACCTAAGGTCATTCCCTCAGCTATAGTGAAGCTTGCAATCAAGGTTGGGTATACAGGCAGCTTCATTCCCTTTGAATATGTACCCAAAGATATATGAGTACATAGAAGTTCCAGTTTTGAGTTTTTGAGAAATCTTTAATTTGTTTTCCAAAGTAGCCAAAAAATCTACACTCTCACTAAATGTGCACATTCTTTTCCATCTGCATTTTTTTACCTACATATTTGTTGTCTTGGTTTGTTTCTTATAATAACAACTATTGTAGCTGGTATGAACTGGGACTCGTAATTATAATTTTCATTTCCATGATGTCTAATAACATAGAACATTCCTTTTTTATACTGGTGGAGCATTTACACTTCTTTATTGAAGTGTCTGTTGTTTAATTCATTTGCCCATATTTAAATGAAGATGCTTGCTTTCTTTTTTCATTTCTTTATATTTTCTTTTCTTTTTTTAATTGAACAACTTTATTTTAAAAAACAAAGATAAATGATAACATTTTAAGCATTTTTGCATAAAAGCATATGAATACATTTTTGTCAGTACTTAATTTTTTTAAAGCTTTAATAGTGTGTATTAAGATCTTACTAGTGCTCTCTTGCTCTTGTGCTCTTGCAGCATTGCTCTCTCACCCCTGCCCCTCCTCTTCCCTTTCCCTTCCGTCCTCTCCCTCTACATGCTCATGGCCTGCCTCTACTCCTCTACTATCTCTCTCTCTCTCTCTCTCTCTCTCTCTCTCTCTCTCTCTCTCTCTACCTCTACCACCCTCTTAACTCCCCCATGACCTGAATAAACTCTATTCTCTACTATAAAGACCTTACTAGCTACAATAAGCATAAATTACATGTAAAAGAATATGTAACCTGGAAATAGTCAAAGTTTTCTTGGTGTGTAAAGATTAAGCATAATGGTTTTTCATTTTCTTTTTTTTCTTTTTTTCTGCCCTTTGTTTTTTCTTGAACTTCATATAGTCTGTGAGTTGTTTTTGGGGTTTTCTGAGATTTCTGGGGTTAGCACCCAATTATCGGAGACAGCATATTATGTTTTTTTTTTTTTTTGACTGCGTTATCTCACTCAGGATGATATTCTCTAGATGCATACATTTTCTTAAGAATTTCATAAAGTCATTGTTTCTGATAGCTGAGTAGTACTCCATTGTGCAAATATATCACAATTTTTGTATCCATTCATCTACTGAAGGACATCTGGGTTCTTTCCAGCTTCTGGAAATAAATAGGGCTTCTAGGAACATTGTGGTGCATTTGTCTTTGTTGTGTGTTGGAGCTTCTCTGGGGTATATGCCCAGAAGTGGAATAACTGAGGCTTCAGGTATTTTCTATGTCCAATTTTTTGAGAAATAGCCAGACTGATTTCCAGAGTTGTTGTACCAGTTTACAACCCCACCAACACTGGAGAACTTTTCCTCTTTCTCTGCATTCTCGCCAGCATAGGCTGTAATCTGAGTTTTTGATCTTAGACATTCTGACTGGTGTGAGGAGGAATCTCAGGGTTGTTTTGATTTGCATTTCCCTGATGGCTAATGATGTCAAGAACTTCCTATGATGTTTCTCAGTCATTCGAAATTCCTCAATTGAGAACTTTTTGTTTAGCTCTGTACCCCATTTTTTAATAGGGTTCTTTGATTCTCTGGTGTCTAGCTTCTTGAGTTCTTTGTATACCTTGGATATTAGGCCTCTATCTGATGTGGGGTTGGTAAAGATCTTTTCCCAATCTATTGGCTGCCATTTTCTTTTCTTGACAATATCCTTAGCCTTACAGAAACTTTGCAATCTCATTAAGTCCCATTTGTCAATATTTGACCTTAGAGCATGAGCTATTGGTGTTCTGTTCAGGAAATTTTCTTCTGTGCCTATATGTTCTAAAGTTTTCCCTACTTTCTCTTCTAATAATTTCAGTGAACCTGGTTTAATGTGGAGATCTTTGATCCACTTGCACTTGAGATTTGTACAAGTAGATAAGAAAGGTACTATTTTCATTCTACTGCATGTTGAGTTCCAGTTGCACCAACACCATTTGTTGAAAAGGCTGTCTTTTTTCCATTGAATGTTTACAGCTACTTTGTCAAAAATCAAGTGACCATATATGTGAGGGCTCATTTCTGGATCTTCTATTCTATTCCTTTGATCAATGTGCCTATCTTTGTACCAGTACCATGCAGTTTTTAGCACAATTGCCTTGTAATATAGTTTGAGGTCAGGGATGGTGATTCCCGCAGATGTTTTCTTGTGGTTGAGGACGGATTTCTCTATTCTAGGTCTTTTGTTATTCCAGATGAAATTGCACATTGCTCTTTCCAACTCTATGAAGAATTGGGTTAGAATTTTGATGGGGGATTGCACTGAATCTGTAGATTGCTTTTGATAAGATGGCCATTTTTACAATGTTGATCCTTCCAAGTCATGAGCATGGGAGATCTTTCCATTTTCTGAGATCTTCCTCGATTTCCTTCTTTAGAGGTTTGAACTTTTTGTCATACAGGTCCTTCACTTGCTTAGTTAGAGTCACACCAAGATATTTCATATTGTTTGTGACTATTGTGAAGGGTATCTTTTCCCTAATTTCTTTCTCTGCATGTTTGTCCTTTGAGTAGAAGAAGGCTAGTAATTTGTTTGAGTTAATTTTATATCCAGCCACTTTGCTGAACTTGTTTATCAGCTATAGAATTTCTATGGTGGAATTTTTGGGGTCACTAAACCAAAGTATCATGTCATCTGCAAACAATGATGTTTTTACTTCTTCCTTTCCAATCTGTGTCTTTTTGATTTCCTTTTGCTATCTAATTGCTCCAGCCAGGACTTCCAGTACTAAGTTCAATAAGTAGGGGGCAGCCTTGTCGAGTCCCTGATTTTAGTGGGATTGCATCAAGTTTCCTCCCTTTAAGTTTGAAGTTGGCTGTTGGTTTGTTGTATATTGATTTTATTGTGTTTAGGTGTGGGTCTTGGATTTCTGTTCTTTCCAAGACTTTTAACATGAAGGTGTGTTGAATTTTGTCAAATGCTTTCTCAGCATCTAGTGTGATGACCATGTGGTTTTTTTTCTTTGAGTTTTTTTATATGGTGGATTAAGTTGATGGGTTTCCATATCTTAAACCTTCCCTGCATTCCAGGGATGAAGCCTACTTGATCATGGTCAATGATCATTTTGATGTGTTCTTGGATTCCGTTTGCAAGGATTTTGTTGAGTATTTTTGCATCAATATTCATAATTGAGATTGATCTGACGTTCTCTTTTCTTGTAGAGTCTTTATGTGGTTTAGGAAGGAGGGGTATTGTGACTTTGAAAAATGAATTATGTAGTGTTCCATCTGTTTCTATTTTGTAGAATAGTTGGGAGAGTAATGGTATTAGGTCCTCAATAAATGTCTGATGAAATTCTGCAGTGAACCCATGTAGACCTCGGCTTTTTTTTTTTTTTTTTTTTTTTTTTTGTTTGGGAGGCTTTTGATGACTGCTTCTATTTCTTTAGGTGTTATTTAGATGGTTTATCTAGTCCTCGTTTAACTTTAGCATCTGGTATTTGTCTAGGAATTCATCCATTTATTCCAGATTTTCCACCTTGTTGAGTGTAGGCTTTTTTAGTAGGATCTGATGATTTCTTGAATTTCCTCTGTTTCAGTTATTATTTCTCCACTGTCATTTCTGAACAGTAAGTTTAATTACAGTGCTTAAGGCACAACATTGGGTCTCTTTTTTGAAATACACACAAAAGTGGAGTAATATAAGAAAATGTTGTCCTTTAAGGAACTGCCTTTTTCTTTGTCTGAGTAGGCAGTTTGATTTAACTTTTCGTGTTCTTTCACTAGGAGGTTAGAATGTTCTGAAATATGGCTTTTGTCATCCACCTAGTATGAGAAGGTATGTGTAGATGATTTGAGCTCTTGTGTACTGGGAGGAACAGATCAATGTTTTTGCTCAGAAATCACTAACCTAGTGGTTTGCTTGTTTTTCAGCAGAAACTAATACCAGGGACTCTCAGAGAACTAAAACTTATCCCTCTTGTAGTTTCTCCTCAGTAAGCTCTGTTGATAAGAAAGAGACTATAAAGTAAAGACTTAGCCAAGGAGGTGACTTCTTTGATAACAACATTTGAGACTTTATCTTTTTCGGTATCACCTGAATTTAACACAGACTAAGACTCAATGGATAGTTTCTGTAAATGAAGGTACTGACATGGTTTTGGTTTCTGTATTTATCAAAAGCACCTCATGAAACCCCAAGTAGTTCTTTTTATCCCCTCAGTCAGAGGTCTCACTTAATATTCTGGAAAACCTTATACTTTATAAAACAGGTAGAGGATAAATATGCTACAAAAATAATGATGTTATTACAAATATTAATAGACTCAGTCCTTGCTATATCTTGGGTCAAATAATAGAATCTGAATTGAAAAAATTTAAATCTCAAATAAACAAAGTCAAGCTTTTTTGTTTGCTCTTTCTTCAATAGAAGATAATTTCCAGGTTGGCTGTTATCAAGTATTTAAATTTAGAATTGGAGTGCTGGCATTTTGATTAGAGAATTAGATTCTTAGCTCCACTGTGTCATTTCATGTATTTCATTTCAATGATAAATTGAATAGAGTCTTCTCACAGTTTGATGTGTTGCCCTCAGAATAACGTTCTACAGATTGACTAAGGAGCAAGGTTCAGCCATGTCAGACTCACACAGGTTGCTAGTATCCAGGGTCCTTAACTGATAATGCCAGAAAGATTTTTTTTTTAAACGATTTTATTTTTCAAAACAAAGATAGATGTAAAGATTTTAAACATTTTTTGCTTAAAATTATACATTTTTGTCAGTACTGTTTTTTCAGACATTAAAATAAATTTTACATAAAACCATGTGAATATGTTTTTTAGTCGGTACTTGATTTTTTTCAAGGGCTTGACAGTATGCATTGAAAACGTACTAGTTGCAATAAGCGTAAAGTACATGCAAAACAAAACGCAACATGGAAATAGTCAAAGTCTTCTTGTTTTGTGAATATATGTATAGTTTTTGTTTTCTTTATTTCTTGGACTTCATACAGTCTGTGAGTTGTTTCTGGGGGAGTGCAAGCCTCTGGGGTTAGCATCCCACTATCAGTGACTGCATATTATGTCTGTTCTTTTGTGACTGGGTTATCTCACTCAGGATGATCTTCTCTAGATGCAGCCATTTTCTTAAGAATTTGGTTAAGTCATTGTTTCTGGTGGCTGAGTAGTATTCCATTGTGTATATGTACCACAATTTTTGTATCCATTCGTCTTCTGAAGGACATCTGGGTTCCTTCCAGCTTCTGGCTATTATAAATAGAGCCGCTATGAACATTGTGGTGCATATATCTTTGTTGTGTATTAAAGTGTCTCTGGGGTATATGCCCAGAAGTGGAATAGCTGGGTCTTCAGGTAGTACTATATCCAATTTTCTGAGGTATCGCCAGACCGATTTCCAGAGTGGTTGTATTAGCTTGCAACCCCACCAACAGTGGAGAAGTGTTCCTATTTCTCCGCAGCCTCGCCAGCATCTGCTGTCATCTGAGTTTTGGATCTTGGCCAATCTGACTGGAGTGAGGTGGAATCTTAGGGTTGTTTTGATTTGCATTTCCCTGATGGCTAAGGATGTCGAGCACTTCCTCAGATGTTTTTCGGCCATTCGGAGTTCCTCAACTGAAAAAGATTTGTTTAGCTCTGTACCCCATTTTTTAATAGGGTTATTTGATTCTCTGGTGTCGAGCTTTTTGAGTTCCTTGTACACCTTAGATATTAGGCCTCTATCTGATGTGGTGTTGGTAAAGATCTTTTCCCATTCTGTTGGTTGCCGTTTTGTTTTCTTGATGATGTCCTTAGCCTTACAGAAACTTTGCAATCTCATTAAGTCCCATTTGTTAATCTTTGACCTTAGAGCTTGAGCCATTGGTGTTTTGTTTAGGAAATTTTCTCCTGTGCCTATGTGTTCTAAGGTTTTCCCTACTTTCTCATCTAATAATTCCAGTGTATCAGGTTTAATGTGGAGATCTTTAATCCACTTACACTTGAGCTTTGTACAAGGAGATAAGAACGGGTCTATTTTCATTCTTTTGCATGTTGAGTGCCAGTTGGACCAGCACCATTTGTTGAATAGGCTGTCCTTTTTCCATTGAATGTTTACTGTTCCTTTGTCAAAAATCAGGTGACCATATACATGAGGGCTCATTTCTGAATCTTCTATTCTATTCCATTGATCCACTTGCCTATTTCTGTACCAGTACCATGCAGTTTTCAGCACAATTGCCTTGTAATATAGCTTGAGGTCAGGGATAGTGATTCCCGCTGATGTTTTTTTGTTGTTGAGGATGGTTTTCGCTATTCTAGGTCTTTTGTTATTCCAGATGAAATTGCACATTGATCTTTCCAATTCCATGAAGAACTGGGTTGGAATTTTGATGGGGATTGCATTGAATCTGTAGATTGCTTTTGGTAGGATGGCCATTTTTAAGATGTTGATCTTTCCAATCCATGAGCATGGGAGATCTTTCCATTTTCTGAGATCCTCCTCAATTTCTTTCTTCAGAGGTTTGAAGTTCTTGTCATACAGTTCCTTCACTTCCTTAGTTAGAGTCACACCAAGGTATTTCATAGCTTTTGTAACTATTGTGAAGGGTACCTTTTCCCCAATTTCTTTCTCCACATGTTTGTTTTTTGAGTATAGGAATGCTACTGATTTGTTTGAGTTAATTTTGTATCCGGCCACTTTGCTGAACTTGTTTATCAGCTGTAGGAGTTCTCTGGTGGAATTTTTGGGGTCACTCAAGTACACTATCATGTCATCGGCAAAGAGTGATGTTTTTATCTCTTCCTTTCCGATTTGTATCCCCTTGATCTCCTTTTGCTGTCTAATTGCTCCAGCCAGGACTTCCAGTACTATGTTGAATAGGTAGGGAGAGAGTGGGCAGCCTTGTCGAGTCCCTGATTTTAGTGGGATTGCTTCAAGTTTCTCGCCATTAAGTTTGATGTTGGCTGTTGGTTTGCTGTATATTGCTTTTATTATGTTTAAATATGGGCCTTGGATTCCTGTTCTTTCCAGGACTTTTAACATGAAGGGGTGTTGGATTTTGTCGAATGCTTTCTCAGCATCTAGTGAGATGACCATGTGATTTTGGTCTTTAAGTTTGTTTATATGGTGGATTACATTGATGGATTTCCTTATGTTGAACCATCCCTGCATCCCAGGGATGAAGCCTACTTGGTCATGATGAATGATGGTTTTGATGTGTTCTTGGATTCGGTTTGCAAGGATTTTGTTGAGTATTTTTGCATCAATGTTCATAAGTGAGATTGGTCTGAAGTTCTCTTTCCTTGTAGGGTCTTTGTGTGGCTTAGGTACGAGGGTTATTGTAGCCTCAAAAAATGAGTTGGGTAATATTCCATCTGATTCTATCTTTTGGAATAGCTTGGTGAATATTGGTGTTATATCCCCAATAAATGTTTGATAAAATTCTGCACTGAACCCGTCTGGACCTGGGCTTTTTTTGGTTGGGAGGCTTTTGATAACTTCTTCTATTTCTTTAGGTGTTATAGGGTTATTTAGATGGTTTACTTGGTCCTGGTTCAACTTTGGGACCTTGTATCTGTCTAGGAATTCGTCCATTTCCTCCAGATTTTCCAATTTTGTGGAGTATAAGTTTTTGTAGTAGGATCTGATGATTTCTTGAGTTTCCTTAGTTTCAGTTGTTATGTCACCACTTTCCTTTCTGATTTTGTTAATTTGGATACTCTCTCTTTGCCCTTTAGTTAGTCTGGCTAGGGGTTTATCAATCTTGTTGATTTTCTCAAAGAACCAACTCTTTGTTTTGTTGATTTTTTCAATGGTTTTTTTTTGTTTCTATTTGGTCTATTTCTGCCCTAATTTTGATTATTTCTTGCCGTCTACTCTTTTTGGGTAAATCTGCTTCCTTTTGTTCTAGGGCTTTTAGCTGTGCTGTCAGGTTGCTGATGTGAGCTCTCTCCAGTTTCTTCTTGGAAGCACTTAGAGCAATGAGTTTTCCTCTCAATACTGCTTTCATTGCATCCCATAGGTTTGGGTATGTTGTGTTTTCGTTTTCGTTGAATTCTAGAAAATCCTTAATTTCTTTCTTTATTTCTTCTTTGACCCTGCTATCCTTTAGCAGAGTGTTGTTTAGTTTCCATGTGTATGTGGGCATTTTGTTGTCTTTGTTGTTGTTAAAGACCAGCCGTAGACCATGGTGATCTGAGAGGATGCATGGGAGTATTTCAATCTTCTTATATCGATGAAGGCTCGTTCTGTGTCCTATTATGTGGTCAATTTTCGAGAAGGTGCCATGGGGTGGTGAGAAGAAGGTGTATTCTTTTACTTTAGGATAGTATGTTCTGTATATATCTATTAATTCTAGTTGGTTCAAAGTCTCTGCTAGTTTTGCAGTGTCCTTGTTCAGTTTTTGTTTCCCTGATCTGTCCATTGGTGAGAGTGGGGTGTTAAAGTCTCCCACTATTATTGTGTGGGGTGAAATGTATTTTTTGAGCATTAGTAGAGTTTCTTTTATGAATGTGGGTGATTTTTTATTTGGAGCATATATGTTAAGAATTGAGAGTTCCTCCTGACAGATTTCCCCGGTAATGAGTAAAAAGTGTCCTTCTTTATCTTTTTTGATAACTTTTGGTTGGAAATTTACTTTATTCGATATTAGAATAGCCACCCCAGCTTTCTTCTTGGAGCTGTTTGCTTGGAAGTTTTTTTCCCACCCTTTTACTGTGAGATAGTGTCTGTCTCTGTCTCTGAGATGAGTTTCCTGTATGCAGCAAAAGGCTGGATTTTGTTTATGTATCCAGTCTGATAGTCTGTGTTTCTTTATTGGGGAGTTGAGCCCATTTATGTTAATAGATATCAAGGAATAATTGTTTCTGTATCCTGCCATTTTTGCTTTTTTGGGTTGAGTTGTGTCCGTGTTTTTTTTTCTTTTTTTTAGTTTTCTTGTTTAGGAGTTTTCTTGTTTTTACTAGGCTGTATTTTCCCTCCTTGTATTGGGTTTTCCACCTGTAATTCGTTGTAGTGCTGGGTTTGTGGTCATATATTGTGTGAATTTTGATTTGTCTTGAAATATCTTTGTCTCTCCATCGATGGTGATTGATAGTTTTGCTGGGTATAGCAGCTTGGGCTGGCACTTGTGCTCTCTTAAGGAGTGCATGATGTCTGTCCAGGCTCTTCTAGCTTTCATAGTCTCTGCTGAGAAATCGGGTGTGAGTCTGATTGGTCTGCCTTTATAAGTTACCTGACCTTTTTCCCTTACTGCTTTTAGTATTCTTTCTTTACTTTGGGCACTTGATGTTTTTACTATTATGTGTCGGGAGGTATTTCTTTTCTGGTCCAACCTATTTGGAGTTCTGAAGGCTTCTTTTATGCTCGTGGTCATCTCATTCTTGAGGGTAGGGAAGTTTTCTTCTATGATTTTGTTGAAGATATTTACTGTGCCTCTTAGTTGATACTCTTCTCCCTCTTCTATTCCTATTATCCTCAGGTTCGGTCTTCTCATTGTGTCTTGTATTTCCTGGACATTTTGGGTTAGGAGCTTTTTGTTTTTTGCATCTTCTCTGGCTGTTTTGTCTATGTTTGCAATGTTGTCTTCTGCCCCCGAGATTCTCTCCTCGATCTCTTGTAATCTGTTGGAAATGCTTGCTTCTGTGACTCCTGATTTCTTTTTTTGGTGTTCTGACTCTAGGGTTATCTCTTTTAGCGCTTTTTTTATTGTGTCAATTTCTGTTTTAATTTCCCTCTTCCATTCCTTTATTTCCTTGGTTCTGTTTTCGTCTCGTTCTTTGAGTTCTTTGAGTGTTTTTCTTGTTTCTTCTTTAAAAGCTTCTGAATCTTTTTGCTTTTCCTCCCTTTCTTGTTTAAGTAACTCTATCAGCGTCTTGAGGCATGTTTTCAGGTCTCTGTCTTCTTTCTCTGGAGTGTTTGGAATTCCTATGTTTGCTACTATCGGAGAGCTGGGTTCTGGTGTTGCTAGATTGTCTTGGTTTCCTTGGGATATACTCTTTCTCTTTCCTCTTGCCATTTTGTTGTCAGTGATATGTTCTTGCCTTTCCCTTGTATCTGGTCTGTGTCCCTGGTACACTTTCCGTGTGCACTCCTCAGAGATCTCTCTACTCCCCAGCAGCCCAGGTTCTGGGTGGCAGCTGGGCCAGGCTCTGCTCTGTGTACTGAAGTCACCTCCGGGTGGGAACAGATGTTCCTAAGATTTGTTCCTGGTCACAGTAGCTCAGCCTGTACGAGCCGCCTTTCCGGCTGGTGGTTGGGCCAGGCTCTGCTCTGCGACCTGAAGTCGTCTCCGGGTGGGAACAGAAGTTCCTAAGATCTGTTCACGGGTACTGGATCGGGGAGGACAGGGCAGGTCAGGGCAGGGGGTGCCCTTTCCGTGTGCACTCCGCAGAGATCCCTCTGCTCCCCCGCAGCCTAGGTCTCCCACTCACCAGTTGCTCAGCCTGTATGAGCCGCCTTTCTGGCTGGAGCCGCCTTTCCGGCTGGTGGTTGGGCGAGGCTCTGCTCTGCGACCTGAAGTCCTCTCCGGGTGGGAACAGAAGTTCCTAGGATCTGTTCCAGGTCTCAGTAGCTCAGCCTGTATGAGCCGCCTTTCTGGCTGGAGCCGCCTTTCCAGCTGGTGGTTGGGCCAGGCTCTGCTCTGTGACCTGAAGTCCTCTCCGGGTGGGAACAGAAGTTCCTAAGATCTGTTCCAGGTCTCAGTAGCTCAGCCTGTACGAGCCGCCTTTCGGGCTGGAGCCCCCTTTCCGGCTGGTGGTTGGGCCAGGCTCTGCTCTGCGACCTGAAGTCCTCTCCGGGTGGGAACAGAAGTTCCTAAGATCTGTTCCCGGTTACTGGATCGGGGAGGACAGGGCAGATCAGGGCAGGGGGTGCCCTTTCGTGTGCACTCCGCAGAGGTCCCTCTGCTCCCCCGCAGCCTAGGTCTCCCACTCACCAGTTGCTCAGCCTGTACGAGCCGCCTTTCTGGCTGGAGCCGCCTTTCCGGCTGGTGGTTGGGCCAGGCTCTGCTCTGCGACCTGAAGTCCTCTCCGGGTGGGAACAGAAGTTTCTAAGATCTGTTCCAGGTCTTAGTAGCTCAGCCTGTACGAGCTGCCTTTCTGGCTGGAGCCCCCTTTCTAGCTGGTGGTTGGGCCAGGCTCTGCTCTGCGACCTGAAGTCCTCTCCGGGTAGGAACAGAAGTTCCTAAGATCTGTTCCAGGTCTCAGTAGCTCAGCCTGTATGAGCCGCCTTTCTGGCTGGAGCCCCCTTTCCGGCTCATGCCAGAAAGATTTTGTTTTGTCCTTTCTTTTGGCTTCACTCTAAATAGTAGATCTTTAGGGAATGATTTTATTCTTCCCACTATTTTTTTCCCTCAAGAAAAGTGCATAAGGATTAATAAGAAAATTGCCTATAAAGAGATCTGAGGCTTAGAGAGTTGTTATATGTTACTATCCTCTGAGCCAAACAGCCACCATCTGCATGAGTTCGGCTGAGTCTACTTGGCAAAGCTCATCATTGATATTCGCTCATAGGCAGAAGGACCGGGAGGGTGATTATTCATTTTAGAAAGCTTTTAATTGAGTATATGTATTTGTATATCTTTGTATAGGTATGCAAACATCAGGCCAGGTATTCATAGAGGCCAGAGGGTGTCAGATCTTTTGGAGATAGTGTTCACAAGCAATTATCAGCTACCTTATGTGTGTGCTTAAAACCAAACTGTTTCTTTGCAAGAGTAGCAAGTGTTCTTAACAGTTAGACCATCTTTGTATCCTCTACTCTTCTTTTCTATTATCTGTCTGTCTGTCTGTCTGTCTGTCTATCTATCTATCTATCTATCTAATATATATATATATATATATATATATATATATATATATATATTACTAATACTAATCTATCTATCTATCATCTATCTATCATTCTTTCTTTCTCCCCCCAAGCCCCCCTCTAGACATCCATCTGGTCCATCATTGCCCATCAATACATGCTGTCGTGTTTCTGAGTAGAACTTGAGAACAGAATGTGAGACTTGTAGACAGATCACCATGTCTGCTCTACAAAGGCTGAGTCTGATTTCAGCAACAGAGGGAAGCATCACCATGGTCACCACTTACAACAGTGTCATTGTGAATCCGGTCAAGTTTAAGGGTTTTGTGTGATTTGCTGATTCAATCCTTACCACTCTTGAAGAGGTAGATTTATGTCAACAGAGTAGAGCTCTGGCCTTTCCTTTTGGCTATTTATCTGGTTTGGGTATTGTTTGAGTCCTCTCTGGAGTGACAGAAGAGTGACAGTGGCATATTGAGCTTTCTGGAGCCTGGGTAGGGGTTGGAGTAGTGGTGACACAATAGTGGTGATTTGTGTCAATATTACACAGTTATTTTGTTTCTTATCTACTTTGCTTTAGTTTTCAGTTTTAAGGTTTAATGTCTAAGTGATTATCATGATTATTTATTTAGATTTCAGTCATGAGCAGTTCTTTTCCCTCACCCTAAGTTCAGACCTAAAGGACAACTTATTTAACCTCCACAGGGCTCTCCCTCATCAGGTAAGGCTATGATTGGCCTGAAAAGATCCACATTCATCTCTGAACCAATTGAAAGAGCTTCAAAGAAATGTAAGTGCACTGAGACTGAGGGTCAGGTCACTCCTTTGCTAACTTCTTAGGATATTGTGGGGAAGGATTTTGATTTCCTAGAAACAGGACAGGAAGTAGGGATTCTTTTTAATTGATTGGGCTGGAGATAGATGGTTATGATCAGATGAAAGGGATTAAGCAGTAGAAAATCTCTAAGCAAGAATGTGGCTCCCTGGCTTGATGCTCCAGGGTAAGAGAATGCCAGGGTGGGGAGGCAGGAGGGAGTGGTTTTGTGGGTGGGAGCACACCCTCAAAAAAGCAGGGGGAGGAGGGATGGAATAAGGGTTTTCTGGAGGGAAAACTGAGAAAGGGGTAATGTTTGAGATGTAAATAAAAACATATCTAACAAGAGAAAAGAAAAAATTAAATTAAGAAAGAGAATGTGGCTTTATGTAAAGCATGGTTCAGCTTCAGTGAAATAAGGTTTCTAGTCCACTTATGCACCCCTGTGCTGGGCATCATGGGGTAAGCTCTGCTGGAAATGGAGGGGCAGATCTGCTTGGATGAAGACATTTATGGAGAATGGGACATCTCTATGAATTATGAAAAGTAATACAGTAGTCCTGGATGGCTGTATGGACCGACAAGGGCTACAGTTTGCTTAATCCAAGTTACTCTCTACATCACAATGATTGATAACACATGCTCTTTATTTAACAGGTCTCTTCTGTACTTCTCGGCAGAGAAAAGAGAATTGTGTGCGTATTAATTAAATACATTCAGATAGAACATTTAACATACACCTATATTCACATGTTTTAAGCTGAGTAATGGCCAGCAGGAGTATTCTGGATAGTCTTCTTCCTACCTGGCTTGTAAGCAAAATCTTTTAATACCACTGAAGGCATCACTGCAAACCTGAGCTTACCTCTTTGCTTTCAGGCAAAACATTGTCACATCCTGCTGAAGCTGCAGGCACAAACCCAGAAGTGGCTCAGAGAAAAATAGCATGACGGAATGGCTTTATTCTTTGAAAATTCATTAGGGTAGGTGATTGAGCATTAGAGCTTTTATGTACTGAAAAATTTCTCTGGTGGTGTGAGCTGAATTGGGGTGAGGAAAGAAATGACACCTTCTGACAGCACGTGCCAGGCCAGGGAGTCTCTATCAATGCTCTTTTGTCAGCCAGGATGGGGTGGGGTGTCACCCTTTTATTATCTGTAATTGAATGCCTACAGAGACAGTAATTACAAATACCAGACAGCCCTCACAGGCTCATCTGTCTTTGTTTATCATCAGACGAGAAGTATTGATCATAATGAGCACCTCCCTTTTTCTTGGAGAAGGATGGGGAAATTGGATTAACAAGGCTTGATGTGAGCAATGGAACATATGCCTGTAGGGGAAACAGTTTAAAAATTGAGGCACACTTGCCTTCCTGTTTTGTTTTTGTTTTTGTTTTTGTTTTTTTTTCCGGCTACCAAAGCTTTGGTGTATTTTCTTTTATGAAGTATTTTTTTTTGACTTTTTGTTTGTTTTTTTAGACCCAGTGGAATCTCTGGGATACAAGGTACAGTAAGTATTTCTGTCCTGCCCATCTTTCCTCAGATCCTCTCAAAATAATGGTCTTTCTGGGATCCAACCCCTGATTCTGTACAGTGCTAACTAAAAAAGAAGAGCCAAATATTGTACTGGACTTTTGCTGCTTGGACTCTGTAATAATAACCAAAGGGATAGTGAAAAAATACTCTTCTCTGTAAAAGCCCAGCTAATTAGTGAGGAAGAAAGTTGTGCTCAGACACAGTTGTGTAACAACATCATTGATTATGAGTGGGAGTCTTGTTGGCAACGCATATGGGACCCGTTTTGGAGGTTCTGATTTAGTAGAATCATTACCAGAGAAATGGAGAATCCCCTCCATCTTTGCTTGAGGACACTTTCCTCATCACAGGCAAAGGACATGGGGAAGGGGGAAGCTTTTTATGAAAGTAGAAGCAGGAGAGAGGGTCAAGGTGAGCACAGCAGAAGAAGACAATGAGCCACCATCTGCAGAGCTGATCCACTGAGACTCATAGTGACCTGACATAGGTTTGAATAGTATGTCCGGCCTCAAGTGACAGAAGCCTTGGTTTGAACACTGCTTTTTCCACCTTCTTGGACCATCCATGGAAAAAATAACTAACTATTTCCAATTACTGCTATTTAAAAAATGTTTTAAAATTTAAAAAATCCTGTATTATTTCTTTTATTTTATTTGTGTGATTGTTCTACTTGACTATAGGTCTATGGACAATGTGTGAACAATGCCATGGAGGCCAGAGATGATACAGTGTCTTCTGGAACTAAAGTTATGGATAGTTGTGAACTATGTGTGGGTGCTAAGAACTGCACCCAGATCTCTATTAGAACAATAAACACCATTAATTGCTGAACATCTCTGCAGCTCCAATATTATTTTTACATATAATTATCCTGTATTAATTGATAATTTCATACATGCATATAATTTATTATATTTTCCCAACCCTTCCAGACATAATCCATTCTTTTCCTCCCAACTTCACTCCTCTATGCCCCCATGCTTTTAGCAACCCATGGAGTCCAATTTGTGTGCTAATCTTAAGAAGTTCACAAGTGTGAGGCTATTCACTGGATCATACTTGTCAATCTACTGGGGCCTATACCCTTAAAGAAAACTGAGTCTCCCTCAGAACATTTCAATTGCTCATGCATCCTTCGCTAGGGGTTGGGTCTTAAACTAGTAGAGAGGTGTTCTATGTTGGCCTCAAATTCAAGATAAGGTGTTGAAAATATAGAAAAGGACTAACCAAATTTATTTTTCTGTATTACCCTGTAGCTTTCATGAGCTCTGAGCCAGTAAGAAGAAGTTGTTTTGTTTGTTTGTTTGCTTGCTTGTGGCCTGTGTAAGACCCCAAAGCCGCTCTTCTGGTTCATTTGTCACTAAACAACAAGAAACTGTGATGATGGGTTGATGAAATGTCAGTGTTTGAAAGTTTTAAATATGTCTTTAACATTTCCTCCCTTTCCCCATTGACTAACTCCTGCATACCACAGCAGCCCTGAGTAACAGCTACTGTAAAACCAAGTCTCTGGGTGATACTGCCATAGCTGGTTAAGGGACCAGCACACACGGAATCATTATTGAACTAGATTGAAGTGCCAATCCCTGGTGATTGCTTATGTCTACGAGCATATTCCACCCAATGGACACCAGGCTACCTGTGGAGAATTTTGGTGAAAAAATTGACTGGACTCAGTTAAACCGTGTGGGACTGTCAGTTTTTATAGAAAATACAAAGAGCAAAAAAGGCAGTCAGATAGCATCTTTGTGGGGACCACACAGAAGAATACTCACTGTGGTATAATCCTCACAGTAGAGGAGTCCATTGTTAGAAAGACAGGTACATGAATACTCTATGCATTGTATTTGTTGACAACATGAAACTGGTCAATAGCTGTGGTTATTTATATGTTTGACTTGTTTATCTCTGTCCTATTAGACTGTTAACTTCGTGGAACCCTTTTCTTTCTTCAGAACTGTCACCTCTCTGGACCTATGTGAACAACAGAAATCTTTACACAATGGGTATCTTCTGAGTTAATGACAAATAAAACGCTATCACAGTGGCTCTCAACCTTCCTAATGCCATGACACTTAAATACAGCTCCTCAGGTTGCAGTGACCTCCATTAATAATGTTACATTTATTGCTATTTCATAACAATAAATTTACTACTGTTATGAATCATAATGTAAATATATGTGTTTTCAGATGGTCTTAGGTGACCCCAGTGAAAGGGTCCATTGAGAACTACAGCTTTAGAACAGTCTAATATTCGCAAATATTTCCCCCAACTTACATTTTATTGCTTCATAGGGCACTGATTTTCTTTTGATTTAAAAGTTTAAAAGCTAGTATGCACATTATATGACATTTTCATCACAGTACTTTCAAATAAAGGTTTTGATAAGTTTCTTCTTCCTTTTTCTCTTCCATCTCTGAAGCTCTGTACCCTGTCCATCCCCCACAGAGTCGGCTTCATTCTTTTTCATAATATATATCATCATCTCCTCTTTCCTTCCTCATTTTTTCTGTTTCATATTTTTGGTTTCATAATGTAATCCTGCATCTAAATATGAAAGGGAACATACCATCTGTATATGAATCTAGGATATCTTGCTTAATTAACTCTTTGACACTACACACTTTTTCTGTAAATTGCATTTTTCTATATTACTTAATAAAATGTTATTATATGTACTCACAGATACAAATAGATATAGAGAAATGGATAAATGAGAAAGTTTTCTCATCAATTTATCTATTGATAGATACCTATTGTGGTGTTTTGAATAAGAATGGCTTCCATAGGCTCATGTACTTGAATGCCTAGTCACTGAGAAGTGGAACTACTTGAAAGGATTATAAAAATTAGGAGGTATTTCCCTGTTAAAAGACGCATGTACCTCAGGTATTTCAATAGATACCAGAACTCATGGGTCTTGATTTCTTTCTGTGATTCTCAACTACTTCTCCATCATCTTCTCGTATGCAGCATCTTTCCTGCCACGATGATAAGAGACTGAATCTCTGAAACTGTAAGCAAGTTTCCAATCAAATGTTTTCTTTAATAAGAGTTGTCTATTATGTTTAATCTTTACACACCAAGAAAACTTTGACTATTTCCACGTCATATTTTGTTTTGTATATAATTTGTGATCATTGTAAATAGTAAGATTTTAATGCATACTTTCAAACCTTTAAAAAATCAAGCACTGACAAAATATATCCATATAGTTTTATGCTAAAACACTTTTAATAATCTGTACATGTATCTCTGTCTTTTAAAAATAAAGTTGTATGATAAAAAAAGGAGTTGTCTTGGTCATGGTGTCTTTTCACAGCAATACAACAGCAAAGAACACAGCTATACTGACTGATACTTTTGATTATAACATAATATTTGACCTTTATTGTGAAGCAGGTTGAATAACTTCACTGAGATCCCATTCATGTGGCAAACCAGCCTAAGCAGGAGCAAATTAACTTTCAACAATTCCAAGCCTAAAACTCTTTTCTGTCTCAAGTGTTTTGCAGAGGTGTCTGAACCCCTAAAAGTAATTGTTTAATCTGTTCAACATACAGGGATGATTCTGGCAATAAAGAGGGTACAGGGATGATTCTGGCAATAAAGAGGGTACATCATTCTTCTTCTTGAAGAGCAACTCTGGTACTCTCCATATACGTGAATGAAGATTGCATGTGAAACACTGAGACTTTGGCTGACACTAAAGCAGCATGGCTATTTCCTGTGCCCAGTTGCTTCCTCTACTTTCATTTCTCAGGCAGCAGTTGCAAAGGACTTAGTACTCATCTCAGGGCCTGCTTCTAGGAAAACCTAACCTGCTACTGTTGGCTATGGAGAGACTCTCTAATGAAAGAACCCATGGTCTAGTTACAGAAAGGGATGTGTGCATATCTGAGAGTATCACAAATGCTAGAGTATGTACATATTGCTGCAGGTGTTATAAACTCAACTGCTGCACTGCCGTGGGAATAGCAACTCCAACTAGAAAATAAACAAAGTGGAAAACACAGGCAACACCTATTCTGCTCCTTTCATTCCTCCTCTAGAGGAGGAAACCTGGGCCCTGTCCAAAATCAGAGTAGAGATAAAAAATAAGGGACACTTGACCTCAACTGTATGGGAAAGATCCTCTAAGATCCTCTTATTCATTTCTCACTTCTTTTCCACATCTTTCTCTCTTCATTTTTTTGAATTAACATTCTTCTCTCTCTATGTCCTTAACACTTGAATAATGACTGGATACTCATATCAAATAATGAATAGGCTCACAACAACTCCTGGGGAGACATTACCTATTCTATCACAGAGTTAAAGGGCAAATCTCAAGTTGTGGGTTTTAGGAAATCAATAGCCAAGTTGCTTCCAGACTTGCTGAAGCAGGTTTTACATTTATAATGTGAAAAACAGCAGGTTCAAAGAAAGAAGAGAGTTCATCTAAGTGTAGCCGGATTCCACCGTTAAACCTTTAATTAACCTGATGGCTTTGAGCAAAGAAAATCGATGGAGGCTTCTTACTTGTAGGAGAGAATAAATTAATATTTTATATATAAATGTTTGTCCTTTAAAAAATTAGCATGGACTTTCTCTTGTAAGTTCTCATGGTTAGTTTCCTTCCAAAAGTTTAAAATTGCATATTGAAAATATGCTGTTATGTGGCAAATTTCAAAAGAACTTAGAACAAATATATATATGTTTATGTATATATTTGTGTGTGTGTATGTATGTATGAGTGTATTTATGTCCATACATATATACATACATGGGCAGATATATACATTACTCTAGCCATCCATCCATAAACTACCTACCTACCTATATCTATCTATCTATCTATCTATCTATCTATCTATCTATCTATCTATCTATCTATCTATCTAATCTATCTATCTATTTATCTACCTACCTATCCTTCTTTCTTTCTCTTTCTCTTTCTCTTCTTCTTCTTCTCCTTCTCCTCCTGCTCCTCTTCCTCCTTCTTCTTCCTTTTCTCATTCTTCTTTATCATCATCATTACCATCATTTATAACATCATGAGAAAATACTCAATGATTTATTTAAAAGTTTTTGTGTGTGTGCACTGAAATGAGGAATGTGACAGCCTTTTTAAAAACCTGGACATAATTATGTTTAAATTTATTCTTTTGAGATGTGAGGATTGTTTCTGAATAGTTTATTTTATTGGGTTTTGAATATACAATAAAATAATATATGAGGTATTGTGGAAGAAAACAAAGAAAAAAGTTTCCTTGTTTCTAGCTATTTAACTCATACTTACCTGATGCCCAGTTAGTTATAAACACCATAGCATATTCAGCACCATGAAGATAAACAAATATTTTACAATGTGCAAATTGTAAATTAGTAATGTGGAGGTGAGCCTGCTGATACCAGAGCCACATTATGAGCCTTCCCTTTATACTCAGTAGTAGACTGGATATGGGCTGTCTTTCTTAAGGGAAGACAGTATATGCAGTTTTCTTTTGTACTTTTCCTAGGTCTAGCTTTATGACTGTAGCAGTTAGTGTGAAAAAAGAATTTCTGACTGACCTTGAATCATGTGAGGTTTGGTTTTAGTAACTGAGGCTCATTCTGTCTTGACTATACATGCATTTGGAGAATTTAATGTTTGTGGCATCACTGAATGTCGCGCCCAACTCGACTGGCAAGGAAGACACGACACTCCGGATTCTTCTCAACATCCTTTATTCAGGAACACCTTGATGTTGAGTACGGGAACCCAGAGTGCTGAGCACTCTATTTATCTCCCTCTAAGGGGGAAGGATGATTTGTCCCTCAGGGATTGGTGGATCGGGGATCATCAAATTAGCATAGCGCTGCCTAACGCCAAGAACAGTATTGCACATGCGTAGTACATTTGTTTACCACAGTGCAAGCCGGATGTTGGTTCCATCTTAGCGGGCACGGATGGAAAAACGCTCCTTACATCTCCCTCTTTTTTATTATTTTAAAATGAGCTGGGTTATATCTGGGAGCGGGGTGCAGCTTATCATGGTTTCTGTCTTAGGTCATTTCACTAGTTCCTGGTCTTACCCATCATAGGGATACCCTATCGCCACCGGGTCCCATGTCTTAGGTTGATCCAGGTCTGTGAAAAGTTGCCCGTTTCTGAAAACACATGACTCATGTGCCCTATGCATTCGCATGTTGATCTAGGGCGAACGCTCTATTCTTTTAGAGAGGCCAACCATACACTGGGGGAGTCATCATTCTCAAAAATGGCCATGGCTTGGTATACTATGTCTTTGTGCCTTTGTTGCTCTTGTTTTAATTTGCAAAGAAACCAAAGACACACTACAAATCCCAGGAGGACAATCATCCCCAAATTGGCCATTCCTGCCCACTCCTTCAGATGACTCATGGCGGCAGCAATCTAAGATTACAGTCTAGTAGCCAATCACTAGAGCAATGGGGAGCCCACTTAGGCTGGTGGGGTACTGGCTCCTCAAGCATACTTTTAGCAGGCCACCATCCACTTACCCAAAAAGCACTAACTTGGTACCTGGTATTAGTAGAAGGGACATCAAACTAAGCCACAGATTAATTATATAAGGATATGCACTTACTACTATCACTAATATTCCTTACCCTATAAAAAATTAAGCTCCCTGCCAAACTAAAACTTCTATTTTCATTAATGCTAATAAGCTCTCTATCTAAAAACAAGAAAGACAAATCTAAACTCTTATTGCTACTAAAGAAATGGAGATACACTTTTGCATCATGACATATCAGCATGGATCTCGGGAACACCGACAGAATCCCCCATCGGGGCTCTGCTTGAGTCTGCAGTTGGCTCACGCTGAGCATCATCAGCCATAGTAGTATCTTTGGGTGAACTAGAAGGCACCTTCCGAGTCAGGCGTTCTAGTACCCAAATTGGATCCTCTTTATCTTGTGGGAAAACACAAATAGCTCCCCTAGATCTCGAAATTACCAGATCTGGGCTGCACCATTTATTTGTTAGGACATCTTTCCATTTAACATTTAAAGCTGTCACAGGTGTTGTGGCTGTATGTCAGTCCGCAGCGCTGTGTCCATGGGTGTCCAAAATTAAAAAATCTAAGGTAAAAAGGGCTATAGAGAGTTACTCTTTCGGTGCACGACTGTATGCAATTCCCTCTTTTTGTTTTTGTAAAAGCTCCTTTAAAGTACGATGTGCTCGTTCTACAATCCCCTGTCCCTGGGAATTGTACAGCAAACCAGTAGCACGGTGTAAAATGCACAACAGAAGCTCTACATCTGGTCTATACCGATTAAGCACAGCCTTTTGTAATGCTGTCTCTATCTTAGAAATGGATAGACCAGCTGCTGCAATTAGCTCCCAGGGGAAGGTAAGATGTGAATCTCCCTTTAAGACATCATACAATTGTTGAAGTTCTATATTACGGATGTGTAAATAGGGGTGAAGCCAATTTATGTCTCCTAATAGTTTTTGAAAATCATTTAAAGTTTTTAAATGATCTTTGCGTATTTTGAGCTTTTGGGTATTATTTTATGTGGGGTAATTTTTGCTCCTAAGTACTCTCTCACTTCTCCTAATTAAACCTTTTTAGCTGCTATATATAAATGAAAGGTTTTAAGCATCCCAATCATTTTAGAATAAGCGGTGTGGAGTAAACCTTTATCTTTGGCTGAGAGTAAAACATCATCCATGTAACGGACAACCTTTACCTTTGGGAATTGATCATGAACAGGTTGCAAAGCTTTTCCTACATATAACTGACACATGGTAGGACTATTGGCTATACCTTGGGGCAAAACTACCCATTAATACTGTTTTTCAGGTTTTTCATTATTTACAGAGGGCACAGTGAACACAAAGCATTCACTATCTTGTGTGGCCAGGGGGATAGAGAAAAAACAATCCTTAATATCAATGATGATAAGGGGCCATGCAGCCGGGATAGCGGACAGTAGAGGCAATCCTCTCTGCATGGGACCCATAAGTTGCATTTGAGCCTTTATGGCTCTAAGATCATGCAGCAGACGCCATTTTCCTGATTTTTTTTCTTAATGACAAAGATAGGTGTATTCTAGGGTGATCTAGATGGTATAATGTGTCCTAATAGTAATTGTTCTGAGACCAATTTTTTTGCTGCTAACATCTTTTTAGAGGACAGTGGCCATTGAGGAACCCACACGGGCTCTTCTGTTTTCCACGTGATGGGTATACCTTCCTCAACAGCCCCTAGGAAAAATCCAGGCCCTGATTTTTTGTCTTTGATGTGTAGTAATGGGGCTTGTCCGGCCTTGCAGATACTTCCCTACTCATTTACCAGGAAAATAACCCATATGTTTTACAATCTTTTGTGAAGTTTTAGAATATTTATTGGTCAATTTAAAACTCATACCCTTTAACAAATCTTTTCTCCAAAGGGATATTGGTAAATCTAACACATAGGGTTGCTTAACTCTTGAATGTCCTTTTTGATCTTTCTAATTCAGCTGTCTTGCATTCATATCTGGAGTTTTAGCATAGCCGATGCCCTGCAGTGTTTGAGAGGAGGCCTGTATTGACCAGCCAGAGGGCTAGTCCTTCTTAGCTATAATATTTTTATTAGCTCCGGTGTCTAAGAGCTCCAGTATCCTTTTGCCATCAATTTATAATTTTAAGGTTGGACGTTGATCAAGATCTAAGGCCAAAAATGTCAAGTCTGATCCAGTGGACCAAAAACCTCTCTCTCTCTCTCTTTTTTCTTTTTCTTTTTTTACTAAGCTATTTAGTGAGGGGTAAATACTTTTGCATTTCCCCTCCCTCGCTTCTCTTTCCACTTCACTCTCTGCCTTTTCTGACCATTCTTTTTGTAACATTTTAAGGGCAACCCACCCCTTTTCTAATGCTTGCTGATAACACTTTTGATCTTCAAGGCAACTGCGCACAAGGCGCCAAATTGGACAGACACCAGGTTTAAGTCTGTCCTGTTTTTAAGCAAAGTCTAGATCTTTTTCTAACTTGTCCCTAAACCGCGAATCAGGGTGCAATGGTGTCGCACTAGCTCAGGAACCTCTGTAAGGTGCTTTTTTTCATTTTTAAGCCTTTAGATTTAAACAACTCTTACAGAGCCAAAAAAAAAAAAAAAAAAAAAAAAAAAAAAAAAAAATTGAGTGCGATTGTGACCCCATATTATTTATCTATTTTTTTTTATTGTCACTCAGTTCAGGTGCATGTTGGATAGCACAGCCAAAAAACCATGCTCCACACAAGAATGTTAGCAAGCAGCCAAGCACACTGCTACAAGAGCAGTTCCATTAATTTAACACTCCTCCTGTGAGATTAATCAGGAGTGAGGTTTTACTATCAGTTTGCTATCACTGCAAACAGTCTTGCTCCTGCCCGGAGACCTTATTGCCAATATTTACTGTGGTCTTGTCCCACTTTACTGTGGGAGCTTACCAGCGCTGCCATCCTGTGGCTGAAGAGTTCTGAATCCACGAGGGTTTCCTCGGGTCCCCGTATGGGCCATCAGTTGTCGCGCCCAACTTGACCGGCAAGGAAGACACGACACTCCGGATTCTTCTCAACAACCTTTATTCAGGAACACCTTGATGCTGAGTATGGGAACCCAGAGCGCTGAACGCTCTCTCTATTTATCTCTCTCTAAGGGAGAAGGATGATTTGTCCCTCAGGGATTGGCAGAGCGGGAATCACCAAATTAGTGTCAAGAACAGTATTGTACACGCGTAGTACATTTGTTTACCACTGTGCAAGCCGGATGTCGGTGCCATCTTAGCAGGCGCTGTCGGAAAACCGCTCCCTACAACTGAAAACTTTGGTGAGTCAGTGCTAAGGCTGGGTTCTAGGAGTGAATTTTGAAGAGCCAAAGGGAAGAGCCAGTGATTTGGCAGGATTTTGTCTCTGATAGTAATATTTTGGAGATGATTTAACAAAATGAAGCAGAAGAATACATGGTCCACTTGACTATAATTTTACCATTGTCTTTTTGAGACAGGTCTCATGTAGTCCAAGCTGATAACCTTGAACATCTGGTCTTTGTGCTTTTGCCTTCCACATCTGGGTTTACAAGAATGTGCTATCATGCCTGGTTTACATAGTGCTGAGGATCTAATACAAAGCTGTATGAATGCTAGTCAAACATTCTATCAAATCAACGATATCCCTGATCTTGAGTTGAACAAGGGTATGTGATTGAAATGTGATAGTATGAAAAGAATGTCTCTTTGCCCAGAGAGCATTATGGCATGACCCTGTCAACATCATGATCATAAATGGAGAAATAGAATACAAAATGTTAGTCTTTCCAATTGGGAACAAGGATATTTCAGGAATTGAAGAGCTCAGGATGGGGGTGGTGAATGAGATAGAGATAGCAGGAAGCTGCTCTAAAAAGTGTCTCATTGAGAAATCTGTTACTTTGGCTATTCAGTATCTTCTTTAACTTCATGAGTTAACGTTCATAGGTTTTGCCTCTAGAAAAGTTGTTGAAACTAAGCATATTCACTTTGAAAGATTTTTCCAATAGCTTCTTAAAATCTCACTGGTTTCCCCATTTTTGGTCCATGTAAGTTTATACAACAGACTGGGTAACCAGAAGACATAGCTAACAAGCAAAGAGAATTAACAAACATAATTTCTAAAGAGCTATAGACTTGAGTAACTTTGCTTTTCTGAGTTATCTTTTGTGAATCATTGATTTGAATCTCAGCCGTTTTAATATATACATATGTATATGATGTATATGTATGTATAATCTAGACACACAGAAATTATGGGAGATAAAGTAACAAAATAATAATAAACACATACAATAAACATACTAATGCTATAGGTCTCTTAACCACCTGTAAGCCAGCACCAGGGAAAAATTGGTTCCCTCTTTTGGGACTCTTTAGGTATCTGCATGTACATAAACACATATACATAAACTCTCACTCCAAAAAATTGACATTGGAGACAAGTAGAGATATTTTTTTTCAGAATAGCTCTTTCTCCCCTATTGGCTAATTACTTGTTTACATATTTGTTCAAGTATCACTAACTTGATGACCATATACCAGGTCTTGTAGTTAGCCATCCCTTCTGCCTCCAGTTAAATGCTTGCAGTAGACAACTGCCTGAGTGACAGTTACTGACAGGTTATGTGTTACCTAAATGAAAATCTTACAATGACAGCATAATAAAGGTGCCTCTGGTCTGATCTAAAGTTACTGAAGCATTTTAGTCTAGAACGTTTACCTCCATGTCATATTTGATGACACTCAACCCTAGTTTAAGGTTGTCTTTTAGCAGAGAAGTTAAGGTAGACTTCTTATGAATGGGATGACTATTTTTTCTAAAAGGAAAATTATAGAACTTTTTCATCTGCTAGTCCTCAGCACTGTGAGAAATAAAATTCAATATTTGGGGGAGACTTAGTATATGGGACTGTTTTTATACAAGTTACTTATGACTAAGATAACTTCTAAAAGAGATCTAAAATTGGTGTGGTGTTGCATACCTGAAATCTCACCTGTCAGTGAGCTAAGGCGGGACTATTTTGAGGGCAAGGCCAGCCTGGTATATATAGTGTAGCACTGTATCAATAAATATATAGAGTAGAATTAATATATATGCTGAGGTAAAAATATTGAAGAGAATTAATCTAGGAGGAGAATGGAGAAGGAGACATGCACAACGTCTGTGGAGTGGAGGCAGCAATATTTAGAATGCGTTTTGCCTGTGTGTTCTGGCAGAACCGGGACTCTTTGCAGAACTTCTCAGGAGTTTTTTTCTGAAATAAATGTTGCTATTTGTCTCCAATGTAAATTTGTTTGAAGAGAAAGAGAGCGGGAGGGAGAATTTGGGTATATCTGTTTATGCACATGCAGATGCTTAGAGAGTCTCAAAAGAGGGTGCCAGTTCCTCCTGGAGCTGAGCTTATACTCTAAACCATTGAGACATCTCTTCAGGACATACAATGTAACTTTCTTTCCTGTCCTAATTTGCCCTTCAATGATTTCATAAAATACTTGCTCAAACTGACTTGGGGAGGAAATTATATATTTGACTGAAGGTTAAAGTCACGATTTAAGGAAACCTTGGAAAGATCTCAAGGCAGGAATATGGGGGCAGAAATAAAGCAGGGACTGTGGAGGAGTGTTATTTACTGGCCTAATTCTCCTGGATTACTCAGACTGCTTTCATATATAACCCAGATTACCAAGGAGTGACACCATGCACAGTGAACTGGGCTCTTCCACATCATTATCAAGTGGATGCCCCACAGATACCACTAGAGGCTAGTCTAGTAGAGTCTATTTTTCAACTGAGGTTCTATCTTCCCAGGTATCTTTGGCTTTTGACAAAATTAACCCATTCTTCTACCACATAATAGAATCCTGAATTAAAGATTGTTTTATTAAAATAAGTTTTCTTCATCCCTGTATTTTTAGCCGAGCATGTCATTCATAATAAAACTCTATTTCTCACACACTCAGCCATAAGTTATTATGTAGTTGGATTTTAGTCAACCAATGTAGTGGATATATTGTGTTCTAGAACAATCCATATACTAAGTCACCTGCATAGTTTTCCTCTCTGCTGACTGGAGCTGGAGAAACTGTCTTGGTCTATGAAATATGTATCATTCATTAAGGGTTCCTGAGCAATAAAATGAAAGAAATCTAAACTCAAGATTGTAAGAATAGAACAGCTAAACTAGTCCTAGACCTATGACCTCTTCAGGTGAGATCAATATCCATACATTTCTAAATATTGAGTAGAGAGAGTCATATTAAGTAGGCACTTTTCCTTGCCCCTCTTAGAAAATGTTGCCTCTGTGGTTTACTTTCTTTTAAGGATTATAACCTGCTATTGCTTTATTTTGTCCCTCTATTTGTGCTTTTGATGGCTCCATGTATTTCTGGGTCACTTTGATTTTTCCATCTTCAGTACAAATTTTAAGGTATGTTTGTACTAAAAAAATGCTGCCTCCCCTGCGCTTGATATATTTTATGTCTTTGATCTGGAAGTATTTATTTCTCTAGTGAGTCCTTCATCCATTGTTTTTATTGAACAATGCATGAAGAAGAAAAGCACTGGGTGTGGAATGTAGCTCTTTATGTTAGGTGTTACTTTATCATTCAGAGGTGATAGTTCAAGAAAGTATGCAAATGTTAAAGTATATATTTACATATATCTAGAAATACTTTGTATGTAAACACATATATGGGCATATTTAAAACTAAAGAGGAATTATTACTGATAAAACTACAATTCATTCCCACTTGGATCATTCTAGCTTCTTTTACCTACCTGGAAGTTTCTATTTTATTAATGAAAAATACCACCCTTGTAGTATATTTGTTTTAACTGTTTAATATCAGCATATAGATGCTCACCTGTGCTCACAGGAAACAATTTTATCAACTGGAAAATACAGGTCTTTGAGACAGTTTACTTTGTGTGTAATATACTTATTCCCTTCACTTCTAAAGCTCTACAGCCTCTCTCACTGCACACTTCCAGTGAATTTGTTTCATTTGTATGTAATCAAATGAGGCTGTCAGCTTCTACACTCGTCTTTGTTTTATCTCAGAATCTCCAACCTTGTGAGCAATTTCCCGCATACAGTGTGAAAACTATAATGAATAAAATTGTCTTGGCTTAGAAATTTTTTTAAATTAATTTTGTTTTATCTTCCCTTGTGAACAAAATCTAAGTATGAGATGAATATTAATGCACTTCTCTCTAGTGGCCATTTTCCTGTCTATATGTATGTTATAGTACTGTGTTGAGAAGCTCAAATAATGAGTGATGACATTTCAAATGTGCAAATATTAAGTGTGACCTGATGTTGACCCCAAGACACACATGACAAAAGTATAAAACTGACTCCTCCAGATTGTCCTCTGGCTTCCATGTGTGTATGCCTGCCTGCATACATTCACAATAAGCAAGCAAACAAACAAACAAGTAAATAAATAATTTTAAGCTGGTAATTAGAATGGGTAATTAGAAGAGTTATATATTGATGTTCCCATCATTATTCAGTTCATTTTTCCTAAAATAAATGATATTTGGCACATTTCTTACAGGTTCACTTGCCAACTGTACACCACAATTGGAGAGGTGCGTATTAATATCTTTCAAACTTATCAGTGTTTCCAACTCCATCACTTTGCATGTTGATGTGATCTTCGTGTGATTATACCATTGCTCAGCCATAGACATCTTAGACACCTTCAGGAAAGCTGAGCTTAATTGGAATTTGTGCTAAGAAGAGACACTTTGGAGATTGGTGGTATTAAAAAGCATGCAATCAAGTTAGTTTGGGGATCTATATGCAAAGCAGATAGAGATGGAATTTGGAAGACATTTAGAAAGATCTCTTGGTCACAACACCTCTTACTTTCCACTTTTGTTCTATCTTGTGTCATTTGTGTTCCTATTTGGGAATCAGCATCCTCAGAGTCTAATGTCCAGAAATTCAATTCTGGCAGTATATTTTCAAGTGAAAGCCTAAGCATCTCTGAGATTTGAATCCTCACTCAGAAGCTATCTAGAACTCAGATAATTAGTTTGACTCGCCCAAGGACTGACTGTACTTTCATATTTCTATACTTGACTGTTTTGTCTTTTACACAATTCTCACTTGATGGATTGACTTGTTTCAACTCTGGCAGTACTACTTAGACTCCTTGGCAAGGCGGAGGCTGTGGCTTTGTCTAGCATGTAGTTTGGGTGGCAAAGCAGACTTGGCATGCCATTCCATAGAGACTTGTAAACAATAATTAAACGGACTGATGCCTCCTAATTCTGCTGTTTCTCTTCCTTCTTTCAAAAATACTGAAAGCGTTTTATCTCTGGATCATAAATGACAAGAATGAGAGCTCTCCACATTTAAACCAAATCAGCTCAATGAGGGTGTACAGTTCCTATAATTACCATTTTACTGTTGTGCATATATTCACCAGAGAAGAAGAAAACAAGGAGGCTTGGGATTCTTGTTTATGTTGAAAGCAGGGTGCTCAGAAAGAGATGTTTGGGGACCTCTGGATATCAGGCTCTTTGAAGCTCAGTCCAAGTTTAAAAGGCCTTCGACTGATTCTACAACTGGCCACTTGCCCCAGCAGTGGAGTGTTCATGTGTCTAGGCATTATTCTCTTTGTCATAAGAGGCAGGTAATATCTGGTTCATTTGTAGATGCAAAGGGTACAGCCAGTGATATGTTCAAAGGCAGAATAAGGAGCTGGTACTAAGACACTTCTGAGACTAGGACTGACTCTGCTGAGCCACTAGGGGATACCTGTGTGCAAACTGCAAAATGACTGGCAGCTCAGTTTGAAAATCTGATATCCATACATTGAATCCTCCTTTTCAATTGGAATTATTTCAAGGATATGCTCCTTCAAGAAAATAATGGTTCATCTGCCACCAGGAACGGCGGAGATCAAAAGACACAGGCCTGCTGAGACTGCATTGTAAGGAGCTGGGGCACAGAGAGGTCTGGGCCGAGGGCACAGAAAGCATGCCCTTCCTGTTGGTTCAGGGAAACAGGAACTCTGCCTTAGGGACTCGGTTTCCACCCAGAGGGCTCTTTCGTGCTAAACAAATGCTTAGGCCATCTGCCACTGAGAACAGCAGAGGCTACAATAACCCTCATTCCTAAACCGCACAAAGACCCTACAAGGAAAGAGAACTTCAGACCAATCTCACTTATGAGCATTGATGCAAAAATACTAAGTAAAATCCTTGCAAACTGAATCCAAGAACATATCAAAATGATCATTCACCATGATCAAGTAGGCTTCATTGCTGGAATACAGGGATGATTTAATATACTAAAATTCATCAATGTAATCCACCATATAAACAAACTCAAAGGAAAAAAACCACATGGTCATCACACTAGATGCTGAGAAAGCATTTGACAAAATTCAACACCTCTTCATATTAAAAGTCTTGGAAAGAACAGGAATCCAAGGTCCATACCTAAACACAATAAAGGCAATATACAACAAACCAATAGCCAACATCAAACTTAATGGTGAGAAACTTGAAGCAATCCCACTAAAATCAGGGACTCGACAAGGCTGCCAACTTTCCCCCATCCTATTCAACATAGTACTAGAAGTCCTGGCCAGAGCAATTAGACAGCAAAAGGAAATCAAATGGATACAAGTTGGAAAGGAAGAAGTAAAAACATCACTGTTTGCAGATGACATGATAGTGTATGTAAGTGACCACAAAAATTCCACCAGAGAAATTCTATAGCTGATAAACAAGTTCAGCAAAGTGGCTGGATATAAAAGTAACTCAAACAAATTAGTAGCCTTCCTCTACTCAAAGGACAAACATGTGGAGAAAGAAATTAGGGAAAAGATACCCTTCACAATAGTCACAAACAATATGAAATATCTTGGTGTGACTCTAACTAAGCAAGAAAAAGACATGTATAACAAGAACTTTAAAGCTCAAAAGAAGGAAATGGAGGAACATCTCAGAAAATGCAAAGATCTCCTATGCTTATGACTTGGAAGGATCAACATTGTAAAAATGGTCATCTTATCAAAAGTAATCTACAAATTCAATGCAATCCCCATCAAAATTCTAACCAAATTCTTTATAGAGTTGGAAAGAGCAATGTCCAATTTCATCTATAATAACAAAAGACCTAGAATAGTGAAATCCATTTTCAACAACAATAAAACACCTGCGGGAATCACCATCCCTGACCTCAAGCTATATTACAAAACAGTTGTGCTAAATACTGCATGGTACTGGTACAGAGATAGGCACGTGGATCAATGGAATAGAACAGAAGATTCAGAAATTAGCTCTCACATATATGATCACTTGATTTTTGACAAAGGCTCTGTAAACATTCAATGGAAAAAGAACAGCCTCTTTAACAAATGGTGTTGGTCCAACTGTTACTCAGCATGCAGAAGAATAAAAATATACCCCTTCTTATCTTCTTTTACAAAGCTCAAGTGCAAGTGGATCAAAGATCTCCACATTAAACCAGGTACACTGAAATAATTAGAAGAAAAAGTAGGGAAAACCTTAGAACATATAGGCACAGAAGAAAATTTCCTGAACAGAACACCAATGGCTTCTGTTCTAAGGTCAAATATCAACAAATGGGACTTAATGAGATTGCAAAGTTTCTGTAAGGCTAAGGATACTGTCAAGAAAACAAAACGGCAGCCAATAGACTGGGAAAAGATCTTTACCAACCCCACATCTGATAGAGGCCTAATATACAAGTATACAAAGAACTCAATAAGTTAGACACCAGAGAATCAAGCAACCCTATTAAAAATGGGGTACAGAGCTACACAAAATGTTTTCAACTCAAGAATATCAAATGGCTGAGAAGCATCTAAGGAAATGCTCAACATCCTTAGTTCTCAGGGAATTACAAATCAAAACAACCCTGAGTTTCCACCTCACACCAACCAAAATGGATAAGATCAAAAATTCAGATGACAGCAGATGCTGGCAAGAATGTGGAGAAAGAAGAACTGTTGGTGGAGTTGTAAACTGGTACAACCACTCTGGAAATCAGTCAGGTGGTTCCTCATTAAATTGGACATAGTACTACCTGAAGACCCAGTTATTCCACTTCTGGGCATATACTCCAGAGAAGCTCCAACATACAACAAAAACACATGCACCACAATGCTCATAGCAGCCCTATTTATAATATCCAGAAGCTGGAAAGAACCCAAATATCCTTCAGTAGATGAATGCATACAAAAATTGTGGTGTATTTATACAATGGAGTACTACTCAGCTATCAGAAACAATGACTTTATGAAATTCCTAGGAAAATGGATGCATCTAGCGAATATCATCCTGAGTGAGATATCCTATTCACAAAAGAACAGACTTAATATGCAGTCACTGATAATTGGATACTATCCCCAGAAAGCTCTGAACACCCCAGAAACAACTCACAGACTATATGAAGTTCAAGAGAAACAAAGGCCAAAAAAAAAAAAAAAAAAAAAAAAAAAAAAGAAATGAAAAACTATTGTGTTTAATCTTTACACACCAGGAAAACTTTGACTAATTCCAGGTTACATCTTGTTTTACGTGTACTTTATGCTCATTGTAACTAGTAAGATTTAATGCATACTATCAAACCTTTAAAAAAATCAAGTACTGACAAAAATGTATTCATATATTTTTATGCAAATATGCTTTTATAATCTGTACATTATCTTTGTGTTTTTAAAATAAAGTTGTTTAATTTCAAAAAAAATACTGGTTCTTAGAACAAGAACCAAAAAAAAAAAAAAAAAAAAAAAAATTGTGTGCAAGGAAATAAGCAGTTTTAGTCTCAGTATTTAAGGGCAGCACATTTAGCATCTGTCACTTTTATTATCACACCTCATATTCAGCTGGCTTTGTGGTAATTCACAAATGTTATAAATCTGGGGAGAAAAGTCAGTTCTGTTCTGTTATGAATGTTTTTATATTTTCATTGATTGTCTTAGAAATATGGGAGTCTCTTGTAATAATTCACGGACAGGATAACACATTTACCTGCTCCCCTTTGCTATTGTTTCTTACCAAAGGCACAGGAAGCAGAAATGATGGATAATCACAGAATGTCTGAGCTAGAAAAGCCTTGGAGACTAATGACTTCTTTCATCATGAGGAAATAAAAGGGAAGCAGATAGAGGGACTTGTACTGTCATTTAATATTCATGGTGACTTGGGCTTACCACATGTGGCTATTCTGGAGATTAGTACAGAGAAGCTGAAGTCTACTATTGGCTGGCTAATAGTAATAATACATGGTGGTATTACCCATTAGAGGAGGCTGACACAGGCAAGGTTTAGAAGACCAGGAATGCTAGGAAAGACTCATTGTGGTGATCCATGTTTCCCAGGACATAAACAGAACAACTGTGTACTGGTTAATGTTTTTTTGTCCTGACACCATCTATGGTCATCTTGCAAGAAGGACTCTCAGTTGAGAAAATACTTCAATTCAATTGGTTTGTAGGCAAGTCATTGAGGGCATTGTTTTGTTTAATGGTTGATGTTGGTTGGCCAGCCTAATGTGGATGGTATTACATCTGGGTATGTGGATCTGAGCTGTAAGAAAAAGCAGGCCAAGAAGGACATGGAAAGAAAGACAGTAAGCACCATTGCTCTGTGACTTCTAGTTCTGTTTCTGGCTCCAGGTTCTAGAGTCTACCTAGAGTTCCTGACCTGACTTTGGCTCAGTGATGGAGTGTGACTTGAGAGTTATCAGATGAAATAAACCCTTTCCTACCCAAGCTAGTTTTGGTTAATGTTTTGTCACAGCAATGGAGAAACTAACAAAAACCAATTGTATGAAATATGACGAATCAAGTATCTATCAGTTTTAAAAGATGAAAAGAGGTAAATGATTATGCTAAAAGTAGAATATAAGACCAAGTAAGGAATATGCAATGCGTGGATAACACTTATTATGATGGCTTTAATGATAATCTTCACACAGATTCCTTCCTTTTGTTATGCTGTAAACATTCCCAGTGTTTCCAAGGTGTCTCTACTACAAAGGGATCTGGGCCAATTACCTCTTTGCTAGACTATACGGAGTCTCTTTTCTACTTATGACATTGTCAGCAGCAATGGTAACTATCCAATTACCTATCTCTCTGTGGTTTTACAGGTGGGACAATGGCCTGATGTTTGTTTTGTTTGGGAATCCATACAGCTGGTTCCATGTATAGTCTTCAGAATGCATAAAAAAGTGGAGGGGGACCTCATTTTCAGAGGAGGAGGATTTGGAATCCTTGGTTCTGGTGAGTCTAGCAGATCCATTGGTCCAAAGTTATTGTTGCTAAAAGTGATGCTGCCAATAACACCTGATGCTTATGTAAGCAAAAGTGGGTGGTGATCAAACAATAAACTAACAATTGTATTACAGCATAAAAGCATAAAGTGGACAAGTTCTCTAATGCTTTAGAATGGCTGAAGGGAAAGGAAATTTGTCTGTGTTAGGGAGAAACATCTATGATTTTTTTTTGTTTTGTTTTCATGGAGCTATGTTTTCTTTTCAATTGTGTTTTATCTTCACATTTGTATTTGGAAAGTATCTACTGACCACTTTAAAATTGCATGTCCTTCCCTGATGCATGACCAGAATGTAGATGAACACAACAAAGACACAGAGATATTTTGCTTGCTTGCTGCCTGCCTGCCTGCCTGTCTGCTTGCCTGCTTTCTTTTTTCCTTCCTTTCCTCCTTCCTTCCTTCCTTCCTTCTTTCCTTCCTCCCTCCCTCCCTCCCTCTCTCCCTTCCTTCCTTCCTTTCTTCCTTTCTTCCTTCCTCCCTCCCTCCCTCCCTCCCTCTCTCCCTTCCTTCCTTCCTTCCTCCCTCCCTCCCACTCTTCCTTCCTTCCTTCCTTCCTTCCTTCCTTCCTTCCTTCCTTCCTTCCTTCTTTCTTTTGATAACTTCTTAGATGTTCTTTGACCCTTAAAGTTTACATCTCTATGCTTCTATTACATGATTTTTATTTCTCATAAAAATCCATTAAACTCTGAATTAATGATCAGAACATGAACAGGTATGATGGAAAGTACTGAAGTTACTTTACTTCAGTCATTGAAATTTGAGTCCCTGCTCTATCTCTGAAGACCATGACTTTGTATTCATTCCTTAACTTTCCCATTATCATAAATTTAACGCAACCCCCAATAAAATAAACATATGCACACCCAGCCTTACCAAATTAAATCCCACTATGGATAAAATGTGTTGTGAAAAGTTCACAGTCTCTCTGTAACAACAGATTCTTCATGTATGGAGGAGGTAGACCAGAGATGCAGACTCATTAAATTTAAAGAATAACTTTTCTCTCCGTGTTCTAGTATGTTCTTTCCGGTAGTGATTTCATAGACTTTATTCTTTGTGGCTTTTGATTACAAGCAATACATTTGAAAAATGAACACAAATCTAAACTATACTTGAGGTTCCATGGATGTAATAAAATATCAAATTAATCAACAAACAAACAAAAACAACCATCGCCCCCCAAACCCCTCTCATAAAGCTTCTGTTGGCTGGCCCATTGGGTCATAATGTTTATGGCACACACACATGAATGCACACTCTCCCATGCATGTGAGAATATGTATTCTGAACAACATAATAATATTACTTACCCATTGTACTCCCTTTATGATTTTCAATTTTCCCTCAAAGAACTTTGTTGATGTCTCAAGACAATGTACCTTAAGTAATACTGCATAGCACCCCAGAAGGATGCATGTAGCATTAGAGATAACCTTACCTTTCCTGAATATCACCAAAAGACCTAGAAATAATAGTCTTCACTTTAGCAAGTACTAATTATATTATTCATTCATGTAATTCTTCATTTAAATGGGGATATATTTACCCAATAATCATTTCAGAACAAAAGGGTTAAACAAACTTTCTCTGCTGTAACATTTCCCTAGTTTGGTATTTAATGAAATACTTAACCTGTTCCTCCAGCTATCCTTGTTTAAAACAGGGATGTGTATTCATTTTTACTGAGTCAATTTGTGCCACACTTTTCTTGTTTAATCCTTCCTCATCTCCATGTTTTAAATGAGTTAACCAAAGCTAGAGAAATTTAGTAACTTTCCCAAATTTATATATGTAGATTAAGAGTTTGGCTCTAGACTTTTGAGTACTGGGGTCTGAATCTCAAATATAAAGTGAACATGAAAATACTTTAAAAGTATCACCAGCATCAATAAGACATTATGTGTATGTATGACTTGGCAAATCACAAGTGACTTAGATAAGAGGTACATACCAATATGTAGTCCTTTGCAGGAATGAATGATAGAGCATAGGTGCTAGACAGAAAACCTGACTTGTCCTAGAGAAATTTAGCAAAGTTTGTCTAGACCTATTTTCAGTGATCACAAGTGAATAAGCAGTAAGATGTAAGTTTATTAATGTGTGATTTTAAAAAAATATTTTCACCAATGACTCATTGCTAGGTGTAGCAAATAAAAACTCTTTATCAAGAAACTATCATCAGTCAGATACAAAGATACAATAGTGAAGTTAATGAATATTTCCTGGGGGAAAAGTCAATTGGGTGTATATTTTCTTACTGAAAAGTTTATGATCTGAATTTTATAGTAAGAAGAGGTAGAAAGGGGATCATATTTCATACCCCAGACTTGGCTGCGTTATACTACATCTAGTTCAGTTTTGTGTTATCTATTAATACATGGGACCTTGTCTTAAAACAAAGCAAAACTAATTACTTACTTACTTACTCAGCATCTCCCAAACCCTGAATTGTATTTCTTGGTATGTTTGACTTTACTTTGAATGAGCAGAGTTTGGTCATCATACACTGTTGTGTTGACTTATAAGTAGTTGTGAGCTGCCATATGGGTTTTCAGAACTGAGCTTCAGTCCTTTACAAGAGACATAAGTCTTCTTGACCTCTGATTCATTTCTTCAGCTGACATAATGTGATGAAAGGCAACAGTTTAGAAACAAAGGGTAGATAGGCAGTGGTTGAGGGCAAAAGAAATAAGTGCCAGGGCTTTGGAATGGGGGAATTGTAAACATGAGAAATAAAGTAAGATTCCTCTTAGTGGTGTACCCTTTGATCCCAGCATTTGGGAGTCATGCAGATCATTGCAAAGTATACTGGCCAACTTTATGAATTTCAGGACAGCTGAGACTATCTAGGAAAGACCTATCTCAGAGACAGAGCCATGGTGGGAAGGAGAATAAGAGGAAGGGTTGGGGAAAAGAGGGAGGGAGAGTGAAAGGGGAAGGAAGGAGGGGAGAGGAGAGAAGATATTAGGGGAAGAGAGAGGAGGTATGAGAGGAGAGGAAATGGGAGAGAGCAAAGTATCCCATGGGAGTGGAGTTGTTCAAGTAATTTATTTCCTGTGGTACCCACACATACCCATGTCAGTTCAAAAGGTATACAGTTGCATACACCTTAACGCATACATATGCAAACAAGAATGAGTAAATTTGAGGAACTCTACATACGATCAATAGTTTCTTAAGTAGTCAAAGTCTCCACACTGTTTCATGGTACTATACTAGAATCCTACTGAGCATTGTCATTGAAAGAAATTGGGCACACTGCAGCCCAGGATGTCTTTGTGTTGCTGCTTCTTTTATGAAGCTAAAATTAACATGATAGATGCTATAATTAAAATCACATTTTAAAAATGATTTAAAAGACTAGATATTTAGCATCTGTTTTCACGTGGATGGCTGAATGTCCTTCATCTGAATTGCCTGGGACCATAGGTTTTCACAGTCCACATTTTTTTCCTCAGATTTTGTATTATTTTCAAATACTTAGATATCATAGAGATGGAACTCAAATCTAAGTGTGAAATTCAGGTTGATTTTACGTATACTCTATGTAATTAGTCCAAAGGCATTTGAGCACCAAGTTGTTAAGTTGCCTATACTTCACAGCAGTGAGCTAGGAACACAGCAATGCCCCCACATAGTCAGCTATGGCAGTTTCTATTTATAATGGCAACATGCCTTTTACAATTCTCCAAAATTAGAAGCATTTAATAGTTTCAAAGTTTGGATTTGAGGTGTTCTCCGTGTCTCAAACATCAATGTGAAATTCTCCCGTGAGGATACCTGGAAACATGGTAAGGATATAAGTGTGAGGTGGACGTTGAGGGTAGAGACTGAGGTGAGTTCATGAAGGCCTATTTACAAGTGTGTGCTCTGTGTAGAATGTTGGCTCTTTATCTCATAAACAACAAATAGCCATTGGAGACCATGAATCCAGAGTGTGATGGATTTTTAATCATTTATTCTATAATTTGTGAGACAGAAAGAGAGAGGCAGAGAGAGAGAGAGAGAGAGAGAGAGAGAGAGAGAGAGAGAGAGAGAGAATATGAGTGTGCACAAAGCACATAATTAGGAGGCCAGAAAAGATGCCTTCTGATGTTTCTCTTCTTTTTATTCAGGTCAGTACATTGGTCCATGGAATGCTGCTGCTGTCAACATTCAAGAGGGGTCATTTCTGTTCAGTTAAACATCTCTGAGCCCTCCCTCACAGTCAAGTGCTGATATTCGAAATCCTATCAATTTGACAATGAAGATTAACCACCTCAGTAATTTTCTTTATGTAATAGAAATAACCTTGAACATGGATTTATAATAAAAGGCCATCTGGGCAGCTAGATGCCCTGGACAGGTAAGTCACTTACTCTATTTGTACACATTAGTTTCTCAGATGCCCATTGCATAAGTCAGTTCACTGGAGACTGTGTGAGTGTAGTGACCACCGTGAGTACAGAATGCTTGTGGTAACTTTCGGGCACTTTCCTCAACAAATAAATGTCTTCCTGTGGCTACACATTCTCATGCCTCAGTAAAGACTCTATTGTATACATCATTCTTGAAATCGCACACACATATAATACACTCATTAATAAATGATTTGATTACTTCTCTGATACAATAACTGGCTACATTTAGGTTTTTCAAAAGAGCATGAGGCCAATACCCATCTGCTTTTGTTTCCCTCTTGTGACTATGGCATATGCGAGGGAACATTTGAGCTTGAAGAAAATTAAAAGAATCCATCATGTTTCTCCCTTTTGGCTGGAAAAGTTTCTCTGCTCCAATTTTTCATGGTGCTGCGATGAAGCTTCCTAAGAGACCCCCATCACAGCAAACGTATGGTGCTCATTTCCACACGTAACAGATTATTCCTTAACACACCTCCCAGCTGCTGTACTTCTCTTGGAGCTTTTAAGCAGCCAAGCATTTGTATTGTTACACATTCTTGCTTCGTAGAATAACTTCCACCAAGCAATAGAAACACCATAAGTTTGTAAGATTCTAAAGTCATTCTGATGTGGATGAGGCCATGTTGGAGATTAACATTTGGAGAAGATGGTTTCCCTTGTCTTGCTGTCTATAGTATTTTTCTCCACATGGTAGCATCAGTATGCCATTCTCATACTTTCTTCATCCCTCCCTTACCTGTATCCATTCTGAAAAATGCCTTTGCTCTCTGTGCTTTCATCTTTGGGAATCTCACCTCTTCCTTCCCAAGAGTAAGCCCCAGCTTTGCCTCCTCTTTTCTCTAGTTGTTCATCATGCATTCCTGATTCTGCCAGACATTTCTGCTTATTTATTCTGTCCTTACAATAAGTGTAACACCAAGGACTTTATGCTATATACAACATGATTTTTCCCCATCTTCCAAAATAGTTTTCATCTTTAAGATTTATTTTCATTTGTGTGTTTGTGTGTGTATGTATGTGTTTCCATTGTGGAGCTATATCATCCCTCTTCCCTTTTAACTATTCCCAAGTTTGCTTGCTAGTTATGTATTGAGTGTTGTACTTTATGTATGTATACCATGTAAATGCTTAGTTCCCATAGAAGTCAGAAATGGTTATTGGATACCCTAGAACTGGCATTATAGATAGCCGTTAGCCACTATGTGGGTACTAGTAACTGAGCTTGGGCCCTCTGGAAGAGTAGCAAGTAATCTTTTTTAGTCATTGGGTAATCTCTCCAGCCCCTTATCATTCTGATATGTATTGATTTCATGTGAGTTTCAAATAGATGGCAGTAGAAAGCCATCTGGTAAGCAGCTGATTCTCAGCTCCCCAACAAGTCTCTAATCTCCACAGGAACCATCTCTTAACTTTCTTGTTTACATCTTCAAGAGGACAGATCACAGTTGACCTTTGAAAATTTTTTTTATGGTTATTTAATGTAACTTTCCAATAGTTCATCATCCATGGTGACCCACCTGAATATATGTTTTTCTTTAGAACTTGTATGAATACTCCCTTGCCATTCTCCATTGTGCATTCTGAAGGACTTTAACCCAGTTAACAAAAAATGAAAGTAACAGGATAAAAATGATTTTTCTGAATCACCTATCAATGCTCTTTTCACCCCCTTCCTGGTGAGGATCCCCGGTTGTTCTTTTCCTTCTACATTGGTTCTAAAGACAGTACTATATGAACCAGCAAAGTCTCTAGAAACATAATTTACTCTTCACTCCTCTAAGATGCCCTTCTAATATTTGAACATGAAGGCAAGACATCTTAGCTTACACTCAGATCTCTCCCTTTAGATTAGCAGACATTTCTCAGCTTGTATGATAATGAACTGTGGCATGTGGAGAAGCTGCTTTATAGATTCTGTTTATGATTTAATGTGTTCATAGTCTAGATGAGAGCATGCCTGAAGAGAGAGAAGATCCATTCTCCATCCTGGTTTGTGTGCAATGAGGCTACTGTCAGGGGGCGTGGCTTCTTGCCACATAGGCCTCTCCTTGCAATGTTTATAGCATATCTGGTACTCCACAGAGCAGCTAGCTCAAGGGTGAGAACCACTAAAGAAAAACTCTGGAGCTTCTGAGGACTTGGTTTCTGAAGTAACACCATGACTGAGATATTTTCTTTGTTATAGGCGAGTCCCTAGGCCTGGGGAGAATCACCACACATGAGGTCCTGAGTTCAGATTCCAAGAATCCACATCAAATGCTGGGTGGGTCAGAAGCTCTGGTAACACCAAAACTGGGAGGCAGAGGGGCAGGTAGGTCTCTCCATGGCTACCTGAATTAGCTAGCCAGCCCAGGCTAATCAGTGACTCCAGATTACTTATGTCAGAAAGATGGAGAAAGAAGGAAGATACCCATCAGGTATCTTGTAAGGTATCATATGTCTCTTGGACAGACTAGAGAGGTAAATGCCATCTTTGTGCCTGGGTGTTCTCACCTCATTTTGTGCCTTCCTGTGACTGTGGGGTGCTTCTTTCCATGTCATTGGGATACTGAGGTGAAAGTAACAGCACAGGTTTGACACAAACAAGATGCAAATGAAAACCAACCAACCAAGCAAGCAAACACAACAACAAGACAACAACAAAGACTCAAGACAAATTGCAGGAAGCCACCTCTGCCAGTGTTTCTGAACAAAGACGAATTATTTAATCTCTTTGAGTCCCAGTTTACTGTTATTTAAAGTAGAATAAAGCAGAGATGGGAGAAAACAATGTTTAGAGACTGCTAAACAGTATCTGGCAAGTGGCAGGAATCAATGAGCTTTTAGTCCATAAATGAATGGCTGTGGTGGGGCACTGTCCCTGTGATTCCCGTGGAAGAAGCAGGAGGAGGGTTAGGGTCCCAAATACTATTCTCCTGCTTATAGAAACTAGCAAAGTCCTTGATTATAGACTGCTGGGGAAGCATCTACTTTCTACCTGTACTGCATGGTTTGCTGGGTTCTCTTGAAAGAATGTTATTGGTGATTAAAAATTTTGAATTTAATTTTGTATTAGATCAAAAAATGAGGATAGCTCATAAAAGTACTTTGTTGCTGTTATTGCTGTTGGGGTTGGGGTTTTTGTGTAATATATATATATATATGTATATATATATATATATATATTATATATATTATATATAATATAATGGAATGTAAGCCTTTGCATGGAATGTAAGCCTTTCTCCCACATGGATTCACACTTGCAATTAAATGCTGTGAAAATAAAATACAGTATATAAACAGCATTCAACATTTCCTTCAGGTTGCAAAGAAAGGTATTGTATATCAGTGTGTAGAGATCCCTTGGAAGGTAAATTACATTCACCTTTCTTCCCTCAGAGACTCACACCCCACTTCCTTTCATAAAAGAATGTGCCTTGCTTTACCAAGTATACTGTAGCACCTCTTCAGTGTTCACAGACATCTCTCCTGGGGTATGTTGAGCAATTTAGTGTTCTGCACAGTGTTACACTGAGCTGAAATCCAAGTGTTGTAAATGGGCAGTGCACAGGTTTAGGCAGTGACCAGAGCAACTCACAGACAGCTCATCATGGAGGAGCTTCACGGAAGCCCCCAGCTACCCAGACAGAACATTTTACAGTCATAAATATTCATAATATTACTTATTATCTCAAGAACACTTCCTCTGCCAAAAAAAGTGGAATTACTTCCAGATGAACAAAGAGTGAATAGAAGGTATCCAATGACTGCTTTTAAAGGTAAGTGAGAGTTTTTGTTGTTGTTTTGTTTTGACTGAACTGTATATCTTTAACATTGCCATGGATCAAAATAAAGTAAGTGTGTGGAAATGTTAGTAAGAAGAAACTTAAGTAAGACAAAAGGTAGGGTTTTCAGAATTCAGGCCATTACTTTAGATCAGGTCTATTTTCTTTAAAAATTTTAATGCAGTACATTAATTCATATTCCACCCTCTCCCAACACCTCTAAGATTCTCCCCTTTATATACCTAATTTCTTCTTATTTCTTTCTCTCCCCCTCTGTCCTCCCTCCCTCTTTCTCACCACCCTCCCTCCCTCGCTTCCTCCCTACCTCCCTTTCTCTCTCTCTCTCCAAACAATGGCCCTCCAAAAAGGAAAATCAAAACAAAAAAAAATCATTTTCTGCTTTGGGACATGAACACAATCCTCCATATTTTAGTGAGGAACCACTTCTCAACCATTTTTAACTCACACAATTTAATATTCATTGGATTCAAAATGGCTCATGCCAATCATCATATCCCGTTCCCTAGATTATAGTAATCATTATTCAGTAGACAGATGACCCATGGTTAGCGTGTGAGCAGAAATCTAAGACTTACCTTCGACCAAAATAGAAAGCTGGGAAGTGAAGTCTGAACCTGTGGCAGCCACGTAAAGAGCAGAACTGGTGGTGTGTGCAGAAGAGGAAAGCAGAGCAGAGCCCAGAGACAAAAGCAATAGAGGGTTCTGTTTGGAGGGCATTGTGCCACTGTTTGATATAGAATTGAAATATTCTGTTAGCTCCAGAACGTTTTGGTTTAGACTGCAAGACATTTATGATTTCCTTACAAAGCATTTTGGTTTTGATAGCTGCCAAATCAAGACTTCTAACTGATCCAGACTCAAAGAAGGAGTGTCAGTGGGACCCACATTTGGAAGGGAGAACTGTTGGAATGACTTTTTTGCTTTGTATCAACTGGCATTGCATAGACCTTTTTGTTTTGTTTTTTCCTTTAGCTGTCCTTGTTTGTTTTGCTTCAGTGTTAACTACTGAACTCAACACCTTGTAACAATAGATGTAAAAATCTTATCTCTCATGTCAAAGGGAATCTGTGGCCATGGCTAAGCAACACAAATTTAAATTACCTTAAGTTCCCTGCTTCAGTGTAGAGGCAGTTCCATCAAGTATTTATAATGATCGGATAATAAAAGTCAAAAATCAAGGCACCTTTCAAATAAATTGTGGAAACATTAGGTAGGAAGGTTAAAGCAAAGCTGAGAACCTGTTTGGGGCCTTGGATGCTCACCTACAGCGTTCTTAGGTGGGAAACCAGTGCTCTGCCTATACTTTTCAAGTGATTTATGCAAAAGTCACAAAGTCAGGTCAGACACAGTAAAGAACAATAAAGGCTATTATTACGGGAACTAAAGATGTCACAACACAATTTAGTTCTGGAGTTGCAGCATTTCAACCTCTGCATAATCACTGAGGTTAAAATCTATTGATTAACCTTGCAGAAGGGCCAATGGAAGATACAAGGCTCTTTAGGAGTTCTCATCCACAGAACCTTCTGGTTAATGCTCCTCTCTCCCGAGCTACAGTTCTACACTTCTACCTCCCTAACTTCCTTTTCATGCCACACTTGCTGCTGACATCTAAGTCTTCTGTCTAACCAAATATTTAGATGGAGTATGAAGTTTTCTTAATTCTTTTGATATGTTTTTTCTTTTAGTGTGTGTGTGTATGTATGTGAGTGTGTGAGTGTGTGTGTGTGTGTGTGTGTGTGTGTGTGTGTGTATTCAGGTGCATGTTCTTGCAATGTGTGTACATGAGCATTCATGTGTGTATAATTTACATACTTATTTGTTTGTTTGTGTGTGTGTGTGTGTGTGTGTGTGTGTGTGTTTACATTTTCAGAATGGAAATATTCTTCTTTAAGCCTCAGGTACAAAGGAAAATTTCCCCATAATAGTGACTACCATGTTGTTTCTGTAATTTCTACTTTCCATAGTCAAGTTGCTCTGCCAAATTCAATAATCGGCTTTGGGATACTGTTATAAATCTTCTTTAATATCCTTCTTTATTGTAATAAATTTTTATCTCTTAGTTTCACATTTCTTTCCCTCTAGGGCCAATGAGGTTCCACAGGTATTTAAAATGATTCATCTGCTTGATTAGTTTATTATCTACCAATTTTATTTTCTGACCCTCCCCCATCCCAAGCGCTAGAGCTATTCGTAAATATTTAGTCCTTTGTATCAGGTTCACACAGTATTGTGGCATTAGAATGTAAATATCTGAATGATTCAAGGCCATTGAAACATTTATGTAACAGACCTCTCTCACCATAAAAAAAATAAACACATACTAATCATTATTATCCTCTTTATGTTATAATCACTCCTCCATGACTGTCATTACTGTTTCCATGATCCTCCTCCTTAACCCCTCATATCATCACCGTGATCCCTTCAATCGCCATCATCATGATCATCATTATCAGAATCCCCATCATCATCATCATCACATCAATATCATCCCTTCTACCATTGCCACCACCATCACCAACATCATCATCAGAATATCTGTCGTCATTATTCTCCTTCTCATGACCATCATCACCATCACCACTATCATTACCTTCACCCCATCCTAATTACCATCATTATTATCATCACTATTATTCTCACTAATGCACATCACTATCATCACTGTAATTTTTATCACCATCCGCACACACCATGTCATCACTATTACCCTCATCCCAGTTTACAATTAAAAATCAAACTCCTTGGGTAGCTGTCTCCTCTGAGTTGTTTTCTCATAGTGTACACACAGAGCCTGTGAATGGGCCTGACTATCCCTAGATGTGCTGTATAGAAATCAGGATGTCCTATAGAAATCAGGACTCTAATAACGACAATAAAGTACTATTCAGATAGTTCAGCATGGAAAATGATTGATGCCAAGCCAATGAGCTGAATTTAATCCTCAGGAGCCACATGGTAGAAAAAAGGAACAAATTCCTGTAGGTTGTTCTCTGTCTTCCACATACTTGCCATGGACACAAACACATGCACACACACACACACATACACACACACACACACACACACACACATACACTCATACATACACACACACACATACACACACATGCATGCACACACACATGCATACATACACTTATTTTTACGTAATTTTACTGGAATAAAAATTAAAAAAAAAATAAAGACAAGAAGACCATTCTTCTCTGCTTTGAAAGGTGTCTATGAAAGGAAATTCAGAGTATTTCTAGGAAGCAAGGCCCTGTTTAAGTCTTTCTTTTGTCTTTCTCTATTTCCTCCCATCACTGTGAGAGCAATTTCTTCTCATACCATCTATGTCTGACGTCTTTCTGGTTGTTTCTCAGCTCTTTGTTACCTCCATATCCCTGGTGTTTTTCCAAGGTGTGAAACTTTCCACCAACCAGAAAACTTGATCTTAATGAGGAAGATAGCAGTCAGGTGGCCCCATAACTATTTCATTTGAACACACATGCCTGGGGAGTTTATAGGTTTGCCACTCAGTTCAGTGTAGACCTTATTAGCTCTGTTCCCCCCTTTGTTTCCTCCACATAACCTTGTTTGTTCTTCTGCATCTCATGTCTTGTTATTGTCACAAGTTCAACCCAATCCCTTTGTCTTGGACCCTGCCACTCTGACAGTTTCACATCCTGACACCTGGTCATTTGCCACTTGTCATTTCCTGGAATGTCTATCCTGCTTGTTTCTCTTTTCTCTTGGCTTCACTAAGAACAGACAATTGGATGGTTACCCACTTGGTCCTGTTGCCTCCAACTGCTTAATTCTATAATTCAACCCAATAGTGCCACAAGGCTCAGTGTCAGAGACCATGTATTTTTGGTTCCCTACTCAGAGACTCTCAGTGACCATCATTGCCTCTGAGTAATAATCTAAAACTAAAGGCTGAGTTTCAAGATCCATGGTTTCTACATACTCTGTAAGATTACACTTATTTTCATGCTATTTTTGTGAATGTGTATGTGGTATGCATGAATACACATATGCATGCTTACATGCATACAAACACGTGTATGCAGGTCTCTCTGTGTGTACATTTGTGCATGTGATTGTGCAGATCCAAAATTAACTTATATGTTTCTCAGTGGCTCTCCACTTTCTTTAGAAATGGGGTTGGATCTCTTGTTAATTTAGTTAACCCTTATCTCTGTCTCCTGGAATTATACAAGACTACCACATATTTCATACTGCTATGTGGATTCTGGGGATCCAAATTTTGGCCCTACTGCTTGTGCATTAAATTTTTACCCACTGAGCCATCTCTCAGCTCCAGATGCTACTCAGCTCCAGAGCTACTTATATTTTAAAGCTTGCCTCAGATATAGCTTCTCAAAAACTTCTTTGTATTACAGGCCAGTTGAAGCCAACTCACTTCTTTGTCCTAATGGCAGTACCTTGTTTGGCCTTTTAAGGTCCCATGTATGTAGTTTCTGCTGTTATTGTCTATCAGGTTCCAAGTGCGTCTGAGCCTTATTTGAAGAGTATTGGGCTACACCCTGTCCTCTCTTCACACTTGCCACACCTGCTTGTGGTAAAGAAGAGTGATTGGTTGAGGCTGTGAAGAGCCATCACCTATCTGTACTTCCCTGACTGCCCACTGTAGTGCGAAGCAACATATTTTTGAGAACGTAGCTCATTTCATTATAGGGCTATTGACTGTTCCAGTTCTGCCAGCAGGGCTGACATACCACCCTCAAAGAGACAGGTTATACTCTCATCTGCAAACCCTGATCAGTGGGAGTTGATGAGACAAATTCTCTGAATTTAGGAAAATATGCCAGATTTTTTAGCTCAGTGATTCTGACAACAAAAAATATTCTGCTTTATGGTGCACATGTCAGAGGGGGTAAAGTGCCCCCTTAGCTTTCCCAGTGTGGAAGTATAAATTCCCAAGGTGCAGTTGAAACAAAATATGTGGCTCAATTATCTTCACAGATTTTTGCTTGTTCCTGCTACTCTCACAGAGCTTTTAGAGGAAAAGAGAGTAGATACGGAGGACAGAGGGAAGAAATAAAAGAAAGTTAGGATATACCAATGAGAGGGAATATTAACTTTGTTTCCTGCCTTGCCTGGTACTAGAAATGGAGACTGTGGAAAACTTTCTTGAAGCTTGTATAATATAATTTTGTTTTATATTTATTTATATATATATATATATATATATATATATATATGATGGGTAGATGGATATATATATATATATATATATATATATATAAATAAATATATAACAAATATATATATATAGGCTGTATGAATATTGAGCCTTGAGCTTCTCATCAAGTGATGTTAGACATCTTCCCTGATCAATGGCCACCTAATGTTGTAGTGTCAGGGACCCTCCTTGAAATCTGAGATTACCATTTTACCCTGTCTGGCCAGCTTACTCTGGGGATTCCTTGTCTCTGATGTGAACATTCTAAGATTATAGGTGAATTACCATATTGACTGTATTTAACTTGGGTTCTAGGATCTAAACTCTAGTCCTCATATCCTTCACAGCAAGCAATTCAGCTGCTGAGTCATTTCTAATTCCATATATTATGATTTTTAATATATAATATTTAATATATTATGATATATAGTATTTATATACATAAAGATTTAGTTTAAAAAGGAAGTATCATTTGGCTTCTTATTCTTAGTTATCTTCAGCAACTCTCCGACATTTATTAGAATGAGAACTGTCGACTCAATAGTGCTGCCTTCTGGGATCAGCAATTATTTCTTGGAGAGGGCTGTCTTATATAGAGTAAGCCATTTAACATCATCGTTATGTTATGCCTAGCTCATGACCATACTGTTACACCAAATAGTAAACAACTGGTAATATTCCCCAACTTTGTCAATCATTCTTCAGACTTATCCCATGTCCTAGAGGTTCTTTGCTCCTTAAAAATTATATGCTGGAATCTAACTTCCAAGGTAATGATATGAGGAGTCAGGACTTTGGTAGAGTTGGTTTGGTCATGAGGGTGAAGCCTTTTTGATGCATTAGTACCTATATCTAAAAGGCTTCACAGAACTGCTTTGTTCTTTTGAGCCATATGGGGACAGTGGCTTGTATAAACAAATATGACATTTTTAGATATCAAGCCTGCTTGCACCTTGGTCTTAGATTTCATCTCAGAAGTATCTATAAATGAACATTCTGTATTTATTAATTAGCATATATCAGAGTAGGGAATAGAGCTCAGTTGGTAGACTGTTTGCCTAGCACACAGGGTGTTCTAGGTTACATTTCTAGTACTGTCTAACTGGATATGGTGACCCATGCCTTTAGTCCCAGTACGTAGGAGGCAGGCGTCTTAAGCGTTTGAAGCTATTCTGTACTTCACAGTAATCTGAGACAAATTTGACATACATGAGGCCCCAACAAAAACAGCAGCAGCAATACAACAACAACAAAAAAAATCTAATTTAATATTCCTACAGTCTCATCCAGTCTTGAGAAAGGAGTAGTAAAAGGGGTGTTATGGAGGGGAAAATGGGAAAGGGAATAACATTTGAAGTGTAAATAAATAAAATAACCAATAAAATATATTTTAAAAATGAAAGACAACTGCTATAGAATGAATGCCATTCAGGCATTTAAATCCTTAAGCACATTAGGATGATGTTAGGATGAGGGACCCCAGGAGGCAATTGGGTTGAAGAAATTGGGAGAATCATAAACGCGTCCTTTGTCCATTCTTCCTGAGTGAGGACAGGATATAAGAAGAAGGCTGTTTATGAACTACCAAGTGAGTCCTTGCTTGTTAGAAACTCTTCTAGAATGAGAACTTCCAGCCTCCAAAACCACAAGAAATAGATTCTGTTCTTTTATTTTTGTCTTATTTTGAGAAATCAACTTCTGTTATTTATAAACCACCCATCCTGTGTTATTCTGTTACAGAGCTCTGTGGACTGACAGGAGGCTAATTTAAAGAGATATGAAATAGTGGTGCTGAGCCAGGTGCTCATCAGAATTAATGAAGCATCAGGGCAGTCACTGAAAATACATGCCATTTGTATAATCATGCCCTCTTCTTCCTGAATATCAAGTATGACCTATTAATTATTGTAGTCTGTCTTGAAGAGCCAAACCAACACTCCAGGAGGCAATTGCCAATAGATTTAAATTAAGAGTGATTTTAAGCCTATTTATCAATCTTAGTTAGTTGAAGTCAGGTACAGAAATCTCTGTTCATGTGTCTATATAATTTCTATTTTAAAGATGTATTTTTATTTTATGTGAATTAGAGAATATCTATGCACCACGTGTATAAATAAATTATATTGCTATGCACAAAATAAGTTTTTATTAAAATATGGTAAAGTCTTAGGTCATGAGAAGTTACAGAGTTTGGGATGTGTGTAGGTGAGGAGGCTGTTGCTATCAGCTTTTGCTTCCTGCTGATCATGTGTCAAGTGTCAGACCTGCCCACTGACTGGCCGCTCCAGCCCTGTCGAAACAGAGCAGCACAGTTGTTCCAGAGATGGTGCAGCATGCAACACCCGACATGTTTATTCTCTGGACCTTTGCACAAAAGTTTTCTGATCCTAAATCTATTCCCTGCCATACTTCATGAGCAACCTTAATGATCTCACACCTCCTCTAACAGCACAGAAAAACCATAAAAATATTCCATTGCAGAAAGATAACTCTGCTTGCAAAGAGATAAAAGCAAACAGACTACATGCCCCAGAGGAGTTCAGATTTTAACTCACAAATTGGCTGTTTGCTCCTCTCAGAAAAGAGATGACTTTCTTTCTTTCTTTCTTTCTTTCTTTCTTTCTTTCTTTCTTTCTTTCTTTCTTTCTTTCTTTCTTTTCTTAGTTGTTTCTCTCTCTCTCTCTCTCTCTCTCTCTCTCTCTCTCTCTCTCTCTCTCTCTCTCTTTCTCTCTCTGGTAAGTATTGTTAACTCTCTCTGTGACTGGCAGAATACTTTGCCAATAATAAGAACCACATACTGATGCAGTGAATAGCTCAGACTGACAATGGATACGGTGTACTATCCTTAAGAAATTGATTTGTATGCACATCAAAATTCAAATTTTTATGCTGGGATGATGGCTTAGTCAATGAAGTGATTGTCATACCAAAATGAGGACCTGATTTCAATCCTTAATGCTCAAGGAAAAGCTGGCCATGACAGTGCATGCCTTACCCCTGCACTAAGTAGAGGGAAATTGGAGAATCTTAGGGGGGTCAATGAGCAGCAAGCCTGGCTGAATGAGCAAGCTTCAGACTGTCAGGAAACTGTCTCACGAGATAAAGTGACAAGCCATTGAGGAAGACAACTGACATCAACCTTTGGTTTCTATAATCCTGCACATACACAACCTTTGGTTTCTAAAATCCTGCACACACACACACACACACACACACACACACTCACACTCACACATGAAAATCATGAAAATGTACATATACAGAGATACACAATATGTACATACATCTATCAAAACATGAATATATATGTGTATATATATATGTTTAACATATATATATATATGTTAAACTCATGGAAGTAAGATTTACAATATTCTTAACAGCACAGCCATGCTTATAATACAGAATACAGATCTTCAAGGTAAAGATTGGTCCTTGGACACCCTGAATACAGAAGAGAATTTCTTGTTCTTGTCCCCTGTCTAAACAGAACTGTAGGAGACAGCAGCTCTGAACTTTGTACCTCCTTCTTGCCTGCTTGTAGCAGGAAGAAGGTAGGGCTGTAACTCCCTGTAACATGTGTGAACATGCTCTTGTCCAGGATTGGCACACACACACAAAAAGGTAGGCAGTCTTTAATTCTTCTGGCTTAGTATCCTGTTTCTGTCCCTTGTCTTATCACCCTCATACCATTTTTGATAGGAGTGTTATATGAACAAAGATAATTCCAAAGTCACCAAAGTGGTTATTGAATTTTACATTGTTTTGGATTTTATATATTTTTCCTTTTCATTTGTATACATGATTGTACATCACTGGCTGGGTTGTAATAAGACCAGTGTTTTTTCCCAATTAGGCATGATTATGTAGACAGTGGCCTTAGCAGCTGGTGAGCTTGCCTGCTGTGACATGAGCTGGCAAGACTTGAATGAACTGCATCTCTCCATTGATGAGAACTGGGATCTCACCAGGACAAATGGGCATAGTAGCCAATCCCTGAGAAATGAAGCATGAGGTGTTGAGAAAGAGCTGGCTTGTATTACTCTGGAGGATGTCACTAAAGTTATATGACTTTGAGAACAGATAAGCCATTCCCAGTGCTGGAATGAGCTAGTGATATATCTGCATGGAAGTGTACATTCAACCCACCACAAAACACTTTGCAGGATGGGGATATCATTCAGTGGTAAAATTCTTGCTTTAGTAGCATAGTGGCGTGAACTGGGTTCACTAGCGATACACCTAAAACTTGAAAATGGTAGTATGTATCTATAATATTGTGTCAAACAGGAAACAGACATTGGTCATGAATACTACTGAGAGAAGTTGAGTTGGGGCTTTCTGAGCCTCAGTAGGTTCCGGATAGTGACTTGTTTTTCCAAATACAAAACCTCCTCACCAAAGCTGCCTGATAACACAGACATTCTTTTTCCAGGGAAAGACTGATGGCTACCAGCTACGAGCAGCTCTCACAGCGTCACTGTCCTCTTGTGTCTGTGCTTTGCGGTTCTTTGAACCTGTGGTCTGTCAGATCATCTTCCTTTTCACAGGAGAAATAACCTGTGCAGTACTGCCAGTCCCTATGTTTGTCTGTCAATTCTTCCCTGTCTCCTTTGTATTCTAGAGGCACGTTTGCTAACCACTTTACTTCAGAGCTAGATTTCAAGACTCTGAGCACTCAAGATCTTTGGTGACACCCTTCTGGTTTTTAGCATAAAGGAACACAAGGAAGTAATCTGATATGTATGTGTGTATACACACACACACACACACACACACACACACACACACATATCGAATAATATGGATTTTATTTTATTATGTTGGGCATGTGTCTATCTGTGCAGTATCCATGCATGTGTGCATGAATTTGTGTCTTTGAGTGTATAAGAGTCCGTGTTTTTGCTTGTGGTGGCTAAAAAGTTGGCATTGAAAGTCCTTGAATGCCTTCAACCTCATTTAGTATATCAGAGTCTTTTTAAAATTTTTTAGAAAACTGAAACTGTAATGAATCTTGCTACCTTGCTTTGTTAAGGGATTCTCTGCCTATGTCATGAATGCTCTACAATGATAGGCAGACTGCCAACTCAGTCAACATTTAAATGGCTGAGGATCCAAGTGTGGTCCTCATGCTTGTATGACAAAATACCTTACCTACTAACCTGCCTCCAAAGCCCCTGGACTGATTTCATACAAGCATATGTGCATATAAAACATAAAGATCAGAGACTGAATTGCTATTCCTGACACCTAATACTGTACATGTTTGTGTCTAGATGTCTGTACATACTCATGAGAATGTAGGTTGTGTCTGGTTTTTACAGATGAATTTATCCATCTCTATCATAATGCCTTGTGCACTACAGCTACTCAGTGAATATTTGTTGAGTAAATGAGTGTTTGCAAATATTTAGCTTGTGAAGAATTAGATTCTGAGCTCATCCTTGCAAATAAGCTATACACCTGAAGTCTTAGGCAAATATCTCTCAGGAGAAGCCAGCCATGCTGTGATCAACATTGAAAAATAGTTCAAAGATGGTCTTTATTCTATGATAATGTTGATACTCATCACCAAAGATCATTTCTGTCCCATTAAATAAATACTTGTCATTTTGAATATTCTTGGGGGTGGTATGATCAAATGTTAACGGATTGTACATTTTGTTAATCACTTCCCATTTGAGATGACAGAGTATTGTGACTTTGTAAATTGTCAAACTTATAATAAACAAACTCAAGGCCACAATTCTCACTTCAGTTTAGCAGATTCAGACACACACACACACAGACACACACACACACACACACACACACACACAGACACACACACACACACACAATTTTATTGGTTATTCTGTATTTTTACAATACAAATGTTGCTGCCTTCCAGGATTCCTCTATGAAAGCCCCCAACCCACCCCCCTTTCCCCACTACAGTGCTCACCCACGCACCCACAACTCTGCCACACTACCCTAGTATTCCCTTAATCTGGGGCATCAAGACTTTACAGGACCGAGGGCTTCCCCTTCCTTTGATGACAGACAAGGCCATCCTTTGCTACATATGCTGTTGGAGCCATGGGTCCTTCCATGTATATTTCTTGGCTTGTGGTTTAGTCCCTGGGAGCTTTGGTGTGTCTTGTTGGTTGATATCATTGTTCCTCCAATGGGGTTGAAAACCACATCAGCTCCTTTACTCCTTCCCCTAACTCCTCCATTGTGGTCCCCCTGCTCAGCCTGATGTTTGGTTGCAAGCGTCTGCATCTGTATCAGTAAGGCTCTGGCAGATCCTCTCAGGAGGCATATGTACCAGGCTCCTGTCAGCAAGCACTTCTTTTCATCAGCAATACTATCTGTGTTTGGTGTCTGTATATGGGCTGGATTCTCAGGTGGGGTAGTCTCTGGATGGCTTTTCCTTCAGTCTCTACTTTTTGTCCCTGTATTTTCTTTAGATAGGAGCAATTCTGATTTAAAATATTGGGAATGGTGGGTGGCCCCATCTCTCAACCAGGGGCAGTGGTTAAACTCTAGATATGATCTCTACAGGTTATTTTTCCATTTTGTTGGGTATTTCAGCTAATTTCATTCCTATTAGGTCTTAAGAACCTCTTGCTTTCCTGGTGATGGGTAATTCTGTTGGCTACCTCCAGTACCACATCCACCACTACTACCCACCTCTTTTCAATTTCCTGACCCTCTATATATCTTGCCTATCACCTCCCACATCTGATTCTGTCCCCCCTTTTTTATTTTCCCATCCTCTCTTCCTCCCAAATCCCAGATACCCTCTACCTCTCATGATTATTTTGTTCCCCCTTCTAAGTAGGACTGAGGCATCTACACTTTGCTCTTTCTTCTTCTTGACCTGCATATGGTCTGTAAGTTATATTATGGGTATTCCAAGCTTTTTTACTAATATCTAATTATCAGCGAGTACATACTATCATGTGTGTTCTTTTGTGACTGTGTTACCTCATTCAGGATAATATTTTCTAGTGCCATTCACTTTCCTAAAAATTTCATGAAGTCATTGTTTTTTAGTAGCTGAGTAGTACTCCATTGTGTAAATGTACCACATTTTCTGTATCTATTACTCTATTGAGGAATAGCTGGGTTGTTTCCAGTTTCTGGCTATCATAAATAAGGCTGCTATGAACATAGTGGAACATGTGTCTTTATTGTATGTTGGTGCATATTTTGGGTATAGCTGGGTCCTCAGGTAGTACTATGCCCATTGTTTTCTGAGTAACTTCCAGACTCATTTTCAGAGTGATTATACCAGCTCACAATCCCACCAGCAACTGAGAAGTGTTTCTCTTTCTCAACATTCTATCCAGCATCTGCTGTCACCTGAGTTTTTGATCTTAGCTATCCTGACTGGACAAGGTGAAATCTCAGAAGCATTTTGATTTGTATTTCCCTTATGACTGAGGATGTTGAACATTTCTTTAAGTGCTTCTCAACCATGTGAGATTTCTCAGTTGAGAATTCTCTGTTTACCATTGTACTCCATTTTTGAATAGGGTTGTTTGGTTTGCTGGAGTCTAATTTCTTCAGTTCTTTGTATATTTTGGATATTACTGCTCTATCAGATGGGTAAAGATCTTTTCCCAAACTATGGGTTGCCATTTTGTCTTATTGACAGTGTTCTTTGTCATACAGAAGCTTTGCAATTTTATGAGGTTCCATTTGTCTATTGTTGATCTTAGAGCATAAGCCATTGGTGTTTTATTCAGGAAATTTTTCCTGTGCCAATGTGTTTGTGGTTCTTCCCCATTTTCTTTTCTATGCGATTCAATGCATCTGGTTTGATGAGGATGCACTTGGATTGCATTTTGTACAAGGTGATAAGAATGGGTTAGTTTTCATTCTTCTACATACCAACATCCACTTAAGATAGCACCATTTGTTGAAAATGATTTTTTCCACTGGATGGTTTTAGCTTCTTGTCAAAATTATGTGACTGTAGGTTTGTCGGTTCATTTCTGGTTCTTCAATTTATTCCATTGATCTACATGCCTGTTTCTGTACCAATACCATACAGTTTTTATCACTATTGCTCCATAGTAGAGCTTGAGGTCAGGGATGGTGATTTTCTGAGAACGTTTCTTATTGTTGAGAATAGTTTTTGCTATTCTGGGTTTTTTGCTGTTCCAAATGAATTTGAAAATTTCTTTTTCTATTTCTGTGAAGAATTAATTTGGAATTTTGATAGGGATTGCACTGAATCTGTAGATTGCTTTTGATAATATAGCCATTTTTACTATGTCAATCCTGCAGATTCATGAACATGGTGGTCTCTCAATCTTCTGAGGTCTTCTTCAATTTTGCTATTCAGAAATGTGAAGTTCTTTCTTGTCATACAGACCTTTCACTTAATTGGTTAGTCACACTAAGGTATTTTATATTATTTGTGACTATTGTGAAGGATGTCTTTTTCCTAATTTCTTTTTTGGCCTGTTTGTCTTTTGAATAAAGAAAGGCTACTGATTTGTTTGTGTTAATTTTATATTCAGTCACTTTGCTGATGTTGGTTATCAGATTTAGGAGTTCTCTAGTGAAATTTTGGGGCCACTTAAGAATACCATCATATCATCTGCAAATAGTAATAGTTTGACTTTTTTCTTTTCAATTTGTATTCCTTTGAACTCCTCCTGCAGAGTCTACCCCCCAGGGTATATATGTAAACTGAAAGGATCCTGTCTTTGGCTGATTTGTGGTTCCTGGTTCCTGTGGGCTCAGGATAGATCAAACTTGGGCTTGGTATTTGGGCAGCAGTGGTGGTCTCACCTGTGATCTTTGGTGTGTTAGCACTCCTGAGAGATCTGCTCTCTTCAGGAGAAACTGGTCCAGCCCTACTTTCAAAGGTTCTTTTGGATAAACTTTCTCCAGCATCTCTTACCCAGTTAGTAAAGATTAACTATGCTGATAAGTTGACTGAGCAAGCAGCCTTTTCTTCCTTCCATTGTAGTAATAACATTGCAGATGTCACAGACAGAAATAGTAAAATTACCTGAATAACCTTGAAGTTGTTTCCACAAGATTCTTGGCATTTCTCTGATTCATTCAGTCTGTCTACAGAACACTAACAGAAGAACAAGACAAATTTGTAGCATGTCCTCATTTGACACTCACAGCCAGTAGACTCCAATGACTCTTAAAAAGTTGAAATGGCTGGTTGTATAATGTTTAGGGAGGCTTTTTAATTTCTGAAAAGCAGATCACCAAAACTCATTAATAAAACTCTAGGGTTAATGTTATTTCCCCACTGTGGAAAATATTGACATCATCATCCTAGGCCCAGGGGAGCTTGATTGTACCAAGAACAAAAAAGGCAGATACTGTGAAACAGGTCACAAAAGTAGCAATATCCTCCCACAGAGCTTAGGCAGGACACAGATGTCCCTGTTTGGTCTCCAGACAAAAGAATGCGAAGGTAATGATCTGGAAAAACACTTGTCTGACATCCCTTCTGCCTTCTGCTCCCACCTATCCATGTCTGACTGTAGCAAGAGAAAAATTTCGCTTGATTTGCAGCTACTTAATTAATATTTTAAAACAGAAATTTGATCATGCTCCAGCTTCAAATCCTCACCAGTTTCCTCATTTTATCCCTTTCAAATATAAACTCCTTAGTCTTCAAGGTTTAATTAGCCATAACTCCACTTGTCTTGTGTACAGCATCTTAGACTTTCTTTCTCAACATCCCAGGCTTTCTTTCTGAGCATCTTAGGCTTTTCCCCCTCTTTTCCTATGTTCCATTCCCTTTACCACTTCTTTACACACTTTGTCTTATTTTGCATTTATATTTCTCACTCAATTTTTTAAACCTAGACTTTTCCTTAGACTTTATTATCTAGTATAAACAACATCTGCACATGTCTCAGCCCCATGTTCCTTCTCCAGTGAGGATATCACTGAACTCAGCCAGAAGGAAGATCTCCCGTTTTCCCAAATGCAATGTATCCCTCAGGCCACAGTTCCACCTACTTAATGACCAAAGTGCAAAAGAATGCTAACTACATACCTCATGCTTGGAATTTGATAAAAATAAATAAGTGGGAAGGGAGTTCACTGGAGAAGAATGGAGTAGTACCGTACAGCATCATTATGCTATCTAGTAGAGATGAAACTTTCACTTAATTTCTTGAGTACCTAGTTGGTTTCTTCATGATCTTTAATGTCTATTAATAAAGTCCTATCATTAAGTTTTAGCCTTTAGACTCGAGAGAGTAGTCAAGAGCAGTACCATTCCCACTGCTGTAATATTTCTGGGGCTATGGACCTCACTGTCCAATAATTACAAAGACAGTGACTCTTTCTTGACTCTGAGTTTTTTATTTGTTAATCCTTATTATCTAGTATAAACAATACTGCTGCACTACGGGGTAATTACTTCTGATAGGAATAGGGAATGGACTTAATATTACTAAATATATTGCAAAAATATCAAGAATTAATAAAACTAGTAAAAACCTGGTGAAATAGCTTTCCCAAGTGTAAGTCTTTTTTTCTGTGACTATCCTGATTTTTCAGTTATAACAGTCGTGATCAAAGATGAGTTCTGAGCCTACTCTCATACAAATCCTGTAATTTCCACAGCTTCCTAAACTGTTTTAACTATTCATATAGTGAGAAATTTTATGGCTCAAGCACTTTGTAAATATAAATCACCATTATCATCCCACCAAATTATTTGAGGCAAGAAACATTGTTTTTTGTTCCTTTAATTTATTTGAGGTTTTGTTAGGAGGTTCTATTAAGAGAGCTTAGCTAGTCATCCTGATCAAATCACAGTCTCCTTTAATCTGGGAAGGTTTTCCTTTTTGACCCAGTATGCACCTTTAATTGGGACATCTATGGGGCAGTGAGGGAAGAAGAGAAGACTAGCTTAGCCAGCTAGATGAGCTGAATCAATCCTGGCAATCAGTGGGCTGTGATGACAGGCTTCACAGATAGATTGGACTCATGTCCACCTTACAGTATTTGACACCATTAAGCATTTATGGTAATCTTATCAAAATTTCAGTGGGTTTTTCAACATTGTTCCATCTTTCTAGTCTAATATTTAGTAATTTAACAAAATCTATTCAAAACAACATTTTTATGACTCTATTCTGATAAATATGTTCAGAACCTATTGCTGAATATTTGTAAAAAACAAGGGAGAGAAAGAGAATGAGTATTTGAATAGCAATCAGGTAATCATTGATGGCTTAGTTTTCTTCAACTGACATGATACGGTGCTTCCTTCCAGCAATAGAAAAGAATTCTTTGGATATGATCAGGCAGAATCAAATGCAATTGTTTTTATGTAATAATTTTTGTTTTATTTTATTATTGTTGTTGTTACTATTATCATTTATACTATGACACATGTGCAAGAATGCTTGTGCACGCATGTATTATATATGCATCTGTGCCTCTGTGTAGAAGGTGCACTTGCTTCTGTAGACACATTTAGAGGCTACACACTGATGCCAGGATGCCCTAATTGCTTCTCCACCTGTAGCTATGGAGACTGAGGCTCAGTGCATGTGTATCTTACAATTTCAACTAGACTAGCTAGCAACTGAACACCTTTGATATAACTCTCTGCTTCCAATTCTGGGGTTAAAAACTCATGTTACCACTCCTGGCTTTTATGAGGGTGACGAGGATCTAAACTCGGGGTCTCATATTTGTGCAGCAAGCCCTTTACTCACTGATCCATATTTCTTTTTTTGATTGAAGAACATTATTTAAAAAAAACAAAGATAAATGTACAAATTTTAAGCATTTTTGCATAAAAGTATACAAATACATTTTTGTCATTGCTTGACTTTTTTTTTAAGGTTTGATAGTGTGCATTAAGATATTACTAGTTACAATAAGCATAAAGTACATGTAAAACAGGATGTAACCTGGAATTAGTCAATGTTTTCTTGGTGTGTAAGGAGTAAACATAATGTTTTTTTCTTTTCTTTATTTTTTCTTGAACTTCACACAGTCTGTGAGTTATTTCTGGGGTGTTCAGAGCTTTCTGGCGTTAGTATCCAATTATCAGGGACTGCATATTATGTCTGTTCTTTTGTGACCCATCTTTCTAGACCAATATCCATTCTAATATTTTTAGAATATTTCAGAATATTGTCGAATATTCATAGAAAATAAGGAGAAAGATAACAAGTATCTGAACATCAATTAACTAATCAATAATACTCTATTATAAATTTATTTGATATATAAATTATCGAATGAACAATTTATAGCATTAAACTATGCAACCTAAACACTGTGTTCTGAGTTAAGACTCGGTTTACAAGATCAAATTTATATAGTAGATGGGGAAGAGAAAGGGCCATATATTTAGAGACATTAAACTGGGAGAGACAGGTTTTATCTATACCTGTTCAATAATGTGTGATTCTAAACTCACCTTCAATTCTTTTTAATGGTAGAGGGAAGTATGAAGGTTAAAAAGAAAAGAATTTATTACAAATTTTATTGAAATCTAACCAATAGTTCTTGGCATTCCAAACATTCCTCTCTGTGTCTCCGTGTCTCTGTCTCTGTCTGTCTCTTATTATGTCTCCATTTCTATTTCTTTCTCTCTTTCTCTCCCTCTCTCTCTCTGTCTCTCTGTCTCTGTTCCTGTTTCTTTCTCTGTCTTATCTCTCTCTCTCTCTCTCTCTCTCTCTCTCTCCGTCTGTCTGTCTCTCTCCCTCTCTTATATTATTTGTGATTGAATCTAAGGTCCCATGCATGATGTGTCATTGTGCTATATCCATGGACATTTTTAATTCTTAGAGACAAAACCTCACTACGTTACCCAAGGCTTGCTTTGAACTCATGTTGTTACCCAGGTAGGCTTTGAATTCTTTCTGTTTCAGACTTCAGACTCCACAAGTCCTGATGACTTAAAGCTGTCAGCACTGCAGTACCAGTTCATGTTAGAGGCACCAAACTCTTCACATTTACTGCAGTTTTCATACACAGCACACATACCAAAAAAGTTACTTTCTCTTAGGAATATCTTTGATGAAGCAGTAAAATAATTTTCTTATTAAGTTCTCATACTGTGCATTATCCTAACACATTTTTACAGTCTACAAGTATAACATAATGCAGTGTACAATATATCTCATGTTATACCTTATGTCATACAGATAAAAGAAGACACAGCAAGTATGGAGCTCTTCTTAAAGGGCAGCACATTAACACTTGTTTGAGTTGCCAGCAGTGTAGCTCTCTTGTGCACTGAGCACTGCTTTACCAGAAAGAACAATAGGCAGACACAGCACAGTTGTATAGACTGTAAAACTTGGCAGATGCTTTCTTTAAAATGAATGAGGCAAGGTTGTCACTCCAAGAGAAACAACAGACAGGACTTGTGGTAGATGACAAATGGGAGCATCTACTCAGACAGGCTCACAAGTCTGGAACAACTTGAATCTTCTAACCTCAGCATGGCAGCTTGCTAATGTTTAAGGACATTTTTACTTTTTTCCTGTTTTCATATAAATTTGTTAAATATACTAATGTGACAGGCTGTTATTTTTAAATAATATGTCCTTTCTGCTTTTCAATCTTAACTTAAAATATGGAAAAGAGAAAACCTCTATATCTATGTGTTAAGTGCTCCTAGGAGTCTTTGGTAGATTTTCAGAATATAAATTGATACCCAAAGATGTAAAAATAAAAGTATATGTAGGGGACATTGTAAAAAGCATTTTAGTTTTGACTTTCCCATTATTTCCAGATTTCTCTTGATTTAAAACAACACCTTATAATTGTATAAATGTCTAGGACATGATGCTATGTTGTGATTTATACAGAGGTAGGGAAATTATAGTCAGCTGCTTACCATATCCAGCATCCCTCCTCCCAACATGATTACTGTTGTGAAAGTATCACATTTCTGGAAATCCCTCAGAAACTGAACAGTTGCTCATCCTAAATTAAAGTGTGAAGGTTCGTTTTTTCAACTTGACAAGGTCTAGGCCCACTGGATATGTAAGCTTCTGAGTATGTTTGAAAGGGAATGAGTAAACATACAGAGCAAACAATATGTTATGAAAACTGCAAAAGCAAAACACAATTTTCACATAAAGAGAAACCAATTAGAGTAACAGCTTAATAAGATTAATTATTCTACTACTTCATCAAAGATATTCCTAAGAGAAAGTGACTTTTTTGGTATGTGTGCTGGGTATGAAAACTTCAGTAAGTGTTAAGAGTGCCTCTACATGAACTGGGTACTACAGTGCTGACAGCTATATTGTTAATATTGTTATTAACAATAGCAGTAGATATTTTAAAACCCATAAAAGCCTAGAGCAATGCACTCCTGGTCATAGGCAAGCCTCTGAGTCTGTCTATAAGAAAGAGTTTGATGAGATTAATTGAGTGGAGAAGACTCATTCTTACATGCAGGCAGCACTATTCCCTGAGTGGCCACCTTGGGTTAGTGAAAAGGAAAACATGAATTGGGTACCAGAGTTCATTTTCTCTACTTCTTGACTAGATATGATGTCAACAACATCTCAGATTTCTACCCTTATTCTTTCCATGTGTGGATAGCCTAGATTCTTAAACCATTAGCCAAATAAACCTTTCTTCTGTAAATCTCTTTAATTGGGTGTTTTGTCATGGCATCATGACAATTAAATAGTCCAGCCATTTAGTAGGGCTTTGAGAGCATATGTGTGGACCTCATGACTTGCTAATTCCATGTAAAGTAAGCAGGAAATCGGTTCTTGATGTGAAAGTGAAAAGAAGTAGCTCCCGCTTTTACCCACTGAGCTGTCTCATTCTCCTGGCCAAGTTTTCTTATTCAAAACTATGATTGTATTTTGTTAAAATTACTTGCATTGGTCACTTTTCTACTATAACCACATATGACTCTCAAGTTACCCTTGTATATACTCCATCCAGCAATGCTAAACCACCTCCCTAAACAATGCCACCAACTGTGGACCAATCAAATACCGAAGCTAGTGGTAGAATATTTGATATTTAAACTACAAAATACTCATATTAGAAACTAAAAAAATATTGCATAAATCCAAAGTATATTTCTTAGCACACTTCAGTTGGTTATTTAGAAAGACTGTAGGCTTCTACAGACACAAGATCAATTCTGAAAGAAAATTCAAAAGCCATTACTAATTTTGTATCAGTAAACATGATTTAAAGGCAGGAGCTTTTCAGACAGATTCATCCACCTGCCTGGGTAATATAGTCAGATAATAAGCAGGGGTTGGGGATTTAATACCTTGGTACCAGAGATGTGTCAACTGTGGTCTCCTGGTGACCAGAACGAGGGAAATGTAATTTGTGAGGTAAGACAACTCTTCTTTCTGATCTTTCCTCCCTCCCTGCTTGTATTACCATTTCCCTACCAGGAGTCCAGACTGATTTATAGTTCAAAATAGTTGTTACTTGTAAACTGGAGGGCCTTGGGTTTTCTGTTTGGCTCCCTATTTTCTATATATTGTACACTTGCATTGTTCATGTTAGTCTATTACTCGATTGTCATGCATAATAAAACTTTTGAAAATTTATAAAGAAAATAGGAAATTTAAAGCTTTTCTCTACCCCTCCATGCAGAAACAACTTCTGTTCTTTATTTTTTTATTAACTATTTATTCTTTTTACATTCTGATCACAATTTCCCCTTTGTCCTCTCCTCTCAGTTAGTCCCTTCCTCTTATCTTCCTTCTACCCCATCCACCCTACCTCCTCTTCTTCTCTGAAAAAGGAAGGCGCCCCATCAGACATCAACCAGACCCAACATATCAAGCCACAGAAAAATTAGGCACATCTTCTTTCACTGAGGAAATGACAAAACAGTCCAGATAGAAGAAAAGAATCCAAAAGCAGGCAATTTAGTCAGACGCAGCCCCTTTTCCCACTCTAGTTGTCCCATATAAACATCCAGCTGCACAGCTGTTACATATGTGCAGAGAGCCTAGGTCCATCCGTTCTTGCTCTTTGGCTGGTAATTCAGTCTCCATGTCCCCCTTAGGCTCAGGTTAGTTTACTCTGTAGGTTTTAATGTGTTGTCCTTAACTCCTCTGTCTCCCTCAATCCTACCTTCCATTCTTACAGGATTCTACAGCTCTACTCACTCTGCATCAGCTTATAATAGTTGCTGGGTGAAGCCCCTCTGATGACATTTATGCCAGGTTCTTGTCTGCAAGTGTATCAGAATATTATCAGTAGTATCAGGAGTGAGATTCCTCTCATGGCATTGGTCTCAAACTGGGGCAGTCATTGGTTCTTTCCTTAAATTCTGCTTCATTCCTTACCCATGCACATTCTACAGGCAGGACAAATTGTGAATTAAAGTTGTATTTCTGGGTGGGTTTCCTAATCCCTCCATTGGAAGTCTTGCCAGGTTATAGGAAATGGCTGGTTCAGGGTCCATATTCCCCCATTACCAGGAGTCTTAGCTAAGGCTACCCTCGTAGTTTCCTGCTAGTTTCCATTACCCCAGCTTTCCAGCTCGTACCAGAGATGCCCTTCACAATCAAGTTGTCTCTCGAGTAGTCTTTTCCACTGTCCTCTTTCAACCTTATCCTGAAACGTTTTGTAGAGAAAATAGGAAATTTAAAGCTTCTCTCCATCCAAAATATCAGGACCCAACTTCTGTTCTTAATTTTAATCTATGTTGAGTATAGACTGAATTATTTGTGAAACTATATTGTAAAAGCATTGATAAAAATGAGCTCAACAACAGCCTTGTTGGTAAGACCATAGATTCAAGAGTTAAGGGATGTTGTTCTAGTATAGTTTGACTTTAGGAATTCTAGTCATGTCATCTTAAGGAAGTCACATGAAACCTCAGGAAGTCTTGTGTCTTCCTAACTAACAACAATTTGGAAAAGTGAGAACTAGGTGCTCAGTGAGTCAGTAGTCGGGGTGAGTGAGTGCCACTACCCATGGTCAGCAAGTGCATAATGAAGGCAAGGCTAATCAGAGGAGGTCACAGAAGCTGCCTGTTGTAAGCAGCAGACTGGATGTTCCATAGAGATGGCAGTTATGGTCCTGACTGTGGAAGGGGTGGGGGAATAGCTTTTCTTTTCTGCCCTCTCCTCTTAGACACTGGCTCTCCTCAGTCAAACTTGGTCAAAATTCCCAGGACATGGAATTCTGTTGAGGTAGCTCTGGTGCATTAGTCTCCTAAAATCGAGGATCAAACAGGAAGGAGCAAATAGAAATAAGGAGACCTAGAAAATAGATTACCTGTTGTTCTGGGGAAATAGTTTGACATTTTCTTTTGAAATTAAATGTTTCCTTACCCTATGTCCTAGTGAACCCTTTCTAGATATTCACAGGGGACAAAAGTGTATGGTTATTCACTAATACCTGTGCAACACCTCCAGTTGCTCAGTTCATCATCACAGCATATGACGACCACCAAAATGCCCTTGAACAGACGGATGGATGAACAAACTCTGGATCACTGGTACAATGGGATAGACTCAGCAGTGCAAAGAATGGCTAAGACCACAACCCAAATAAATGCATCTTGAAAAAATTGGTTTGATTAGAAGATGCCAGAGTCAGAGATTGAATGTGATAATGCCATTGATAAGAACCTGTAGAAAACATAAAACTGGAATAGTGAGGAACAGTTTTCTGACTACCAGTTGTTAGAGTTGGGGAAGGTGTATCTGTACAGAGATGGGAATAAATTGTTCATTAATTACAATAGAAATTAATCAATTAAGCAATTCTATACATGCATTAAAACTCATACACCATACACCAAAGTAAAGGTCACCTTACTATATGTTAATCTAAAATTACATATTTGAGGAAAATTATAAACATGGGTAGCAAAATAGTTCCATTTTAAATACTGAATTAAACATTTGTAGGTATCAAAAACTTATCTTAAAAGCTGAGTTTGAGAAAGCATCAATTTAATTATTAATGTTATTTTCATAAATGCCTTCCAACAGGACACTATAGAACAATGATTAAGAGAGAGACAGATGAGAAACGCAGAAATGGTAACAGGATAACAGATATCAGACTATGATGCTTATGAGTCTGGCGGAAACAGGTTTAAAATCTTACAGATATAGAAATCTAGGCATGGATGACAAACCAGACTATAGTTTCACTGGATCATAGATCAACACAAGAGATTGTCTGTCCTTTGTGCTTTAATATTAAGGAGAATGAGTTGTGCTGGCCTCTTATAGATGCAAAGGAACCAGAAGAACTCTTTCCCCTCCGAAGTGCTGCAAGTGTCCAATGAAGCCACATCTGTTCATGCACATTGCTTGTAGTGTTCATGCACTGTGCAGTGCCAATTAAGAATACCTCAGTTACATAACATATGGTGTCATGTAGGGACCATCGACTCATGAGCTGTATATTTGTCAGGTCACTTTATCTTGCTATACCTCAACTTATAAATCTATAAAATGGTTGTGATCATTTGTATGCAGTAGTATTTGGGGGATAAGCTTTCATGGTACTTATGAACTATGAAGACATGTTATGAGTTAGGACTGACTATTTAAACATATTTTTAAAAGGCAAAGGAGGGCCATGAATGTCTTTTTTCCTTCATTTCCTTGAGGATTCAGAAAACATTGTATCAAGATCAAGATTAGTGTCCAAGCTTCGTGGGACCAGATACACAGAAAGGATTGATCACGTGTTTCTAAGCAGCTGCTTTTGGTGACTCACACCTGTAATCTCAGCATCTGGAAAGCTGAGACCAAGGAGATGTAGGTTCTATGGTCTCTTACTGAACTTGGAGCTTGTCTCTTTGGCTAGATTGCCCAGGAAGAAAGCTCCAAAGATCCTCCTACCTTTGCTTTGTCAATACTACAGGCACTGCCATGTTTAGCTCATTTTTGGGGAGCATGGATGCTGGGGATCTGATTTTCGACCTTCCTTTATGTTTGTGTGTCAATAACTTTACCGGGTAAGCATTCTCTCCAGTCCCTGAATGCTCTTAAAATTTATCCCCATCTCAAGACATCTTGTTGCTTAATGCACTTCTCTGTATCCATGATGGCTATTTGCTGGCTTACTCTTAAACTTCAAATACATCATGATTTCATTGCAAGAGATTCAGAGTTTGGCCAAGATGAAAGAGGTGATGAAGAACCTCTGTAATCTCAAGCAAAGTAATTGACAAATGAGGCTCTGATCGTGTCAGACTGCTGAATAATTGAAGAAGAGAAAACTCAGTGATGATGATGACACCATAATCTTCAAAAGAGAATAATTTGATGATATGAATATCAAAGGGTAGGGAGAACCTTTGGGAAAATTGAAATCTCAGGGATTTTTATAGAAATGATCATCTTTGCTGAACATTATAGGGTACTGTATCATGTTATCATTTACATTTTTTTTGGAAAATGATCTTATAAAGTTTACTAATCCATTGTCATTTTAAAATAATTTGATACCACCAGAACCTTGTTTTAATAGATAAAAGATAAACAATTTTTATAAATTCTGTTTTTCAAGAAAAAGTTTCAACTCTTTTCCTAATTGTGATAAAAGAGTATCACAGGAAGCATTTTGAGTTTTAAATCTCGGAGAGTTTGTTTGTGTGTTCTGGCAGGGGAGTGCAGTTACTCCTTTGGCTTTGACTAAAGGTGGGTCCTCCTGAACTTGGGAAGGCCATCCTTTTTGATCTATTGTGAAGCTTCAGGAGAAACACACCAGGGACAGTGTAGGAGGAAGAGATGCCTGCTCAGCTAAACACATTATCCCAATAATCTCTGTCAACTGTTGGGTGATGGAGACCACAGCCAGATAGTTTTCATACACCCAAACTTTTATCCTTGATAGATTATATATGACACAATTTATCAAGTAATTTTTATTTCTGTAGTCACTTCCATTAATTATCTTTTTATGGCCAAATTATTTTTAATTCACACACAAAAATTATATTTGTATGTGTGTATCTATTTTATAATATTTAAATACATTTCTTGGAATATTTACCTATTTTCACATTTAGCCTGAGTACTAAGATAGGTTAGGCAGAAAATGTTAAAGTGCCAGTGATTTGAAGAGACTTACCCAAGATTACTCATAATAGCAGCTGACCTGGGGCTCTGATGGAACCAATTCCTTTCCCTGTGCGTTGGTATTTTTCATTCCATTCTAGTTTTTTTTATCTCAGCACTTTTGTGTCTTGGAGTCTTTGCGTTATGCACTCATAGCTACTAGCTGCTCAGTGACACACCTTCAGAGAGGATGGATCGAAAGACAAAGCAATGCCTCATGGAGATTCATGACTTCTGTACTTCCATAGTGACCCTTTATCACTCTGTCTTTATTGAACTCCTGCTGATGCATGTCAAGACAGGGTGAGAGCCCATAAATATAATGAAACCAGCCAGGGGCAAATTTCCCTTAGCAGAAAGCATTTCTCAGGCCTGTGGGCAAAAGCAGGTTGATTAAATGCAAAATGTTTCCACAAAAGCGACACCATAGGGAAATACCACTCACACCTCTGTAGGAAGGGAATTCTCTTGCATGGACAGGGCTCAGAGCATCTGTGTTTCTGTTCATGTCATCTAACTGCATATCTAGTTATAAGACTGCTGGTGTGAAGCTTGGAGACACTGGCTAAACTTATGCCTCAAAATTTAGTTCTTCTTGAGACTCTTTCAAAGTTTCCAGAAAGGATCATGAAATCAGATCCAACAGTAACAGGGTGGCTCCTGTTGCATTGTCATTTCACTGGTTGTTGACAGAGATCAACAGAATTTCAAAAGGTGTTATCCTTGAGAACTCTATGCTGCCATGTATAAAAGCTGATCTGATTTGACAACTAGAAAATTTATTTTTAATTTTGTGCCTCTTTGTCTGTGTGTGGGAATGTCCACATGATTGCAGTGCCTAGAGAAGCCAGAGGAGGCCAACAGATCTCCTAAAACTGTAGTGACACATGAGCATGGGCTGTCTGACTTGGGTTTTTGGAACTAAACTATCAGCTTTTGTAATAAAAGAGTGTTTTACCAAAAATTCATCTCACTAACCTGTATTTTTTATGATTTTTTTTTTACAATTCTAAACACCTTCATACTAATTATTTATTTCCTTTATCTCAGCATTTTGGAATGTTTTTATCTTAATTTGAAATACCATCTTGGGCATTATATATCTACTTCATTGTGAACTCCAATTACCTAGGAAAACTAGATGACTATGTCTCCAAAATGTATTTGTTTTAGGAGTTAGTTCATTACCGGAAGTGTGGCATATCCCTGGAGGACAGTCTGGCAGGCTGAAGTTTTAAGGGTGCGTTACAAGCTGAGATATCAGCCAATCTGTGGGTAGCATTATTATTATTATTTTATTTTATGTTTTTGCTGATGGGAGATCAGTCTTGACTTCACCTTATTATTATAAGCCCTAATTCTATAATTAAGTATGTTGAGATTGATTTAAAATTTTACTCTTAAAATATTGACTTCTTTTGATGGGCATCTTCAAATTTCTAGAATAGCATTTGCCTATAGTATATCGCCACTATTATTCAGCTAAGCTGGACTGTGGTGGACTTACTTCAAATTATCTTTGAAAATGTGAATTCAAATTATTAGAATGAAAGACATGAGACTTGGCTACTATTCTATTGCTGTGAACTGACACAGTGACCAAGGCAACTCTTGTAAAATAAAACATTTGATTAGAGACTTGATTACAGTTTCAAAGGATTTAGTTCATTATCATTATGACTGGAAGCATGGCTGCTCACATGGCATTGAAGCAGTAGCTGAGAGTTTTATCTTGATCTTGAAACCAAGAAAGAGAGCCATACTGGGGCTGTTTGAAATTTCTAAGCCTGCCACCAGTGACACATTTCTTATAACAAGGCCACGCCTCCTATCCTAATCTTTTTCAAATAGAGTCACTCTGGTGACTATGCATTCAAATATATGAGAATATAAGGGCCATTTTTTTGTTAAAACTACAACAGTATGATTTTATCCTCCTCTCATTCCCTCTATGAGCTCTGTATCAGAAGGAGGAAGGAAATCATGTAATTAATTTACTTTCTAGTTAGCTTTTTCTGGCTGTGATAAACTACTCTGACCAAAAGTAACTTGGGAGAGAAGAATTTATTTGGCTTAAACTTCCAAGTGACAATCTGTCATTGAGGGAAGTCAAGACAGGAATTTAAGGTAGAATCTTGAAGCAGAATCAACAGAATATTGATACTTGCTGGCTCATTCTCTGGTTTGCTTTTTGGCTCACATTTAGCTAAGCCCATCTGTTTAGGGGATGCAGCCACCCGTGGTGGATCAGACCATTCCATATCAACCATCAACTAAAGCAATCCTTCACAACCATACCCATCTAATCTAGGCAACCCTCAACTGATACTCTGTCAGATACTATAGGCTGTGTTAAGTTGACAGTTGACAGTATATAAATAAGTATCATGAACATGAAAATATAAACTATGAATTGTCAAATGCTTGATGTGATTTAGTTGGTTAAAAATGAATTAATGAAAGGTCTTTCACTCAGGCTTGAGATTTTAAGGTTAAAAGTGTGAACTGAGAAGAGGACATACAGCTGGTAGAGATAATCTGTTTATAGTCATATATTTCTTTCTTCTGAATCTGTGCTAATATACTAGATATTGAGTTAGAGTCTGGAGCACTCTAGGCAAGCTGTTTACCACTGAGCTCCATCCTTAGTCTTTTATTTTGAAACTGGCTCTTACTGAATTGTTCAGGCTAATGTAGAACTCAGAATGTTGACTGGGCCGGTCTTAAATTTTTTTATTCAGTTGTCTCATACCCCTAGACTTTTCGGCTATCAGGTCTGTTCCACAAGGCTCAGCTTCATACACATATTTTAAACATACAAAGATGAATACTTATGGCTGAAGTATGTATGTCTAAGGTACCTCTCCAGAGCAGATGCCCCTGGGAAAGAGAAGAGGGTGAGTGAGCAGCATAGTAGTGGCCTCAGTGGACCAAGTCACATTGTTCTTCTTGTTTTTGAAGGATCTAATATAACCAGAAAAAGTGCTAAAGTTTAACAAAGTTAAGTTGAAAACATGGCTGTGACTATTTAATGTATGTTAATAGCTACTCTATTATGTGGTATGTGCAAGGATGTTCATTTTTATTATTTTATATACTTATTATATGCTTGAGATAGTTGGTAATAAAATCACTAGAGCATCTACTTCCTTTTTCTTCAGCTCCCGGTGAATGTGCATGCTCACCTCTTTCTCTCATGCAGCTACAGTAGATATCAAGGTCCCAGATATATAATACGAGTTAGAGTTATAGTGTCTATCGAGAAGCAGGGTGAGAAGGAGAGGTGAAGCGGTGCATCAGAAAAATTCCATTAGGGCTTTGTGTATTCATCTATTGCTGAAGCTGAGCCCAGACTATTTAGTGCTCAGCAGTCAATCTTGAGCATCCTATCAGGGACACATTATGTAAATGTTTGAATGAAAGATCAAAGAATACATAAGCAGTTAGCTCAAGCCTCTTCCTTCCCAACTCTTCTAAAAGGGGGGGGGGGTGGCAAACCAAACAAACAACAAAACACAAACCAGCCATCCTTAAATTTTTAAAAATCATTTTTTGGGTTGAATTACTGATATGAATCAGAACACACACAGTTTTTTTCTAATTCTTTTAGCACAACACAATATATGTGTGATGGTAGAAGATAGACACCAGTGACTTTGTGATGGGTTATTTCATGTTGTTCTCTTTAATAATGCTGATGAGTTCCTTGAGTTTATCTCTCATGAAATAGATTTGAGAAGAAAATATTTAAAATTGGCTTTCTTCAAGGACTAGACATGCAAATGCAACTATGATGTTTGTATGTCTCTTGGTGGGAACAGAAAAACTTGCTTCAAATAAAAGTGAATCATACTGAAGTAGAATTCTAGTAAAAATTCTATTGTATACCCTCCTTTAACCACTACAGTTTCCTGATTGAGAACTGTCCCTCACAGGCTCAACCATTTGAATACTTGGTCCTAGTTTGGTGGAACTCTTTAGGGTTTAGAGATGCAGCCTTGCTGGAGTAAGTAGATCCCTGGGGCAGATTTTGAGAAATTAAAGACTCATACCATTTCTAGTCCACTTTCTACTTTGACCTAGCAGTGAACAATGTCATCTTTCAGCTTCCTGCTCTGGTCTCCATGCCTGTCTCCTGGCATGCCTCCTGCAATGGTGTAGCCTCATCCCTCAGGACTATAAGCCTAAATAAATGTCCTTCTATATATTGTCTTGGTTATGAAGTTTTGTTGCAGCAATAGAAAAGCAGAAAAGCAACAAAGATTAGAAAACAGAACATCCACACAAAGTCCGGCAGATAACTTGGATCTATTCAAGCCAGGGAGAAATTTTTCCAAGCGTCAAATAAAGAAGGCTGCCCTTCATCATATTTTTACCATTTGTGCTTAGAGGTCACTAACAAGTAGAAGGATATTTACAATAGTGTGAATGTCACATCATATCTGTGCATTCAATAAATATTGAGTACTTACAATGTGTCAGATATTACTTAGATAATAATAAATTGGTGATAAGCATGGAGGCTCTGTTGCTCTTTGTTTACACATGTTCTGGCAGAGTTATGTAATCATAAAGCAAACATGAGCTTGAGCCACTTAAAAGACAGAGAAAAGAGGATTAGACCTAGGGTGGCTGCTGGAGAACCTGATGAGGCTTCTCTGGGAAAAAGATGCACAAGTTGTCATTAGAGGTGGCAGACTATAGAAAACCAGCATACCAAGAGCACACACAGCTATTCCCTGAGCTTGAGACAGACACTTTTCTGTTTGGGAAAGATGCTTCAGGCAAACAAACACACCTTTCTTGAAAGAGTGTACAGTTGGCAAAGGAACATAAATACAAAGTAAATATAACAATAAATTATTTTATGCTTGTGGTGAAATGGCATAATCCCTGGTAGGGGAGTCATTGAATAGCCACAGTGGTTTGAATGAGAGTGGCTCCCATAAGCTTATGTGTTTGAATGTTTATTCTTCAGTTGGTACAACTATTAGGGGAGGATTAGGAGCTGTAGCCTTGTTGAAGAGGGTATGTCACTGAGGACAGGCATTGAGGCTTCAAAAACTGATATCTTTCCCAGTATTCCCAATTAGTATTACCTACCTCTCCTCCTTTCCCCTCTCTCAACCTTGTACTTGTGGATCAAGATGCACGCTCCCAGCTTTTGAGCTGGTGCCATACCATCTGCCTTCTACCCTGCACTTTTGCCATGTTGGTCATAGACTCACCATCTGAAAATGGAAGCACCCAATAAACATTTCCTTCTATTGGCCATGGTGACTAATCACAGCAAAGGAAAAGTAACTAAAATAACAGCTAAGTTAGATTTTTCTCTGGCCTCTGTTTCCAAAGGACCCTTATTCCTGTTGAACTGGAGATGAGTGTTTTGTAATGAGTGTAGAATAAAAGACTACAAGAAGGATGTACTGATTCACATGAGAGTGCACTGAGTACACTTCAGGGAATGAAAGGCTGTCATAGTCCAGATGTTGAGAGTTTCCCCTAAAGGTCCACAAGATTTGTTTTCTTTATTCTTTCTTTCTTTTTTCTTTTTTGGTGGTTCTGTTGGGAGAAGGTGGTTAGGCTATGGAGCCTCATAGAAAAACCCCAGGTCATACTCTTTTATTAACTTCTTTTTAATTTTTTTAAAAATGGATATTCTCTGTATTTACATTTCAGATGTCATCCCCTTTTTCCTAATCCCATTCCCCACCCCTCCCATTGCCTCCATGAAGGTGCTCCCTCTCCCAGTTACCCTCTCCTACCTCAGCACCTTGGCATTTCCCTATGTTGGGAAAAGAGCCTTTGCTGGACCAAAGGCCCCTCCTCCCATTGATGCCAGAGAATGCTATCCTCTGATGCATATGCACCTGGAGTCATGGGTCTCTCCATATGAACTCTTCAGTTGGTGTTTTAGTCCCTGGGAGCTGTGGTGGATTTAGTTTGTTGATAATTTGGTTCTTCCCATTGGGTTGCAGACCCTTTCAGTTCCTTCAGTCCTTTCTCTAGCTCCTTCAGGTGATTATAGACTCCCGTATCCTAACTCTATCATTCTATTTTCTTGCTCCCTAGTTTTTGAAATAAATGGTTGCTATGTACTGTTTCCCCCAACATGGTATGCTGTCTCCTTGAAACCTCAAAGCCATGGGGATGACCAATCCTGGTCTAGAATTTCCAAAATAAATTATTTTTCTTTGAAAGCCAAGTGCCTCAGACATCTTGTCATAGCAACAGGAATATGACTGACACAGACAGCCATCCTTCGATCACATGCTATGGATGGGGCATCAAGTTTGGTTTGGTAGATGGGATGATGTCTCAGAACCAGTCACACATTCTCCAAAATTCCAGCCTCAGTGACCAGAAATTGAGGTCAGCATGGAATGACAGTGGGATTTATCCAGCAAGAGCAAGCAAGAAGAAACACAAAGCTTCATTTTTTTTTCAAAGCTTCATTTTTGAAGATGGACACATGAAGGTGCCAAAAAACAGTTGTGAGGAGGGATACTGATGGAAGAGGGGAGGAGCAAAACTTCCAGGGGTCTCACTGTCAACAGGAGCAGAGACATGAGGCTGAGGCTCACAGGGAAAATTACTTTTGTTTTGTTTTGCTTCAGTTGGGACCAACGTTTTCAGGCTTGTGTGCTAGCCAAGAATGAGCATGGTGACTAATGAGACTGGCAGCCAGGGTGACACCAGGCAGGGAGGCCTCAGTAAGACATTCAAGGCAATTGAGTTTTGATTAGAGCAGCGGGGGACTGTTGAGAGTTTAAGCAAAGCATTTTGGCAAGAGAAAAATTATATTTTGAAGACAACCTCCTGCCTGCAAAAACAGAATGGATTGCAAAAGAGCCCAAACAGTTGCAGGTGAAACACCTAACATGTGCCTAGGAATGTAATATGCATTTTATACATGAGTTCCTCCATTTTTACTATGAGCCTTCAAGGTGGGTGATCTCCTGAGACTCAATATACAAGTCTGGTCTGAAGAGTCCAGATGCTTCAGTGACTTACTCAAAGTTACCATAATGCTGGGCTCTCAGAGACACAGTCAGGGCTACCATCCAGGCTGTTAGAGTCAGGCCTCTGAAACCATGTGCTCCTTGGCCACATGTTTATGTGCTTGTTATATTGAAAGGGCTTGTAGACACTGACACTGCCTAGTTCAGACCCTGAGGGGAACAGAATTTGAGATATTACGAAGTAGCTTGTAAATGGAATCATAGCTTAGAGCACTTGGGGGAGGTTACTATTTAAAGTCAAATTCTGAATATTCTTTATAAAGTCAAAACTCTGGTCAATCAAATAGTTCACTGTCCCATTTAGCATAGGAGAATGCTGTTCTCCAAATATCCAATAAATCCATAAAACTGAAAGACATCCAATGATGTTCTTATTGTTCAATGAGAGGAGATACGGCAGAGTGGTCTTGTAATAAATGGGATCAAGAGGCCTGATAGAGGGTACACCAGGGTTGGGATGGACTAGATACTGTTCTTTACATTTTCCCAGTCTGTTAGCTAAAAAGTAGTGTGAACTTTCATTTTATGAATCTGTGGAGAACAGAATATTAGTTTCTTCATTATTTTTCCATCTAAGAATACCCTACGTTTATCCCAATCACTAACAAGGGTTCTAGCGGGCCTGTACATTTTAAGACTTTTCCTACACTGAGTACATTATTATGTCTAGTCAATTAGAGTCTATGTAACCTTTTACTTCAGTGACTCCCTTTATAGTTTGTGTGCTGTAGAATAAAGTAAATCTGAGATTTAGTCAACATGAATCCACAAGGAAAGAGTTTATACATAACCAGAGAAGCGCCATATAAAGGAAAACAAAGAGAAGTAAGCTAGTGTCCAAGTGTGAAGATTTGTATGTACTTGGCCTAGAGTGTGGCACTAATAGAAGGTATGGCCTCATTAAAGTGGGTTTGTCATTGTGGACATGGACGTTAAGACCCTTATCCTAGCTGCCTTCAGATGAAGAGGTAGAACTCTTAGCTCCTCCTGTACCATGCCTGCCTAGATGCTGCCATGCTCACACCTTGACGATAATGGACTGAAACTCTGAACCTGTAAGCCAGCCCCAATTAAATGTTGTTCTTGTAAGAATTGCCATGGTCATAGTATCTGTTCACAGCAGTTATACCCTAAGAAACCAAGTTATATTTCTGCTGCTGCAATAAAATATCCTGACAAAAATCAAATTATAGAAGGTGATTATTTCATCTTACAATCCCAGGTTACATTCCATCATTGTGGGGAAGTCAAGGTAGGAGTTTAAAATATCTAGTCATATCATAGCCATAGACAAGAGCAAAGCGAAGTTGATATGTACATGCTTGCTTGCTTGGATCAGCTCAATTTCTTCACTCATATATAGTTTAGGATTCACTCCTTCAGAGCTGGTGCTTCCCACAGTGGACTCACTTTTTCCACATCAACTTAATTGAGACAGTCTCCTGTAGACACACCTATATGTCAAGCCCACGCAGACAATCTCTTATTTATACTCTCTTCCCAGATTATTGTCGGTTGTGTCAATTGACACTTAAATCTAAACACAACAGCTAACCATATGTGACTCCTGTAAAAACATCCTCTTTGAGCTAGCTATATTCATTAAGCAACACATTTTTTTCTCTTTTGTTTACTTCAGGTATTACCTCTAGAAGGAGAGTAATTCTACCTACTACTCCCTAGTGTAGCAGGACAACAGTTACTCTCAAGTCAGTTAGATACTGTGGTTTAATAAATGACACAGAACCACTGTTTATTAATATAATTATTCTGTTTTGAGACAGTTCTGATGGGGGTGACTGTTATAGTCTCAGTTTTACTCCTACTCTGTCTGTTCTCAGTTTCTGAGATAGCTATTCTCACCTGTACGTGTGTCACATGCCGACAACCATTCACATCCTTTACCCCAAATACCCACTACCCATGTTACTGGTTTAATCTTAAAAATTTTAAAGTATATTATCTAAAATCCCCCTGGATTTCATTTTGGACCTATTTTTAAAACCTAGATGTGTTTTGTTTCTGTAAAAATATAGTTTAATAAAAAATATTCCATAGTATATCATGTATATCATTAGCAAAGAATTTCAAAAGCAAATGCCTATAATCCTTCCTGTTGGAAGCAGTATTTCACATCCCCAGAAAGACCCTGAAAATTTAATAATCCAGTTTAAACAACCCCTTATTTGTTATTGTGTTCTTCTTCACTGGCTCTCATTTTGTAATTACTTGTATTTCTTTTTGGATGGTTCACCCTTTAATTACTTTATATTTAAGGAGGAAAACAATTGAGTTCATTCAATTCTTCTCATGAGACCACAATATTTATCCTTTTCAGGAATAAATGCATTGTAGATTTCCATGCTTATTAATTTTTGATTGTAGAGAACATCAAGTTATGCAAGGTATGCAGTGAATACATTTAAATTCATCACCTAAACAAATCCCATTAAGACTATTAATAACCAATTTGATTATTTCCATTATTGTATCAGTAGAGATATTACCAGTGATGGGTTTGTTCTGTTTCTAAATCCAGCTGGTGAATTAGCATAAGCTTTTCCTTCTGCTATTTCAAAGACAAAGAATGTGAGAAGTAAGGGTTTTGTTTTATTTTATTTTGCAGGAAGGTAGTAAGGGGACTTATGGAATATTTGTGATATCCACATGGTGAGGGCAGATATCAGCAATGACATTTCTAATAGTAACCAGAAAGAAACTGTGCCTGAGTTTTCAGTCCTCTCTCCATTATTTTTATCAAGTAGAAGTCATTCACAAGTGTGATGAAAAAATGTTTTCTGGTATGTGTTTAAAAGCTTCCATGCATCATTTTTCAGGAGCAGAAATACATTTGCTTTGACCCCCATTCATAGTGAATATCAAAGTTAGTGGCTAAACACCAGTTATTCTTCAAATACTGGGCAACGAGAAACCCCAAAGATTAGTTTAAAATAGCAGAGCAAATATTTATCATCTCTGATCATGTGTCTGGGTTACAAATTCCTAAATAACTTGTGTCGTTCTGGCTCAGGCTGTCTTGCTAGAATTCTGTTACTTGTTGGTGGGATTACCCTCGTGGAAAAGGTGGCTGCTAGAAGATTAAGGTTTAACTTAATTTGCTCCTGCAACTGTTGCTGCTGGCTCTGAAGGACACTTATGTTATTTTCTATATAGGTGTTTTCATGGGACTACTCAAATGTCCTCTTGATATAGTGACAGAGTGACAATATAGGAACAAAAGGCAGAGGCCACAGTGCATTTGATAGCATTATCTTGTTAGTAAATTGTAGTTATTCTGGTTTGTATGTGCTTCATCTCTGGTTTCATATAAGAAAACACAACAGGATGCAAAGATAAAAATTTCAGGGATCATCTGAGGTTATATCAGAGGCTTCCTTCCTTATGATATTACTGACTGACAGTTGAATACTGAATAAATACATCTGAATTACTCACTGGAGACTGGGTTCACTTTAATAATGTATCTGCTTGGTATTGTGCAACCCCATTTAGAAGAAGAAAGCTGGATACTTATATCTTCAGACCCTGTGACTTACACCTGAGATTTATGCAGTATTGTGATAACTTTTTATTATCTTCTTTAGAAGAGCACAGTCTTTTATTTCTGATGCTTTTCTCATAGTCCTATCTTTCCTATGTATATGTAAAGCCAAATGATTCTTTTATAATCTTATCATATTGTGGATATGCTTTTCATGAAAAATATATTCAACATACATTCACTTGATAGTCTGAGCATCCTCAACTTCCAAGTCTACAATATATATTCATGGGTCCTGGATCAAACCCAGGTGGCCATGTTTAGTAGCAGGTGTCTTCACCTACTGAGACATCTTGCCAACCCTAATTTCAGATTTTTGGATTAGGAAAATTCAACTAATAAAGTCCGTGGAAATATTTCCAAATCTATAGTATCAAAATTTGGAAACATTATTCATCCTACAAACTTCAGATGAGTTTTTTCCTTAATATTCCAAGAATGTGGATTCAAGAAGCCCTATATCCTCCCCAAGATGCTAAACTCTGCATATGCTCAAGTTTTTTTCCAGATATTTACAAATGATCTATACCAGTTCCCCATATATGTTAAGGCATGGCTCCTGTGCTTATAATATTAATATAATATGAATGCTTTTTCAACAGCAAACATAATTATACAGAGAGTGTCAATAATCTCTCTGTACAGCCACCATTATTTTTCTGGAATCTTGTTTATCTGCAGTTAAATCCACAGATGGACCAATGAAATGTATAGTCAATACCTCCACATATTAGAGACAGATACGAGTTTTGTTTAGAAGAGGTTAAAAAAGAATTATTACTTACACAAAGATTACACAGGACCTCAGAGAATATTCTTGGGGTCTGATTTTCAGATAGCCAAGCATAATTAAAATTAAGTATTAAGCTCTTCTATTGTTCTTGTGCTCTCTTGCCATCTGCTTCTCCCTCCTTCTATTCCCTTCCCATGTGCTCTTGGCCAGCTTCTACTCCTCTCTGTCTCTCTGTCTCTCTGTCTCTCTGTCTCCCTGTCTCTCTGTCTCTCTGTCTCTCTGTCTCTCTGTCTCTCTGTCTCTCTCTCTCTCTCTCTCTCTCTCTCTCTCTCTGGCTTTCTCAACTTTTCTCCCCAAGCCCTGAATAAACTCTATACTATGCTAAAAATATTAAGTATTAAAATAATTTTTGAGTTTGGCAATTATTTCCTTTACTAATTACAATCTTTAACTCACTCAACATTCAAAAATACAGGTGCCAACTGAAACCCTTGGATATGTCATCTTTATGTCCTTCTTCCTACTTCTTACACCAGTCTTGGTTGTGTCTTTTCTTTTTCTAAAACCATTTTCATGTATATACATGTTTTATGTGTGCACCCAGGTGTGGGTCTAAGCACCACATGAATTACTAATACCAAAGAACAGAGATGGAGTCAAATTCCCTATAGCTGGAGCAACAGGTAGTTGTGAACCACCTGATGTGTGTCCTTGGGACAAAAGCCAGGTCCTCTACAAAAGAAGTAACATCATCTGCCAATAAAAGTCTGATGGCCAATAGGCTGAAACGGGAGTAGAAAGTGGGACATCTAGCAGAGAGATAGGCACATGGGGACAGAGTCAGGAATGAGAGATTTGCTACAGGGACCCTGAGGAATTTGGACACATGACATTGAGAATGGTAACCAGTCATGACGACAGAGAAGAGTATAAATGGGTTATGAGCTAGTTGGGGAACAAGTCAAACTTAATGTTTAGTATTTGCTGATAAATAAGCATTTGAGCCTTTATTTGGGAACTGGGGCATGGGTGGAAAAGCGCACAGCTATATATGATGCCTATTGTGGTAGGCATGTAATCAAAACTTAGTTAAAAACTCAAACTTAGGACACAAGATTCAGGTATTAGAAAAGCCCTGGGTGGAAAGGTAGGGAACAAACACCTCCTGAACCAGTTTCTTAACCAGGTATAAGGTGTTCCTTTTAAGAGAGAGCAAACCAAAAGGCATAGTGCTCTTCCCAGGTGAAGCACAGGGACTGAGCAGCCTGGGCTGATGGGAAATCAGTGTGTGTCCACAGGAAGAAACCTGGATCCACCTTCCCAGAGTAGACAGAGGTCAGAGGAGAGTTGCAGTGTAGCATGCCAGGGCTCATAGGCCCAGAATTGCCAGTGGGTACCTACAGATAAAAGCCTGCAGAGGTGTCCATAGTCACACAAAGAAAGGGACTGATCTGAGGCGCGTGGAGTGAGGAGTCAGCACCCTGTGTGAAGTGCTGCAGGAATACTTGGCAGAAGCCAGCTCTTGACATGTGAAAATGGTAGGAAAAGCTGAAAAGTCAACAGACTTGGTAAGATACTGTGAAGTCCTTAAGGAGAGAGTTAGAAATTAAAAAGAAAATATTTTCTGTATTGAAAATGTAGAAAAATGGAATGTGCATCTGGATCCTATATGGATTTTTTTTTGCTTATTAGCATACAAATAGTTTTTATTAATGATTACAATTTTATATATCATTTTAAAAGAGAGGTCAGAAGAAAGCAGACCTAGATAAGAAAGGGACTGAAAAAAAAAATCCTTGCTAAATTACAAACAATAGAACAAAATGTAGACAATCCTTTGAATTATAAAGAAAAATCAGATGACTCCAATCTGGAACCTCCAATAACAACAATAAAGATAGTTCCAGATGAGAAAAATCCACAGAGGCTTGCAGAATTAGAATGGCAACCCATAGAGATACAATATGCTGTGTTTAAAAAAAAAAAAAACAGATTTGTTTTAATGAAGTCACCTTAGAACAATGTCATATAATAGATTGTATATTTCATTTTGTAGAGTTTGGAAAAATTAAAATATATGTATGTGGGTTAATATATTATACAGTTGATGCATGCTCAGAATTCGTAGGGGCTTCTGCCTTGAGTTCTGAAAAGAAAAATTGTGATATTGCTTATTTATAAGTGGTAATGGCCATTGTGGAGCTGCCATTACAGACCGAAGCTGCTGATGCTTTGCCATATATCCACCAGAGTACAACACTATTTTAGGCATTAGGGCATGAAACATTTTACAGATACATTTTCCACACTTATAGGTCAATAATTGGAAAATATTCTAACTACATTACTCATAGAGCAGAAGGGGAATATGGGATTACCAGAGGTATGTTTAATAGTGCTTTATTGACTGAAAATTTAAAGTGACAATAAGACAGATAACCCAGTTGCTGAAATACTCCAGACTTTAGGAAATACTGATGAATTAGATCAGTTTGTTTATGCGATGACCTCAGAATGGAAGGAAAGAAATGTGTTACACTGGGGAAGCAGATTTGTCTTTGTTTCAGTAGAACAAGAAAAGCTATGGATTCCATCAAAATTAATAAAGATTAGATTTGACCAGAGGAGACCTCCTGAAACTCTTGGCAAAGGACGTGAAGAAAGAAAACAAAATGGATGGAAAATATGCTGATACCTCTACATGGGAGTGCTGAGCGTGGCTGAGACATCAAAGTGTCTTTGCATGGCCAACAAACCTTGTTGGCTACAGAAATCTCAGGAATTACTATTACATACCATCCCTTTATATGCCATGGATGATAAGTTATATTACATTACACAGTCCAAACAGTTTTATAAAGTTTGATGCCTTTCTTTTGCTCAAGGAGCAGAGAATCATCTTTAACTGAGTTGTGCACACCACACATTTCAAACATGTGTTAATGCAGAAGTGTATTTTATATATGAAAGTAAATATATGTTTACAGAACAAAAGGACCAGGTCTCAGGTGATCTGACATCAGACAGAATTAATTGATTTTTCCTCAGAAATCCCCATCTAGAAAACTACTATATGGCCAGTTAAATTATTGCACACAAAAGTCTCCTTCAATTAGGACTGCTGTTGAGTCCTGCACTTTCACATCACATGGAGACTGGACAACAAATGATACAGCTACTGTTATATTACTGGGTCAATATCCCAATTTTTTTAGGGCCACCCAAAAAAAATACTAACTCCAGGTAATGACACCCCATTTCCATAAAGTGGTGTGAGTGGTTTTGGTCCTTTGGTGGGTGATGGATGTGTCATCATTTAGAGGGGTTGGTTATAAATTGTTGATGGTCTTGGCCAGGAAAGAAACAAAATATATGAAGTTAGATTTATGGATTTTTATCATTTTTCTGTACTCTATCCTTTTTTCTCTCCTATACAGTGTTAGGGGAGAAGATATGGGGAGAAGGAATAGAAAAGGAAAAGGGGGTGATATAGGAATGACAGGATAAAATTTGTAGATTATTGAATCTAATTTTAAACTAAAGAACATCAATAAGCCAAATAATTTACATTGCTATAAAATTTTGTGTATTTATACAGATTTAGGATTATATTTTGATATAATATTATACACACAATCTTAAACAAGAATTGTATTGATACACACATAACTTATTTTAAAATGCTATATGAAGTTCTAGTCCTTTTGAAGCTACTATTACAAACTCTTTTAGGATAATTAGGAAATACAAGTTAGTATTTGGTCAATCAAACATAATAGGGTTTTATATTAGTTGAGTTAATTACAGAAATATGATTTCTAGATTTAAAAATCAGTAAATAGATAGTTAGATAGATAGATAGGTAGATCAATAGATAGATGATAGATAGATAGATAGATAGATAGATGATAGGTAGGTAGATCGATAGATAGATAGCCTTCAGAAAGCTCAGAGTTCTACAGAATATGGCATTTAAAGATGTCTTATTAGTAAAAGTCTTTCCATGGGACTGAGCTGTAACTGCTCTTGACAATGTCTGACACCACTTCATGGAAATAATGAGCATTCAAGAACTCCATATGAAGTTGCTTCTATGTGGCAAGGTAGCTACTGGGCAAAAAAAAAAAAAAAAAAAAAACTGCCCTTGGCTCAATTGCAGACAGAGTGCTGTGAAAATTGGCCAGACAAGGCAAACAGAAGTAAAGGAAGTTAATTTCTGAGCTTTGCTTAGACAAGGTAGGCAAGTCCTTCAATAGTCCTGCATCACAAGAAAAAAAAAGTCTGTCCGATATTCTGGGCCAGAAATCTGAACATGATGCTCTATCATTTCTGTAGATTTAGAAGCTGTTTGCTCTGCATTTCCTCTTAACTCAGGTAATATTTAGACTTCTCTGGTCTTTGATGGGGTAGAAGACTAGATGTAGTCTCACAATTAAGCTTAACTTGTTTAGGATTTTAAAAAATGTTTTAAGGTCTACAGAGGTATTTATATGTCGATAAATGCAATTTATGACAGAAAGTGAATTAGGTTTTATACTCACCAAGCTAGGATATATAATAACGTGCTTTCTCCAAGGTTGTCAAATACATTGTGAATGTAATAGTTACCTGATGGTTTTTGTAGTTGTTCTTATTGTATAATTTTCTACATTTATTGATGTTAGAGAAGGAGCCTTTTATTGGACTAAAAGGGGGAGATGCATCATCTGTCAATAAAAATCTAATGGCCAATAAGCCAAGGGAGAATTAGAAGGTGAGACATCTGTCAGGGAGAGAGAAACTCTGGGATAGAATCAGGCATTAGAAATTTGCCACTGAGGACATCAGACAATGTAATTGAGAAAGATAACCAGCCATGTGGCAGGCATAAAAATTATAAATAAATTAAACAAGTTAAGAGCTAGTTGGAGAATAAGTCTAGCTTAAGGTATAGGCATTTACTAATGAAACAAGCATCCGAATCATTATTTGGGAACTGGGGCACAAATGGAAAACCCAAAGGCAACAAACAATTACTCTTAATTACTGGGCCATCTCCCCAGCCTCAAATGTGTCATTTCTGAACTTGCGACCCACGCTGTTTTCTCTTTCAACTTAATCCCTTTAACCTTTATCTTTTTTTTTTTTTAATTTTCACTTTACCTGTACAGGCATTTTGGCTACATCCATGTTTATGTGCCATGTAAGTGCCTGATTCTAATTCTTATTAAGGCCAGGGATTTTGGATCCTCTGGCATTGGAGTTACATGGTTGTGAGTCACCATGTGGATGTAGAGAATCTACCTGGATTCTCTTAATTGCCCAGACAATTCTCCATCTCTGCTTCCCAATTTTATATTTTTATTATTGCTTAGTTTTTCCTGCAAAAACTTTTCTACTTCTTTTTTATTTTTAGTCTTATGTCATTTCCATTCCCCAATTATGAATTGACATATCCCAAGAGCCAGCTTGGATTTGCTGGCCTCAGTTCTAAGACAGTAAGTCTTCTGGGCACAGAGGTGAGGAACATATGAACATATGAACATATGAACACACATATTGAGGATATTCCCATTGTTCAACCTGTTGGAGGAATAGGCCTAGGATTCTAGGTAACTTCATGTGTGTTTTCCTCCTTTTTTATTTTTCAAGAATTGATTTGAAGCAAAATTTTTGGGACCATTTTCTTTTCAAAGGCCTGCCCTTAGAAGTTCTCTGAGGAAAAGATGAGCCTCCACCACCAAGTGCAGTCTGGATTCTCCTGATTATCTCCATACATTAATTATCATCTCATGAATTCTCTGAAATATTCATTCATTAATTCATTCAATTTTGATACAGCCAAAATGTGATGATAGAAAACAACAGCACACAAGAACTTCCATTTTGACTCCACTGTGTTTGAAAACATCAAAACACCATGAGCCTTCAGAATGGGAAAACAGAAGATTACATTGCTCAAGTATAGAATATATACGGGAGGTCTGACTTTTTCATACCCCAAACCTTCCAGATCAAATTGGTAGGGATCAGATTGGAAGCATCTTTGGAAAAGTAAACAAAATTCTGGGGTAAGGGAAATTCTAAGAATTTCCCAAGATACTACCTATGTCATTCCTGCAACCTACTCCAATAGATAGATGACACAATCCACATTATTCATTCAGCACAAGTGACTAAGAGGAGCAGGCTGTCTCAGATGGATGTGATCTGATTCAACTCTTGGTTTTCTTCTTGAAGATAGACATTCTTCAACCCCGGCAGAGATTCCATATAATGAATTTGCTCCAGGGCTGACATTGAAGACAAAACTGGCAAGGGCATATGGGAAGCTATAAGAGCTGGGGAAGCCCCCCGGCTGGTAGCCAGCAGTGAAACTGGGGCTTTAATTTTACAGTCACAAGGGAGTTATGCAGCTCCTTGTGAATCTAATTAGCTGACAAGGCAATTGAGGTCAGAGTGTATTATATCCTGATAACTAACAGTTGGCAACACCACACGGTATTCGAGTTCCTTGCAGATATAAGGCCTATTGGAATTCCAAAGGAGATAACTCAGAATGCCAGGATGATTGTTCAAGGTGTTCATCAGGGAAACTAACTGACACAGGGTGACAGCTTACCTAGGCAACAGAAAAGATGGGGTGTTCTCTTTCACAGGTATGTCTGTAGCAAGAGCATTGGAGGGAAGACTTGGAGAAAGATTTCTAGAGCTGAGTCTCAGGAACGGGGCCTACTTCTTATACTGCTTTCAAAAGTAGCCTAAAAATCCTTATTAGTGTCAGGAATGGTTGAAGACTAGGAAAACATGAAGAAACATAGGCATTGTGATCTGTATTCAGGATACCAGAAGTAGGGGAGTAGAGAACCTTCCTGAAGGGGAAGGACTTTAGGCTCTAGATTTCATCCCACAAAACACAGCTATGATGTAAACTATAACTTCTGACTTATAAATTGAGACAGCACATAGGGTGACCTTATGGACATCCCAACAACTTGTTACATAGCAGTGAAAAACAATTTAAGGTTCTATCATGTACTTTTTTTGGCACTTGTGGGGCAGAAAATGAGAGAGGAACGGTCATATATGTAGTAATCTCTGGAAACTTAGAGACTGGTCTATGGTTCAACTCTCTTCCAGTATAAGCCAAATGATTTCACCACATGTGAGGCAATCACATCACTCTGTGACTGTATCCTCACCTTCACTTTTGTTTGTTCTAAATCTGTTAAATGGCTCATGAGCAAATAATACCTTTATTTTATATGTTTCCTGTGATAGTGGAAATTAAACCCAGGGCCTTATACAAGCTAGGCAAGCTCTTTACCACTGAACCATATCCTTATTCCTCATTAAAAAGTAATAAAGAGACAATAACTGATGTGTATAAGGATTATTCATGTATGAATTAACTTTATTCAAGGAAGAGTTATTAGAATATTGATTGTGAGTGTTTTAAACAGGGCTTATCCTCAAAGGATGATATGATTAACATTATATCTTTTGCCATGTGGGTGCTGAGACTAAAACCTGGGTCCTGTGGAAGACTAGCCAGTGCTCTTAACAGTTCAGCCATCTTTCCAGCCCAACATTATTTCTCTTAAACCTTTAAGTTTGAAATAATGGAACTCACCAGAAGTTATAAAATCAGCCAAGGTTCCCATGGACACCTGTCTGTTGTATTGTGATGCATATTATTTGTGTAAGAGAACACATGACAGAAGCCATTTATATGAAGGTGTTTTAATTTTGGCTTACAGCTAGAGGACACAGTCCACAGTGGTGGGAGAGGCATAGTGATGGGAATGGCTCAGCCATTACAGTGATAACTTGTAATTACCATGTCTAATGTGTGCCACACATAGCTCCCAGGAAGCCGAGAGCACGAGCCATTACCAGAGGTGAATTTTACCTTTAAATCTTGCCCCCAGTGACACACTTCTGCTAACTCTGCTACAGTCCCAAAGGTTCTATAACCTCCCCAAAACAGTGCCACCTGCCATGAAGTAAGATATTAAGCACACATGCTTATGTGGAGGGGCATTTCACATTCAAATCATAACTTTATGTAATTGTCAAAAGCCAGGAGAATGGTATTGGTACAAAACAATTCACCAGACCACAGATTTTATTTTTGACATCATGGTCATTTTCCAAGTAACTGAGATGTATTTCAAATGCTGACTTCAAGGTGTTCCTGAAAGTAGAGGCTTAAATATATTGGTTAATATTATAAATCTTCTGTCTTCATGGTCTGTGTAGATTGTCCCCTCCTCCTGCAAAGTAATATTTATATGACTATTGTCCATGTAGTTTCTTATGAGTGTTTTGTATTTGACTAGGAACATTTTTGCAAAGAAAGATGACATTGTAGAATTTGACTGCTTCAGAACAAGTTGCTTTTTGTGTCAACAAGATTACAATCAGATAATCAGAAAAATTTAAGAACTTGTCTCAACATTTCTTTCAGTTCCCAACCAATAAAAAAATAATATAAAATAAAGCAAAAGGGTACACAAGACTTAACTCAAGGCCCAGGGGCTCCTCCTGTAAGAGAGTCTGTGGATGTTTGCAAGATCTAAAACGATTCTTCAAAGGGATTTTATTCTCTTGTCTCTGAGGGATTCTATTTATACACACCCCTTCCTTTCCCTCCTCTGTGATTGGATCAATTTTTTCTGCAATCTCACATAAAATGTGTGGTCTAAAATGCTTTGAGAACTCTATACTTAGATGGTTTTTGACAGTGGACAGTGGCACCATCTATATGCATATACAAAAATCATCTAGCCATGGCCAGGCACAATGCTTAAACTGTGATCCCAGCATCTGGGAGGCTGTGACTAGAGAATCAAGAATATGAGGCCAGGTTGGGTTATATATCCTGCTTCAAAACAGCAAACAATGAGTAGGCTAATTTTAGATACTAAGGCTTTTCTTACACAAATAAAATGCATTACATCTCAGTGGGAAAGATCAAAATTGACTAATTTTTATAACTCCTGGTAATTTTGATTGTTCCAAACATAAGCTTAATATAAATAATATTGAGACTGAAAGATGGGTAGCTGGTCTTCCATAGGATCCAGGTTCAATTCTCAACTTTTCTTTAATAAACTTCTGTCAGATGACTTTCTCAAGAGCTCCTCAGGGCTACACCTACCTGCCTCATGTTTACTCCTGCACTGAGAAGAAAAACACACTTCTTTTCAAACTTTTCATGTGTATGCATATGTGTGTGTGCAAGTGCATGAACAAGTACATGTATGTGCATGCAGAGACCAGAGGATTACCTTGGGTGTTGTCCCTTGGGAACAATGTCTGCCTTATTTTTGAGAGAGGGTTTTGTACTGGCATGCTGTCACCAATGGGCTAACGTCAAAAGTCAGGGAGCCCCAGATACCTGTCTAGCTGTATACAACTCTACTGTGCTGAGACTCCAAGGACATGCTACACCACCTCACTTTTTCTGCAGGTTCTAAGGCTATAACTCCCTGGGATCCTGCTTGTGCAGCAAGTGCTCTACGAATTGAGTCATTTTTCAGCTCTTCCTCTCTTCCTTCTTCTCTCTCCCTTCCTTCTTGCCTCCATCCTCCTTGGACATTCTGGCACTCCTTCTTAGGCTTATATCATCTAGTTCAGTCATTAAAAATGACTTTTTCAACAATTTAGATTCTTTTCCTAGTATGTCATCTGGAGCCAGGTGTTACAATAAAATAATATTTTGATTCTAATGGCTTTTTGGCTTTATTATACATTAATTATTCATTTAACTTTCCTTCTCTGCTGTGAATTATTTGAGGCTCCTAAAGATCACTCAGTATCATTCATTTCTTTTACTAAGAAGAACTTTCATTTCTTGTGCTGAGCTGGGCTTGCTGTAGATGTAGCTGTAGTCTCTGTCACTAACAGATTCTCCTTATGACATCTTCTATAGCACTGCCTGCTTTTAAATTTACCTTTACTTCATCTCTTCAGAGGGATAGGTCAGAAAAATTGTCTCAGATTTTTAAAAATTTGTCCCAGATTTTCATAGATGCTGCAATCTCTGGTCGAGAGCCACAATACTAAAGTAAGAACACAAGTTTCTTAGTGGGTAGTCAACTTATGGCCTTACTCATTGGAAGATACTTGGATCAGTGGTAGCTTTTCTAGCATGCCTGAGGTTGTGGGTTCAATCCTTAGCATCAGAAAAGCATTTTGTATTTCTCTGTTCTTTCTCCTAGAAGTACCCCAAATGCCAGCAACAGGATTTTATTTGTGTATTTTTTTGTACTCAACAATTATGTACAGATGTAATAATGAAGAAGTCTAACTGCCTTTGGTATTTGTAGGTAAATAGCTCTCGGACCACATAGATACCCAACTACAGATACTTAAGCTTTCTCATAAATATCCCATGAGCATCCTGCTACATATATTATACTACTTCTAGATTACTTACATCTCTATTAATTACTTTTCTGTTGCTGTGATGAAACACGATGACCAAAACAGCACACAGAAGAAAATGTTTATTTAGACTTACTACTCATAAGTGATAGAGTCCATGATGGTAAAACTCAAGGCATGACAACTAGTGGAATGCATGGTGGCATCAACAGGAAGCCAAGGGCTCCCCTCTTCCACCAATATGAAGCAATGAAAGCAAACTGGAAATGGTATATTTACTATCATAATTCATTTCCAATGAAGCACTTCATCCAACAAGACCAAACTGCCTGAACTTTTCTAAACAATGCCATCAACTGGAAACAACTATTCAGATATGTGAGCCCTTTTGAGAAAGTCTTATTCAAACCACCACTGTACTGAATCTAACATAAATGCTATATAATTGTTATATCACCATATACAATTGTTATACACATTTACAAAGCTAATACAACAAAAATGGAATTTTGAAAATAATGGCAAGAAAAGCATCTGTGCATACTAGTTTAGATACACATTTTCCTTACGGTTTTGTGGTTTTCAGCTGGTTGCACTCACAATGTAGAACTTAACAATATGGCAGGCTAAATGTATATGCTACATTAAATAGTATGAAAGGATAAACTTTTGACAAACTGTAGGGTGGAAGCTGTTCTTGTATGGTTTAAGCAACTGCCTACCTGATTCATAGGAGGGCAGCCTATGCTGGGCATTAGGCACACATTTGTTTTTAGAAGAGCAGAGGAATATATTTAGTTGCTCAAGAAAAACACTCCAGCTCATCATTTTGTTTGCTTCATGAAGCTGTCTAGAGAGCAGTCTGCATTTTTCTGTTTTATTCCAAGCAGAAATTCTAGGAAAAAGATTTTCTTTCCTCTCAATCATGAAGTAGCTTTTAGTTAAATCTCATGCATAGAATCAGAAGGGGGTGGCACTGTTCCCTGAGTGATGTCTCATGTCATTTCTTACAAGAATAATGTTGTCAGGTTTGATGGGTGCTGGGCCTGGGGTGGGCATAGCTTCACTGGTTGTGTTTACTAAAGAGACAGGCAGTCCAATGTGATTAGTATCCATATACTGGGGTTACTCCCATCTGAGAAGATACTAAGAAAAGAATGAAACTTAAAAATATGCTTTGAAAAGGACCAGATCTGGATAAGTCCTGTGCCTTAGATGGGGTCTAACGATTGGTATGAGGATTCTAGAAAACCCCTCTGAAGAGTTTAGAACAGGTAGTCAGTAAGCACTCGTGCATGTATATAAAGGACTTATCAGTAATTGCTATTTTTCTGAGTAATATTAGACATGAAATTTCCCTTAGAGGCTCATGTTTGAACACTTGATTCCCTGCTGGTGGTGTTGTCTTGGGGATTTTTGAAACCTTTGGTTTATAAGGGCTAGAGTTGGTTAATGTAGCCTATAAAAGAAGGTCTAGAGCAATGTAAGTCAGCTCCAGTTGTAGTTTCATTCACTTCTTTGCAGTACACCAAGATGTGAGCAAACTACCACACACTTCAATTGCAACAGCCACAAGTCTCTTCTGTTATCATGCCTTCTAGTCATGATGAACCAGGTCTTTTTAGACCATGAGCCAAAGTAAATCCTCCTTGAAGTTGCTTCTTGTCAAGAATTTGGCTACAGCAAGATTACTTTTGCTGTGATATTTATGACCTCAGACATACATTTGAGAGGCAGGGTTATGGAAGGCATCCATGACAACATTACTGTGATAGTTTGTATATGCTTGGGCCAGGGAGTGACACTATTAGTAGGTGTGGCTTTGTTGGAGTGGGTGTGTCACTGTGGGTGTTGGCTCTAATATTCTAGCCCTAGCTGCCTAGAAGAGAGTCTTCAACTAGCAGTTTTCAGATGAAGATGTAGAACTCTCAGCTCTGCCTGCATCATGCCTGCCTTGATGCTGCCTTGCTTCTATTGATGATGATGTACTGAATCTCTGGACCTGTAAACCAGCCCAATTAAATGTTGTTCTTTATAAGACTTGCCTTGGTCATGGTGTCTCTTCACAGCAGTATAACCCTAACTGAGACACCTACCCTATCTCCCACCACTGCCTCCCAGAAAAAAAGCAACAACTTAGACATGATGCTAAAGTGTAGCTCTTCTCAACTGCTGGCTGCTGGCAGGGGTGGAGGAGAGTGACTCTGTTCTATTTAAGAGGCAGGACACTGAGAGTTTGACCCTGCTCCAGAGAGTATCTAGATAGCACAAATTGGACTTCATTTTTCTTTTATCCTATTTTTATTTTTACTTTGTTTTGTGGTAGGAAGGTAACAAAGGTGATGGAGCAGGGAAGGGAAGAATGGAAAGACTGAAAAGTGTGATTGGGTACATGATATGAAATTCCCAGAGAATTAATAAAACAATTACATTGAAAATAAAGGTAGATACAATGTAGCAGGTATTTTGCTATTTTGTGAGTTCTTTCTTCCATCCTTCTCCATCCACTTTTTTTTTTTATCCTTTCAAGTCCCTAACTCTAAGTAGAAAAGGGAAAAAAAAGATAGAGGGGGAAAGAGGTGGTGATATCATTAGACCACTTCCTGATGATTAGGGACAAGTTTGATTATTGCTATCAAATATCCAATTTCCTCTTGCTACCTTCTTTTTTTGTGTACAACTACTTAACAAATTGTGACCAACAACAAACAGCAACCAACTACCAGCCACCAACTTATCTGGCCTCTCCGGGCTCTGGCATTTATATACCATTTGAAGACTCCCCAGAATTTCAAACATCACACATTCACAGAAACTATCAATAGATGGCAAAACTATGCCCCCACTAGAGTACTAGTCAACTCATAGTGAGCTGCTGTAGATAATCTGAAGCAGCTCCATGTCCCATGCCTAGGATTAAAACAAAAACATAGCCTTATAACGTTTCTGTAACTTTTAAGAAAAAAAGCCCAAGTGTGAAATTTGTCACTACAATACAGATGGCCCATTAGGGTTTCATTCTTACCTTTCCCCCACTCCATTCATTCATCTAGTTCTCACATATATACTACACTTTACCAAGCATGACACTATATGCCATGGACACATCTGTAGAAGGGGCAGGCATGTTTTTTTCCATCTGGTTGTTTGTTGCCTGTCTAAAAGACAGGTTTAGTAATGGATAGTTACAAAATAAGCCAGTAACTATGCACTGACAGAGCTTTTAATGCCTCGTGGGAGACATTGAGTTTACTGAGTTATTATAAAAAGCCAAAGACATAAGCAGAAACATTGCCAGGTGTTGCTATGCAGGAGAGAAGAACCTTGTAGATGGAGGCCATATTGTGAGCCTAGGCCCAGGAAGAACCTCATAATGTGCTGGAGTGAGGAACAGCTTGGAGATAATGGCGGCGGCAGAGCAATAAGAGGAGAGAACATGAAGTTATGCTGTTTCAGGTACATCTGCGTAGACTGTCCTTGAAAAGCTATGAAGAACCACTGAAGTGTCTCTAGATCTGCTCCCTAACACACCCATGAGACATCAATGGTCATTGCTAAGCCTACTTCCACCTAGTCTTCTCCAAACTATTAGAGGGCTATAAATGTATCATTTCTGTATCCAAAGGTACTTTTATCACTTTTTCAGTCACTTATTGGTATACCAAAGGGCAATGTGTTTCCTAATTAGGCCAGAAGTATTGAAAATGCCCACATCTGAAGAGACTACTTCAAGATAATGATGAGCTATAGAATGATATTTCTGGTTAGAGCCCTAAAAGCATTGTGAATAAAAGACCAAATGGACATACTGGTTGTTTCATAGCAAAGGAAATAATAAAGCCAGATATTTCATAAATGAAGAATGCATACAGAAAATGTGGTTCATTTACACAATGGAATATTATTTAGCTATTAAAAACAAAGACATCATAAGTTTTGCAGGCAAATGGATAGAACTAGAAAATATTATCCAGAGTGGGGTAACTCAGACCCATAAGAACATGCATGGTATGTACTCACTAATAAATGGATATTAGCCCCCCAAAAGTACAGAATACCTAGGATACAATCCACAGAACTCAAGAAGGTTAACAAGCAAAAGAGCCCAAGTGAGGATGCTTCGATTCCACCTGGGAGCGAGAAGAAAACAATCATGGAAAGCAGAGGGAGGGAGAGAACTGGGTGGGAGAGAGGAAGGGAATGTAAAAAGGGGAACTTGATCAGGTGGAGACAGGAGAGCTCTGAGGGCCTGAAAAATGAATGGAATAGAAATATGCAAACTCTGAGCAAAGGTTTGGTGTAGGAGATTGGGAATCCTCTAGAAAGTACCAGGAAGCTGGGAGGATGAATATCCAGATTACACAAAGAGATCAGTAAAATAACAATAATGTCATCTAATGAAAATATGAGAAAATGATCTGAAGAAACTCATTTGAAAAGAAATTTCAAAAATGAAGAAATGTTGAGTATCATAAAACAAAACTGAGATACAATGTCCTATTTGAATGGCTACTATAAGAAGTACAAAACAAAAATATAAAAAAGCCTCAGTCCTTCTTAGGAAGAAAAATAAGTGTATAGCAGCCTCTCAGAGTGTGGTTCACTTGGACCTTAAATCATTCATAATCCAAGCACTAAGAATATAGCCTTGTGGCAATTTTTGGTATTTATAAAACATTATGTTTAATCTATACACACCAAGAAAACTCTGACTGTTTCCATGTTACGTTCTGTTCTACATGTACTTTATGCTTTTGGTAACTAGTATGATTTCAATACATGCTAGCAAACCTCTAAAAGAATTGAGTACTGACAAAATATATTCATATAGTGTTATGCCAAAATGCTTTTAAAAATCTGTACATGTATCTGTCTTTTTAAAATAAAGTTGTAAGAGAAAAAGGAGGCTTAGATGCTATTAATGGGAGTCCAAATTAGCTTAGCTGTTGTAGATGACACTATTGGTTTGTCTTTAAAACTAAAAATGCAACTGTATCAATGTCCAGTGATCTTATCTCTGGATGAGATGGGACCAGAGGGGTCAAAGCATGGGAGAGACCTGAGCATCCATCCTTGTGTTTATTTATGGCTTTTATGAAACAGAATGGGCCTGTGTACCAGTATCAGTCACTTGTCTCATTGCTGTGATAATTAAATGCCCTGAAAGATGCAACTTAAGGGGATCAGAATTAATTTTGATTTAGTTTTAGGGTATAGTCCATCAGGATGGGGAAGGCATGGAGGCAGGAACCTGAGGCAGCTGGTTACATTGTATTGGCAACCAGGAAGCACAGGGAGATAAATGTTCTGATAAGTTTCCTGTGCAGTCCTGGTTGGGAAAACTTTGAATGGCACAGTTCACCTTAGGGTGGCTTTGTCTACTACATAAATCAAATCTTTGAAATATCTTGTAGATATTCCCAGCAATATGTTGCCACAATAATCCTAAATCCCATCATGTTAACCATCCAGATCAAACATCATAGGGCTCCAAACAGATGAAACGATAAGGAAAACATATTATGTATACATAATAGAGTATTATTCAGCCTCAAAGCATAAACTACTGTCATCTGCAGGAAAAATGCTAGAACTGGAGAGAGGACTTGTGTGAAGTGATATAAACCAGACACAGAAAGACAGTGCCATGCATTCATTTCCATATGTGGAAAGTTTTAAAAAGTTGAAAGTTAGAGGGGTGATTACTAGGGACTGGGGGAGTACAGTTATAGAGAAGTGCTATATAAAGGAAGGCTATGTTTGAACAATGTGAACTATATGCATGTATGGAAAAAGCATATCCAACCCTTTCATGACACACCCTTAAAAAGTTAAAATACATTTACCAATTAGCACTGCAGGCATCTTCATATGGATGTTTTTCAAGAGGATGTATTTTAAGAGAAAGAGAATGCCTTTTGATTCTTGGTGCTTATACAACTAGGCTACAAGCATCCATTCCAGCCAGGCTAAGTGAAGGAGAGACATAATAGTGCCATGTGGATGAAAGTGTTCCACACCCTTACACTGTGTCTGTGTTTGTGAGCACTGATGCTTTTACTTAGTAGGTACCTTTACTTCTTAAATACATGTTTGAACAGAGTTCCACACACTATAGACTTGGAAGGCACAGTCAGAATGCTAATAGAGCAATCATCCCCCAGATGCTGCCTTCTAAAAGTCTGAGCAAGGTGAACAGAACAGTTAATACCTGAGCCTCCTCCTACATGATTTCAATTAACATTTTATCTGCCCCGTGTTTCAAGTCAAGGCTTTGCCACTATTCCCTGGAGGGCGAGGGAGGACCTTAATTACAGAGCTGATGTCCTTACCCAGCTGCCTGCTGTATACTGATGTCACCACCTCTGCGTTCCACGGAGAGGTCGGGCTGATCCTTGGATGTCATGTGGCTCAAATCGAATATTTTAATTTAGAGACTCAGCAAGTGGTTCCATCAATTAGGACTGCCTGTACTTGCAGCCCGCTCGCTGGGGCACAGCCAGGAGCTTTGACTCATTCGGTTCTTACTGACCCCATCTCACAGTGGAGATGGCCAGTGCTAGGATGGGTGGTGGAAAGCTGCCAGAAGTCAAAAGATGGCTAACAACTGAGGCAGATTTGAAAAGATAGATCTGGCCTTTGAAATGACAGTGCATAGGTCATGCTGGCTAAATGCTGGTACTTGGTGGGGGTCCAGAGAAAGAGGAGTAGATGATTTTACAGTTTGGTGAGAACTCATAAATTCCATTGAAGTGAATTAGTAAGTCGAGTTTGGGTCATAAATACTCTGTACAAGGACCTGCAAGATCATGAAATGAGTTTTCAGCAAGGCAGCAAAACAGCCTCATGCACCTGTGTGGCCAGGGTGTGGATGTGGGTTTGAGTGGCAAAGGTTGACATTGGGTGACTTCAGAGTCACTCTTGACCTTAGTTTTTATTATTAATTAATTAATTTAATTTACATCTGATCTGAAGCTTCTCCTCTCTTCTCCCCTCCGAGTCCCTCCCTCTTACCTTATCTCCCTACTGCCATTGCCATCATCTGGTTCTTTCTTTCCTTTCAGAAAAGGCTCAAATGAAGGAAGGCCTCCATGGCTATCAACCTGCCTTGGCATAGCAAGTTGCAGTAGGTCTAGGTGCACCTCATCTATTGCAGCTATGACAAGCAGCCCAGCTGGGGGAAGGGCTTTGAAGGCAGGCCGGAGAGCGAGCTAGAGCTCTTGCTCCTGCTGTTAGGAGTCCTACAGGAAGACTGAGCTGCAGAACTGTTATATATGTGCTGAAGGCCTATTGGCCTTAATTTCTGAGATAGGGTCTCATTGAACCCGGAGCTTGCTGTATTGGCTACACTGGCATCCTGTGAGCTTAGAGGACTTTCTGGATTTGGGGTTACAAATGAATCTCACAGTGTCTGCTATTTTGGAGTTCAAACTCAGGTCTCTATACTTTTGTGACCAGCTACTTATTCACTGAACCACCTACATGGCCCTTTGCATTGCTGACCATGTTTGGTCAGTACAAGCTTCCTCCAGGAAGAAAACAGTGTTGTGGAGCAAGAAGCACCCTAGAAAAGATGGTGAGAGCCACTTCTTTCCTGCATAGATGAGAACTAAGTTTTTGGAACAATACCTGTAGGGAAAGGACCTAGGTTCAGAGGTAGAGAATGAGTTCAGTTGTTTTAAGTATAAATACTGGAGTGAATGTTAAGATTTATATATGGTGTTTTGAAAATTAGATCAATAATTAAGAGCATTGGGTGCTCTTCCAGAGGACCCAAATTTGGTTTCCAGCACCCATATCATCTGTCAATCATTTATAAGCCCAGTTATATTCCAGGGCATTTAACCCCCTATTTTGGGCCCTGTAGGTACTACATATATACATGCAGACAAAAAAAATCTACGCACATAAAAGAAAAATTAATAAAACTTTGGAGTTACGTGTGGTCAAAGGTTAGGGATGGTGGAGAACACCTGTAACTTTAGGTCTCCAGGGGCTGAGACAAGAGGCTTCGAGGCAAGTGGATGATACATAAAGGATTTCAGGCTAGCCTAGGCTCATATAGCAAGACTTTGCTGCAAAACAAATTAGGCTAGCCCAAAAAGTCTTTTTCTTCTTTACCAAATGCACAAGGCTCTGGTCTTTGCTAGAAGGACAATGTTGCTATACTGGGCTTATTCCCTGCTCTCCACCATAGTTTTAAAAGCTTGTATTTCAATAGGACATCCAGTTGCTGTGGCCCAACTCCAAGGAGACAATGAACTCCAAGAATGCAGGTAAGGCACACAACCTGCTAGCTTCTGAGAATGGCATTCCATTTCATGTCTGTTTGATATTAGTCTTACAAAATCAGGTCTCAGTGAAGAATTGCCATGACTTACACCTCATTCTGATATTATGGGTCTCGGCTGAAACATAGTTTTGAATCAAGCATTCTTTTTCGTAGAGACACCACAGTAGCTTAAAATATACAGAAGCTATTATTTAAAGTGTCTGCCTGGTTATTATCTTGCTTATTTACAAAGAAAGTTTCTAGCTGCCACCTAAACGTGCTTCCAAGGTAACACTGGAATCATTTCTGCTAAAGTTAGTGCTTGGAATTGAAATATAACTTGATGATTATGTCCAGTTGCCATGTATCTAGATGAGCACTTCTGCGCTGCAAATGAAGGTGGAAGAATATTAACTTGTCTCCCTGTTCTATGCAGAATTAACCACATCAGGGAAATAAATTCATAACTAAATGTCTAATCGAAGAGTTGGGACAGGATAATATATACTTGCTGAAGTGGCCTTTGGATAAGGGGTTTAAATACTCATTTAAATCAGCCTTCTGGATACTATTTGGTGGGAAGTGTAACTTATTCCTTTTCAAACGCATTGGCAAATGAAAGGAACTATCCCAGAGTTTAAGGACACAGTGGAAATTTCCCCACTCACTGTTGTTGGTAGCCAGAATTACCGCATCATCATCAACAAGGAAACAGTGCTCAGATTGTGTCAAATTCTTAAACTTATACTTGTACTAACTTTGAATGATTCCAGTGGAGAATGTCACTAGATGTGACAGGCTTACTCATGAGGTAAATTATTCTGACTCAGGAGAACACCAAAGCTTCTGGCACTGGTGGATGGAAACAGAATTGACAGTATGACTCCTTTGGGGAATCACACAAATTATTGTGATTTTCTTCCTAAAAATATTTTTTTCTAGAAATTAGACAACAGATTCAAACTGGAAATTGGTCCTAAGATAACACTGGTTTTGTAGAGATTATTAATATGAACACTGGTTATTGGTAGCATGAATAGGGATGTGGTGTGTGTGTGTGTGTGTGTGTGTGTGTGTGTGTCTGTGTGTGTTTCTGTGTCTCTCTCTGTGTGTGTCTCTGTGTGTGTATCTCTGTGTGTATATCTCTGTGTGTACATATGTGCACATGAGTACCTTCAGAAGCCAGAAGCAGATAGCTGAATTCCTGGAGATGAAGTTCCAGCTATTTTTGTGCCACCAGACATGGGTCTTGGGGACTAAACTTGGGTCCTCTGACAGGGCACCAAGCATTCAGAAACAATAAGCCCTTCCTTCACCCACCACACCTCTTTCTATGTGTGTGTGTATTGATTTTAAAGTAGTAAGCTGACTTTGACATCCCAAAGGATCAAGATATTTATAATACCAAGAAGCCATTCCCAAATATTCTTTGGAAATTTTTAACAAGTGAGACCTTCGGAGGAGGGTCTTGGTCTAATTTTGGCCCCCTCTTAAGATATAGCCTTCTTCTCATTGGAATCGATCTCTCCACTGTGGAGACCTGACACACTCTGTTATGTTGAATGGAATTTTAGTATCCAAACCTAAGCTGAGTGAACTTTCTTTTTATCATAATTGGATCACTTCAACTGTTTTGTTACAGAAAAGGAAAAGGAACAAATCTTGTGCTGTAAATTTTGGCTCTTTCTCTTCCACTCTCTTCCTCAATGTCAACCTCACCCTCTCTGTATCTCTACTTTTCACCCTATCTCATTGCCACCTACTCCTTTCTCTTTCCATCTCTTTCCCCAAACCTTTTCCTCACCATTATCACCACTCTTCCCCTCTCACTGTCACACTCCATTCATTGTCTTTCTTGTTGTCCTTTCCTTCCTTCTCTGTTGTTGCCATGAGTGCTGGGTTTACACAAAACATTTATGTGGATAATAAAAAAAAAATCTGTCAGCAATTTTGGCCTCTTCATTCCCTTGTGTTGTGGTCAGGATCTTCTGAGAGGCAAGAAGTTAGTTTTCATTGACAATTAAAGAGTAGTTGGCAGTGTGCATGTCGATCCTCTCAAACTGTGTTCTTATACTACAGCAATGTATACAAGCAGAATTTCAATTTTAGGTATTTTGTTAGAACATTGTTTTAATCCCTATTTTTATATGAGAAGAAATATGCTTGTTGTAGTTTCACTATGTCATAGTGGTTTCTTCTGAAATTATTCAGAAGACAAAGTCCAGACAGTGGGAACTTAGGCTTTGCCTATTCAAAGGATGTGGGTTGTCTCAAAGGATAGTTATAATGGAGATCTGGGTACCTTCCCACTTAAACCACTAAATTATGTAGTAGAATTAGTGCAAACCTTGGCAGTAGCATATTTAAAAGAGCAATAATTTTATATCAGTGCCATGAGAAATGACTAAAACAGGTGTGCACCCTCCTTTATTGTGATACATCATTAGAATCTCTGTGCTTCATATAATACAGAAGTTATTAACACACCATTATCAAGGGAGGATGGCTTTGATGCTCTACGTTCTTTGGTAATAGAAAAGGGAGATAAATCTGGCAAACCTTCAATTATGACCTCAAAAACATACATCTTCTCTTTTTAATTTATTGACAATCAACAGCAAGGCTAATCTCAGCTATGACAAAGTTTAAGAGAAATTGTATTTTTGACCAAGTAAAGATAGAAAAAAATGAATCCTTTGCACATGTAAAGAGGTTGTGGTCCTATGGTATCCTCTTATGAGAAATTACAAAGAAGAAAACATCTTGACTTTTATGGTTGAATAGCATCTGTTACATAAGAGGAGTTCAGTAAATTGATATTTAGTAATAGATCTTGAGAAAACTGTTTTGACAGCACCGCACTGTAAACTGACAAGACAGTAGACTTGGTCAAAGTTTACATGATACGAATTTGGCCCACATGAAGAGTTCTAAACACAGTTCTACCTTCAAAGGCACAGTAAATATTTAAATGTCTTAATATTTCTCTGTCTTCCTTGTGTGAGCTTTCCCTTCTATCAAACATGGATCATCACTTGTGAATGGAGAAGAGGAATCATCACACTGTGGGAAATGCTTATTGTCTCCAGTTACCTAATGATGCCTTTGGTACACTATGAACTAGCAAGATCAAATTGTCTTTACAGTAACTCCTTGTGATTCCACTAAGGCTGAAGTGGATGGTGGCTATTAATTTATTTCTCTACAGATCTCCTGAGGTAAGGATGAAAGCACTTGTCTTGATAAGAGCTGTGTAATGGAAATAACTCCAGCTGTTGATTATGATTTGAGTATATTTCTTATGGGCCCTTATAGACAATATACTAGGCAGTGAGAATTCAGAGTCTTCAAAGTCTTCAGTGCTCAGAAGAGCAGTACTTGGAACTCAGGGCAATGGGGAGAAGGGCATCAAGAGAGGGGATGGATGGAGTGTGATAGTGAGAGAGGGGAGAGATAGGGATAAAGGTGAGGAATAGGATTGACAAAGAGAGGTGGAAAGAGAAGGGAGAGAGTGACAATGAGATAGGGTAAGAGGGATAGATATAGAGAGGGGGAGGTGGACAGTGAAGAGGGAGAGGGGCAAGGAAAGAGGATGAAGGGAAGAGGAAAGAGGCAGAGAGAACAGTGAGTCCCTTGTTTATAAGAAGAGCTGAATTTATCAATTTATCAAGTGTCTTGATAAATGTCTCTTTTTCCTCTCAGTGCTTCAGAAATAAGAGATAAACACCATCTCCTGGAACTCCCCAGTGAAGAGAAGTATTTAGTTGAGGAATAGAGATTCACATGTTTTCTGAAAAAATTCAAACCAATTATTCAAGAACTTAGAAACAAGAGCCTGTGAATTAAATGCTCTGACATTTTATCATTTAACAGTTGTACACCTAACTGCAATTTTTCTAATGGTGGGAAAATTGTGTGAACAAATATAACGTTATAGTTACTTGAATCCTATTAGGTAGCTGCAGGTTTTCTTAATCAGTTATAAGGAAGTCAGAACATCATGATGTAAGATTTAAATACAAATAGTTCATCTTGGTTGATAACACAGTGGAAACACTCATTATCAGATTACACCTTTTCCATAGTACTGTAGTATTGTTTTCATTGGTTGGCCATGTTGTGACCAACGCAAAATGATGTACTTGAAAATTTGTCTCCATTTCCACAGAAAACTTCTTTATTTGGAAAGGAAACACTCCACTTGTCCAACATGCTTGTAAACACTTTCTGTTAGGAATGGCTATATGAAAGAAAGCTTTCATTTCATTCTTTTAAAATTTAAAATATAGTTCTTTTATACACGGTTTCCCTATGTTGACAACTCTACATTTTAACTACTCCTGAGCTCAAGTGATCCCACACAACAACCTCTAAGTAGCTAGAATTACAGGTCCTAGGACTCATCACCAGGTCATCTGGTTAAGACCTCTTATAGACAATCACTGTGAGATGTTCAGTTTTCTTGGTCATTTTGTGGTTATCCATCTATCAGAAACAAAAGTTTCTATTTATGTGTGTATGTACATGTGTGTGGTGGATGCTTGTGTGGTGCCTGTATCCGTGGATGGAAAGGTTAGAGCATGATGCTGGGTGTCCTTACCTAACCCTCTCAGGCCAATTCCCTTTTCAAAGACTAGTTCATGAATCAGAACCTCTCCATTTTACTAGGTTGGCTGACCAGGGAGCACTAAGGATTCTGCAGTCTCTGCCATCTAAAGTTGGGATTACAGTCATGTGCAATCATGTCTGTTGTTTGTTTGTTTGTTTAAAATAGGTGCTGGCAGCTTGAATTCAGGTTCTTGTGCTTACAGACAAAGCCCTTGCCAGCACGATGTCTCAGATTCCTGTGGCTACTAGTCAGAATTCCCCTCTAGATCTGTTTTCAAGCCTATGTTCCCGAGTATTTGATCTGCAAGGTATTTTTGTTTGCAGAAATCCACATTGTAGCATCATGAGGGAAGAAGATATGCAAACTGCCAAGCAGGTCATGTGTAAGTTTACTGTCAGAGAGTTAATCATCATGAGCATTTCTCCTGGGTAAAGAAAAAAAAAAAACATGAACATAAAATAATGAGTTTTCCTATTTGTTCTCACTACATATCCTTTTATTTCCTGATTTTCAGAAGTGTTTTCTTTCACCTATCATCTATCTATCTATCTATCATCTATCTATCTATCTATCTATCTATCTATCTATCTATCTATCTATCTATCTATCTATCATCTATCTATCATCTATCTATCTATCTATCTATCTATCTATCTATCTATCTATCTATCTATCTATCATCTGCCTATTATCTGAGTGATTACTAGCATGCATACATATTACCACATGTGTGCAGTGCCCAAACAGACCAGAAGAAGTTATTGGATCCCCTAGAACTGAAGTTACAGACAGTGGTGAGTTGTCTGTTGTAGGTACTAGGGGCTGAGCCTGGATCCTCTGCAGAACCAGCCAGTACTCTTATCCATTGAGCCATCGCATTAGTCCCTTGTCTACCTTCTTTTCAAGCATTTTTTTAAGTTTTAGAAACCTGGATACTCTATTTTATTCATTCACTCAGGTGTTTTGTTTCTGCAAATAAGACCCTGAGTTTCCCATGCTGGCCTAAAGTGTATTGTGTAGCTTAGTTAACATCTCTCATTCCTCTCTCCACCATGCCCAGCTTTTGATGTGGACATAACTCATATCACACACCTTCTTGTGCACTTCCCAGTGCTTTTCAACCCATAGCAATTGTTAGTCATTTTCATCTTGACTCTTCTTCCTCACTGGTTTTCTGTTCCTCTCTGTCTTCTTTTCATCAACAGGAGAGTGCAGGATTTTGTCATTGTGCCACTATTCACAACTTGTTTTAGTTGCTGTCTTTAGGCTGTGCTTTGGCAGAGCATTGATTGAGGGTCTCCATTTATTTAGGCAGTTTTTTGGGAATCCAGTTAAGTACAGTGAGGCCTACTCTTCTCTGTTCAGTTGATACATTGTGCTCCTAAGAGGTTTCTTGTAAATATCTCAGTTTCCAAAGAGATTTTTTTTTCATTTTCATACTACTTTCCAATTCAATATAATTAAATTTTTTGACATGAATTATCGTTGCTATTCAATCTTACAATAAGTTGAGAATTATGCCAAAATTAGATTATTACTTTTTTTTTCTTGCTTCAAACTTTGTTTTGTTTTGTGCATGTTTTCTCTCTCTCTCTCTCTTTCTCTCTCTCTCTCTCTCTCTCTCTCTCTCTCTCTCTCTCTCTCTCTCTCTCTGGTATATTCTTATGTGTGAGTGAGCATATACATCATATATGTACATATATGCATGTATATGATATACATGTGTGGAGGTCAGAAGCAGATGAAAATATATGCCTATAAAATTATTTTCTTTTTAATTATTTCTTTTGTTTTGGGTGGTGTGTGTGTGTGTGTGTATGTATGTATGTGTGTGTGTGTGTGTGTGTGTGTGTGTGTGTGGCTATATTTATATGTGTGTGCAGATGTCCAGAGTCCAGAAATGAGCATTATATCCCCAGGACCTAGAGTTACAGGTAACTCTAAGCTACCTGGTATGAGTATTCAGTACTGAAATATTCTCCTATACAAGAGCAATTCATACTTCTTAGTGCTCCATCATTCAAGCCTAATTCACCTTTTTTTTTGTTGTTGGGACAGATTTATTTCATTAAATCTTGGGATACTCAATTAGCTTGACTGACTTCTATCAACCCCCTGGGGAAATCCTCTTCTTTCCACAGTCACAGCACAAAAAGCCTACACTCCCATGCCTGGCTTTGTATATGGGAGCTTGAACTCCAGGGCCTGAATGCTTGCATACCAAGCACTTTACCCGCTGAGCTATGTTCTCTGCCCATGGCGTGTTTTTTCCTGGTTCATTTGAAAGATATCCTATGGATTTGAAAAGACAAACTGTATGTCAACTCAGTGGGTAACTTTGGCTTGACATAGCATGCAGGAAGAATTTGTTGCTCTCCTAGCTGTGAGTGATCATGAGATTTCGAATTCTTTTACAAGGCCACACAAGCTGCTGCACAATTGGAGTGATTAGAGGAGTCATCTCAAAACAAGCAAGATTTCTTTTTACTCACCTGTGTCTTTACACATTTAGCTCTTCCTGTACATGGGCAGAACCAGGCTGACAGACTTGTCAAGGCACGAAAGGCATGTAGAAGGCTCTTTAGTGCTTGATGAAGCATGAATTCCAAGGAAACAACATGAATAAATTCATTCCTGAGACGGATAAATGCAAGCAATGCCTAGGATCTTCAATTCCTCATTTTTAAAAATAATTGTTGACAGGAAAGTTCGTAAAATATAATGTCTTCTAGTCTCTTCAGTGGGAAGAATCCCCAGGACCCACTGCTAATATGGGAAACTTCAGAGAAAGTTTGTTTTTCAGTAGCTGAGCATGGATGTGTTAGCCTGCTTGAAGCAATATTTGATAGGCAATGAAACACGCCATTAAGAAAAATAAACTAAAAATAACTTGCCATTTGTGCCCTCTTTAAACCTCTGTTCAGATTCTGTAAACACACGCCCCTGAGTTGGTTCTGGATTGTTTAAGATTAAAATGATAATTCTAAAAACAAACTCAAAGAGGTGTCCATGAACTATCTGTGAGAAAGCACCTTCCCTATTCTGATATTTCTTATTACTATTGTTATTGTCATTATAGATTCAAATGGGAGAGACTTGAAATTTGTACTCTGGTTTTTCAAACAATGATGTGGAGAGCTACTGCAGTTGAGGTGTTGAGACTTCTGATGGTAGAGATTGTACAGAAAAAAATTAACTATGGAAAAAAGAGAAGAGAGGGAAGAAGAAGACATTTGAAAAGGTAAAGGAGAAGGGCAGGATGAAGAAAAGAAGAAAGGATGGAGGAAGGGAAGAAGAATAGACAGAGAAGAAAGGGAGAGACGGGGGAAGCAAAGAGTTTATTTGGTCTGCTATGTTCTGAAGCATTCTGAGCCACTGGAGAAAGGGTAGATTACTGAGTGTATTGAGACCTAGTCTGTCTTTTTTATTTTACTTTAACTTATTGTATATTTTCTTTATTTACATTTCAAGTGTTAATCCCTTTTTTAGGTTTTCCATCTGGAAATCCCCAACTCATCCCCCCACTCCTGCTTCTATGAGAGTGTTTCCCCACCCAGCCCCTCACCCACCCACTTCCTCCTGCCTTGCAGCCTTGGCATTTCCCTACACTGGGACATGGAGCCTTAACAGGGCCCAGGGTCTCTCCTCTCATTGATTCCCAACAAGGTCATACTCTGCAAAATATGCAGCTGGAGCCATGGGTCCCTCTATGTGTACTCTTTGGTTGGTGGTTTAGTCCCTGGGAGCTCTGGCAGGTCTGTAAATCTGAATACTGGATAATGAGAAAGACCTGGTTTGGGACCACAATAAATGTCAGAGAATTCCCCTTTGTGGGCTTGTTGTTGTGTCTTACTTCCATCTTTGTGGAAGCTCTCCTGCAATTCCTCCTTTGGCAATGTCTATGGTATTATTCAGTTGCTTTGCAGAAAGAGTTTGCACTGCCCCTTTTATTTCTGTTTGATGAACTGTTGTGATGAGTACAGTATTAAATAAGATCCTCTTGCAGGGTTTAGATGAACTGATATTCAAACCAGAGGTGGGGGAAGGGCAGGAGAGAGAGAGGGAGACAGAGAGAGACAGAGACAGACAGAGAGAGACAGAGACGGGGAGAGTGACAGAGAGAGAGAGTAAGAGAGAGAGGGAGAGAGTGAGAGAGAGAGAGAGAGAGAGAGAGAGAGAGAGAGAGAGAGAGAGAGAGAGAGAGAGAGAGAAAGGGAGTGCTAGCAGTTCAGTGCAGCCAAACCAATGCTCAGACTACAAATACATCCTAGGAGGGAATTGAAATTGGTCCAATATTATCTACAGTGCCCTTAAATCTATGGCATACCTATTTCACACTGAATATAAGGCTATGCAGTCCTGTTTTTTAATGGTCCCTGAAATGGCAGGGATGCTTGTGTATTAGAACAACCCTTCACAAGTTATCCTGAGAGGCAAACAGGAAGGAACATGGAATAAGAATGTGACAGATTTTGTTTATGGTCTTTGAAATTCTCATCTAGAAAATGGTTTTAAAATCTGTCTCATGCTATTTCAGTGTCGTAATTCAGTTGAGCCCTGTGTTACTCTGAAAGCACAAAGCTGCTGTGTGTGATCATTGGGATTCAGATGCACACTGCATCAGGTGATGGTTGCTAAAACGGCCTCCAAGGAAAGCTAGTGAACATTAAGTTGGAAAGAAATCTGTTTCTTTTTATATGTTCAGAATTAGACATGGATTTTAATGTCTCATCCACACTAAAGAAAGAATATCCCCATTTTCAAAACAACATGATCGTACATTTATCTAAATAGATCGGCACGGTGTTTCCAGGGCTACATTTCTTCCCTTACAGAACATGAGCTGAGGAATAAGAGCAGTCAACAGTGACATCTGATCATGATGAATGTCAGCAGGAAGGACAGGAATAAAAATCACAATTTGCTTTCTTTTGGTGGAGATTGAGAAGAGGATATGCCCCCCCCCCAAAGCTTTCTGCATAAATGATTCTTGGATTGTTATAGCAAAGGGAAAACTAAAAGTTCTTAGAAGCTGGGTAGATCTTACAGCAGTTAAGCACACTGGCTGCATTTTGGAGGGATGTGATTCAATTCCCTGCACCATGGCAACCCACAACTATCTGTAACTTCAGTTTCAAGGATACAGTGCCTTTTTTTTTTTTTTTTTTTTTTTTTGGTTTCTGTGAACACCAGGCACTCAAGAGTTGCACCAATACACATGCAGACAAAACACCTGTGTATTCATAAACTTTATTCCTTTAATTAAGTAAAAGAGCTTCACACAGAATGTGGGACACAAATTGTTTTCAAAGCAGAGGAACAGAATATACTAAGAGCCATGTTCATGCTGGGGAATGTAAGAAATCCAGAAAAAAAAAAAAGAACCAAGGCTAGAGCAAGGCTGGAGGTGAGGTTCCTGAAAGGGTCATGAGAGGCCAGGAGTAACCACATCCTAGTGACCTGCTCTCCCTTGTTAAGCAATTTGAATTTTATTCCTAGGATAGATGTGCATCTTACAAGTATCCGTCTAGCAATTCAAGCTTGGGTTGTAGATTACCATACTTAGAACTGATGTAGAGGTACAGATCAAAAGCAGAAGACAGCAAGAAAGAATGCGGCAGGCAGTGTTGGAGCACACTTTTAATCCCACCACTTGAGAGGCAGAAGCATGTGGATCTCTGTGACAACCTAGTCTACAGAGTGAGCTTCAGGATAGCCAGGGCTATATAAAGAAACCCTGTACCAAAAAAATGATAAGTTATTTTTGTGGGAAGGGATAATACATAAGGGAGGAGCCAAGGGAAGCATCTAGATGCTAGGTAAAAAGTAGACCCAGAGGCAATTTGGAATGGGATTTTTAAACTTGGAATTTTAATTTGGGATTTGGAAACATTGCATGAGTCTCATAGAGGATAGGAAATTCATGAAGAGACTTTCTCAGTTATATAATGATTACTTGAGACAAAGAGAAGGAGGGAGGGAGGAAAAGAGAGTTTTAATTACAGAAAAATACTTCTAGAACACTCACACACTGGGCATAACAGACAGAAGATGGAGGAGGAACATAGGTCAAAACCAAGAATGTAAAATAGTGTGGGCTATGAAAAGTTGACGACGTGGGACAAAGCATGTAAGTATATGTAATGAATCGATCTTATGGGCAGCTTTATCCATGTCTTTCGTAAGAAAAGACCAGGAATGACTCATCAGCGTCCATGATTTTAGCCCAAGCATTGGCAGCCCAGAGGTAGCAGCACTTCCATTACTGAGCAGTGGTGTCATTGTAGTGTGTGTACTTGTTTTTTCCCAGGGCTCCTAGTTCATAATACTCTCTCTAGTTTGATCAATAGAAACTAGAGTTTCTTCTACTGTTAGAGGGGTCTTAGATATCTGACTGTTCTCCAGCTTGATCTTGTCTTTTAGCTGACATGAAGCACTTCTCTGACTACCCTTGTCTGAAAAGAGATCCAAGACTATTAATTACTTCAGAGGGCCCTTGTTCTCCACGCAGGAAGGAGGAAGGATACACATCACCAAACATATGCGGAAACACACAAGACTGCCTGGGTTTCCTTACCAAGGCTATTAGCATTTGATATACAAAATCTTCAGAAGAGAGAGAATTTGTCAAACAGGCAGAGGCAGGACAATTGGAGATCCTTTGAGGGTCACATTGCTGGAAAGGGCACAGAAGAATGGGGCATTCTGTTTCCTTTAGTCTCACCCCAAGTCCTGTCTTTTCTGTGTTCTTTGTGATTCTGTTTGAAATAAACCTGTAAATCTAAATGGCTCCCTGGAACCTGGGATTAATTGAACACAAAAAGTAGTGTGTGGGACCTTCATTTATAGAAAATGGATGGACCCACAGGCAAAACCCCCTTGGCTGCAGACTGTCATTTAAAGTTGTATGTGTGTGTGCCTGTGAGTGAGTGTCTGTGTGTGTGTGTGTGTGTGTGTGTGTGTGTGTGTGTGTGTGTGTGTGTGTGTGTGATGGCTGATGGATAGTGGAGGGGTCTTTTGAATTTGATGTTATAAAGTGGAATATTTAGCCTCAAGATTTTTGATCAGAAATGTGATATGACAAGTAGAAAATTCCAAATTATGAAACTTGGTTTTATATATAAAATAATTAAAAATAACTATATAAATAATTTGATGTTCTATGCATAAGGCATGTGAAATTTAAGTGTAATTTGTGTTCAGTTCTTGAATCCTAACTCCAGGCTCCCTTATTATGTGCATGTAAATATTCCACTACACAAATATCCCATGCACTTCTGGCAGAAACCATTTTAAGTTTGGGATGCTCAATGTTTATGCTTATAGGGTCTTGCTAAGTGTTAGAAATGTACTTAGAACCAGTGGGAAATTATTCCAGGTAATGTCATAGAACTTTGTTCTTAATGTTAAGAAATTTTCTTTACATATGTGAAGGTTGTTTAAAACTCAGTCTAAGCATCTGATAGGTAGCTCAGTTAAAAGTACTTAGTGCCAAGCCCTGGTGACCTGAGTTTCATGCTCTGAATCCTCAGGCAACTGTTTTCCATAATCTGTCTTCTGACTGCAGTGTACAAACTATGAAAACTGTGTTCACATACAGACACACAAACATATGCACACATAGGTACATATACACACAAATAAATATATTAAAAACCTTAAACTTTAAGGTATCAATTAGATAAGTACACTGTAGCTGTCTTCATGTACACTAAAAGAGGGCATTCTGTTACAGATGGTTGTGAGATATAGTGTAGTTGCTGGGAAGTAAATCCAGGACCTCTGGAAGTGTAGTCTGTTCACTTAATCATTGAGCCATTTCTTCAGCCTAGGTTTAAGGCACCGTAAGCCCAGGAGAACTTCACACATTAGTTCAAAAGTTGTAAGTACAAGAGGGGAAATCATGTGTTGCTAATATATCGGGAAAATACTCTTTGGCGTAATCAAGTGATCCCATGAACCATCTGGAATAAGGACCAGCTCTGAAAATGGGTTCAAGTGGGAATCTGTAGTGGTCCCCTGTTCATCTGCTGTGTCTCCTCATGTAGCTTGTTAACATCTTGAGTTTTAATTTTCCTAGCTATAAAAGCAAGATAACATAATATTTAACTCCTAATGTTGTATAAAGATCATGGCAACTTCTTTCCACACACCAGCAGCCACTGGCCCCACCCCATTGCTATTCCTAAGCAGCCAGGCACAAATCAGCAGGCTCAGGTTCACTAAAGAGATGTAAAACACAAAAACAAAATCAAACAAGCAAACAAACAAACAAACAAACAAAAAAAAAACCCACAAAAATCAACATTGATTTGTAATTATTTAAACTCAGAATTTTGGGTTAATATTTAAGAGCTATAAAAATAACAAAATCACAACCTAGAAAAATCATAGTTTGGAATCTGGTGCACAGTATGAAGGAAGCTGATCCAGAGGTGCTAAGTTCTTTACCCGCGGTGACACAGAAAACAGAAAGAGAAGGAGGTTCAGGAATGAGTTCTTTTCTTGTCTTCTCAAGCATCTCTGTCTATCTAAGTCTTTAGAACACATTTTAAGTTAAATTAGGCATGGAAACAAAGGACTACCTTAAAGGAGCTGCAGTGAGAAAAGAGATCAATTTACACCTATCAGAAAAAATTATAAAGCTAGACAGAATTTAATCCCAGGTGGTAGAAATGTGGCTGCATCGAAAATGTGGTGTAATTGCATTAGAAAAGGCTCCTGAGGCACATGATGAGTCTGGGCTGACTGGATAAATGTTAGTCATAATGGTGACTGCTGTACGGAAGGAACAGACTCTCCAATAAATACTCAATAGAAAGGGACTTTTCATCTAGAAATTCCTGCCTGAAAATCATCAGAGTAGACATGCTTATTATACAATGCATATCAAATGCCACTTAAATAAAATGTGTTTGGTTTAGTTTTCATATGTGAACTATAGACCCATTTTGGTTATTTGCCTACGCATCTTGCAAATGCAATGAAAGTTGAAGCAGAATAGATTTAAGATTTTTTTCTATGTAAATGTGTGTTGCCGAGCCATACATATGTATTATGTATGTGCAGTGTGTATGCTGAGAACCCAACATGGTTCTATGTAAGGGTATCAAGGACTCTTAACCCTAAAATATCTCCCTATCTTCTTAAAGGAGAGTCTTCAGGGGTATTTTTACAATTATTTAGTAGGTATCCTTTCAGAAGGCATCTGATTTCATAGTTCATGCTAAAAGTCATTCAAATAAAATTGAAATGACATATTGCATACTTACAGTCTGTGTCTATGATGCTCTTTGAGTAATTTCTTAGGAGCTACTTGTATGTTTGTAGTTTTTGGCTTATAGAAAAACTGACTGAATGCTATTTGAATGAAAGGGTCAATGAGTGGCAATTCAGGGGGAGAACTGAGATCTATAGAAGGAAAAAGATACATGTACTGGGGCTGATGAGGTTGGCCTTGAGGACACATGTTGAAGGAACATACAAACATCTCCTCCTTCTCCATGAATCAACTCCATTCATTTGTCTCTGTGTTTAAAGACCTTATCTACCTTAAAGTCACTTGATGGTCAGTTCCTAGAAGAACATCAAGTGTTAGAGATGATCTGTAGGAGAGAATGAAGTACCAGAAAAGCTGCTACCTGACAGATGTTATTCAGGTAACCAAACACTTTCAGATTGTATTTAAGGCTCATCACACAAGACATAGCTCATGCTTAGCAGTAATGGATTAAGAACATATGGATGAGAAAGTAATATTTCCAACAGGAGAAGCTACTACTATTATATCTGTTATAGTATATATGTTTTAGTACACAGAATAAAAATACTATGGAGTGCCCAACCCAAAATGTGAATTCTACAAAGCTTCTACAGAGGCTCATGGAAGAAGAGACAGAAAGACTGTAAGAGACAGAGGTAGCTAGTAATATCGTGAAACACTATTTTCACCACATGAAGGGCCTGTTTGCACATATGAATTCTCGCACGGTCAAGGCAGCCAAAATTTCAGCATGAATAGTGGAGAGCTTAAAATGTGCCCCCATCCCCATAGCTGATGTACTACTCACAATTGATGGCTGCTGGGGGAGGGTTAGTATCAGCTTGATTCTTGAATTAAAACCCTAGAGGCTGTGTATGATCTAGTGAATGGCCTCATTCCTATGCACACTTGCCAGCACTAAATGGACATGTTGCATGAACTTAGGAGGGGAAATAAGTAGAGGAGATAAAGATGTGGAGGGGATGGACTGAGGAGGGATTTGGTTAAAACACAGTATATATGGATATATAGCTCTCAGACAATGCATTTTTACAAACAACAACTACAAAAAAGTTTATAAAAGTTGCCACTTGAAAATTCTAAAATAAAGGAAACCATCACAGCTTGGGTGGCACTGAAGCCAGTCTGATCTGTGTAAGGTTAGACTTTGCAATAACAACACCTTGTGAAATGTTCCAGCTATTAAAGGGGACATCCACACTGCCAGAGACAAACTATGTATGACAAGGTCCAAATTACTTATTTATAAAATTAGTCTTATCATTGCACCTAAGAATGGTAGATCTGACAAACACCCATTGGTTTGGTGCTAAGCTATCCCTTCCAACCTTCTGTCTCTCCTTTATCACTTTTCCCTCTTAAGTTCTGGAACTCTTTAAACCCACCATATCCACTCAGCACTCCAAGTGTGCATTTCTTTCCCCCTATTGTTGACTGTGTATGCCTTTGTGCCTCTGTGTATTTTCACATATGTATCTGTGTATGTGTAAGTACATGTGTATGTACATGTACATGTGTGTGCATTCGGGAGTGTATGTTTGTGTTTGTGTGTGAGCATGAATGTTTGTGTGCATGTGTACATGAGTACCTGAAGGGGCATCTTGCAAGCACAGGTTTGTGATCATGGTAATATGAAGTAGAATTTGCTGTGTCCCTATCAGACACTAATGAAAGGGAAGCATATATCTGATGAGTGTTAGATTTGGTAGCTCCATGGGTCACTGTATTAGGACCCTGATGGAGAAATACAACAGGAAATCCAAAGTCAGTATCTGTTTAATAAAAATATATATTGTATAATGTATATGAATATATATATATATATATATATATATATATATATATATAATTTTGAAAATCCTATGACTTAGTATTTGCAAGAGGAGATACTTCTCCAATTCACCTGTACATTACAATTGAAGATCATTCTGAAAAGAAGAGGACGCGTTTAAAAGATGTCAAAATTTGATCAACATAACTGATTTTTCGTGATTAATTACTATGTGATGAGAAATGTGATCTGTGGGGGAGTCAACTAATAATTTTCAATTTATCAAACATGGTTTGCAGTGGCATTTAGCAGATATATGTGATAAGTGTTAATTATTAACTCTGATTATAGATGATGTAAAGGTCTCTTATGAATCCCATGAGGTGTTGTAATTTGCTGTGCTCAACTTCACAAGCAGATGAAGGCTTAATTGCAGTTTTATCCCATCACATACAAGTAGATATTGATGCAAGAACTCTTCTTCCCTTCATTCCCAAGGGGCTGGGATATCAGATCTAAAGCTAACGAGCATCTTCGGTTTTTCTCTTCCCTTTTATTTCGTTATTATACATTTAAGCATTCAGAGAATTATGGGAAATAATAAACTCCCACATCTCCATTACCCACATTTGGCACTTTATCCTGTTTGCTTTATGTTTCCTCCATTTTATTTCCTCAAATAAATACAATGTTTCAGAATAGAATTGCGGCCCACTATACAGGACATTTATAGAGAAGCAGAAGTCAGAAGCAAACTGCAATATAACATGTAGCTTTTACATCCACACTGTTCTGTTCAATAAGAAAAAGACTCACATGTCAAAATACCTGCTGTATGTAGCTGTAACAAATTGTTCCATATATATTCACAGCTTTGCTGGTAAACACGCACTTGGAGAAAAATCTTACAAAAGTCCGCATTTTCATGGTATGGAGCCATAGTCACTGTGGCTGGCTTCCAAATATCTGCTCCAGTGAAATTCTTGAATATTTGCTCATCTGCTTTTGACAGGAGATACAGAGCAGAGCTAGCTCTAGCATACCAGCCTTCAAGTATCCATTCATTCACTCGTCATACACAAGTGGTACCCATATGTGAGTCATACTGTTTGTTGGCAGGATAACAGGCTTTCTTACAAAGCAGATTTGAATGTGGACTCTAGCCTGAGAGATTTGGGTAGAACAGCAAATGTCACTTTTTGAGAAACAATGCATAGCATGTAGGAGAGTGCTTCTATAAGGTTGTGATGTAGCTGAGGAATTCTTATCTCTTAGTAGCAAAAAAGTCTATCAAAATGTTGGGGTTAAACACATTGCTTTAGTGTGTTTACTGATGCCTGGGTAGATAAACCCAATGGACTACTCATTGCATAAGAGTGTAGTTCCTTTAATATGTCTGGCTCATTAGACATTACGACAATCACCAACCATGCCTATACATTAGTTCTTGAGCAGCCTCCAGAGGTCCAAGGGTTTGCTCCTCAGTGTGGCACTGTTAGGCGGTGCTGAGGATGTTAAGAGTGGGAAATTGTCTTGGTTTCTTATCCAGCTGCTGTGATTAAGCAACCAGACAAAAGAAATGAGAGAGAGGAAGAAAGAAAGAGAGAGAGAGAGAGAGAGAGAGAGAGAGAGAGAGAGAGAGAGAGAGAGAGAGAGAGAGAGAGAGAGAGGAGAAGTAAAGGCACTGGGAGCTTGAGGGAGCTGGTCATATTGCACTTCAGTCAAGAACAGAGAGAAGTGATGGATGCTAGTGCTTAGGTTGCTTTCCCCATTAGTCCAGAATCCCTTGTCTAGAGAACTGTCCTGCTTACAATTAAGATGGATCTTCCTACATGAACTGACATCATCAACTCAGTCCCTCTAAATCCATGCACCACGCACGGAGGCCCATCTCTAAGGTAACTGCAAATCCATTCAAGTTGGCAATCAATACCAGCCATCAGAGGATAGGTAGCCCCAAACTGCATTGTCATATCTTGATGCTAACAATCCCCCACCATTTTTTCCCTGGCTTTGATGTGAGTAGTTCTGCTCCATCAAACAACATATTCTGCACTATAATGTGCTGCCAATGATGGGCCTGCCAAAGTATGGGGGCCATGTTTGCATGAGCCCAAATGTCCAAAGCAGTGAGCTGAAATAGTTTTTTTTTTCTTTTCCTTTATAAGTTGATTGTCTCAGGTATTACTTACACTAATGAAAATCTTGCATGTTTGTGAGGATAGTTTATATACTCCTTATACTATTCATTTTATAATTGTGATGTGCTGTATTCCTTACTAACATGAGATTTTCCTATAAAGCACGAGGTGTGTTTTTGGAGAAGCAGGAGTTTCCAAGTCCTCTATTCACTCTGAATGCATTGAAGGCATCAGGCAGCCTTGTGATGGGTAAATACAGAGTATCATGTTTTCAGAACATGTCATGTCCCCTAATACCTCCTTGTCAGTAGTGTCACATGGGTGTACTACCCTCTACTTAAGTACAGCAGAGGAGGCTGGTGATCACTCACACATATCAGTTTGGTGTCAGTCATACCTGACATGTCATACTCACTTCCATTTGATCTTTGAATTCCTTGGTCCCTAAGTTCTTCCGAGCTTGCTATATGTGAGAGGAACTAGCTGTGGGGCAAACAGGGAGGAGTGAACACCTACATACCTAGGACTTCTGGAAGTTCATAAATGAAACCCCACTTCTTTCTCTTCTCACACAAGCTAATCCTGCAGTAAATGCCGTCAAGAGATTTTCCATCAGAACATAGTTTCCTGAGTGGTATTGGTCTGTCCCCTTCTAATCTCCTCCAATCTCAGGATTGATGCTGTCCATGCTCTGGATAGCTAAGTCTGCTCCTAGAGAGTGGTGGGCCACATGTCACCTACATATGCACCTTTACCTTAGTCATTCTGGCTTGGCAGCTCCACTGCCTTCCTCTCAAAGGGGCACAGTAAGTAACAAGTTCAAATTCTTTTCTCCCTTTGCCCATGGAGTTCATTATATATTTCCCTGAGAAAGAACTAAGTTGAACAAGGGAACCAGAACAAAGATGGACAAGGCACTCCAGCTGAATGCCAAGCTTATGCCTAGTCTGAGCATTTCATTTGAGTCTGACCACACTTATTTGCTGGACTGAGCTGGCCCAGAAAACCAAGCAAAATGGCAGGTGTCATTACTTTTCTCCTCCTCTGTACAACTAGATCCTTGAATGGTTTATGTCAACCTTGTTTTCTAGCCTTGCCACTGATGCTGTTGATGCTGCCTATTTCTCCCTATGATATTTGTTACGATCTTAATTTAATTTTGTTTCTGTGTTTACTATAGTCTGTGCCCTCCAACTGACAATGACAGCTAGGGACAGTCTCTGTATTCTACGAATCTTTACCATCTGAAATGGAATCTGTTTATATCATAGATTCTCAATAAACACTCTCCTGAAAAAATGCCTAGAGATAAAACAGAAGGATATGTTTGTTTAGTTTTAAGTACTAGGTCAGCCCCAGAAACTTACCCTTTCAGTGTTCTGGCTCCTTATACCTCTCTACAAACACTTTATATAGCCACTCCTGGGTGGGTTTTAGACCGAAAGAACATTAGGTTAGTAGGATGTTTATGTATTAACTAGAGTCAAAGTACCCATCTTCAGTGTCCACATGTTCAAGTCTGTGCTGTGTTATTCCGGAGCATCATGACTAAGAACAATTTGCTGCAACTCAGCTGTGTTTAATTTCCTTACTTGCAAGACGAGGCAAAGAATATCTAGCCTGGATAGAAGTTTAGAGAAGAATTGGAGGTAGATAACAGCTTGAAAAGCAATGTGTGGGGCATCCTAGTTACAAGAGTGTGTAGTTTTCATGCAATAGTAAGTATGTAGTTTACATTTCAGCATTGTTGCCTTTTAAAAGGTAAAGTTAAATAAGAGGTAAAGGGAAGGCACTTAGCATGAGTTAGAGTGGAACTAACCTCTAGATTCCCTATGTAAACTTCTCCTACTGACCATGAGATTTTGTCTATCCCTTCTGATGTCTAAGCCAAGATCTCCTATTTTTTAATTCTTCTAATATGATGGAACTTCCTGCTCTTGATCTTTCTCCAGTCCCCTTCCTCTGCCTTTGAGAACTTTGCCATCCTCTGTTATAGTTTGACTGTGCACCATTCCCAGAGGTTCCTGTGTTCAATCATTTGGTCCTGCTGCTATTCGATCCTTATAACACTTAACACTACTTGATATCACTCTTTAAAAAGATATTGCTGTCATCCCCAACTCATCCCTTTGGGGAGGACACAGTTGTCAGAGCAGAGAGCTATATCCCCCTTGCCAATCATTACTGTGTATCAAATATCCAATATAGTTCCTGGAACATAGTAGATACTGAATACATGAATGACTAATATCCTGCTGTGTTCTTTCCTGGAACATAGTAGACCTTGTTGGGATGTCTGTTTTTTTCAGTAGAGTTTGAGAACCTACTTGGGAATTATGGGTCCAGAAGTTCCTGATACAGTTACAGCCACCATAATCTTGGCTCAGCAATCCTCATTCAGGGGTGTTTCTTCCATTTCCCCTTAATTCCTCAGCGGTGGCCTGCAGTCTAGAACTCTTTCTAACTTTATGAGCAGTTTCAGGTGGCATTCCAATGTGGCTTGAGGTGAGAGCAGAGCCAGGCTTAGATCCGTCTTTTTCCACCAAAGAGCTCTATAGCCTGGCTTTGCTGAGGCTCAACTTCCTCATGCTCACCTAGAAACTGTACAGAGAAATGTTAATGCCCCAGTCTTGCAGGGTCTCCTGGAGGATTTACTGAGCAAAAGCAATAAAAATGGAAAAATTTTAAGTTAATGGCAGAAAATGCCTGATAAAATTCGACCTTTGAATTTTAACTGATATGTTCACTCTGACCCCTGAAGCTATGCTCTTTCTTTCTCACAAAGAGTACCTCTTCTTGAAGCCCTAGCTTTGTCTCAGCCATGTCCCCATGTTTGGGGCTGACCAGTGAATAAATATTCATGCCTCATTGTAGCTGCCAGAGCTGAAGTCTGCAGGAGCTGTAAATGTAACCTGAGCAAAGAAGCCGTTTGATCACAGGGCTCAGAACTGTAGCTCTCTGTGTCGCCTCATCAGAGAGCCAACCTTTAGATTCCCATTCAGAGTCTGCCCCATGGGTAAGGCAGATGCCAACTCACCTGCCTCACAGATCGCTGATAGCTCGCGGTGCCAGGCTCCTCTGGACTGCAACCTCCTAGAAGAGAAAGTAAACTGTTCATATCTAGTGGTCCATAGTGGATGGTATAGTAGTCATGGCTGTTTATGTAGCAGTGTGGAAGACTGCTGAGAAACTGGGCACCTCAGCATGCACTGCTGACTTCTTCTTAGAGATGATAATGGGAATACACTGGCCTTGGATCTTGCATCTTGACTGACTCCATGTCCCTAGGCTAGGGAATGCTCAGTCCCAGCCTCTGTTTTTAAAGTACAAAAATATGTCTGTAAGTAGCAGTTGTGGTAACTACTGCAAGTCCCTCACTGTCTTTCTGGAACATACTTCAATCCTCATACTAGTCAAAGAAGTTTGAGCCACTTGGTCTTTTTTCTTTTCTTTTAGCACAAACTTGAGTAAAAGTCAGAGAGCCTTTTCTGAGATGGAAGTAAGCATTGGAAAACAAAGTAATAAAACACTTAAGCTTGGGTATTACAATTTGTGAGAGATGCAAGTGGTTATTGCCTAGTGCGTGTCTCTCTATTCATTAAGTCAGGATGAAACCCAGCCATGTTAAGTAAGCTATTGTTTAGGAACCAATGATAGTTCATCTTCCTTGCAGGCTAAAATCTTTGGAAGTACTTGAAAACATTAGTGGGGCTATTTACCTGTCACTGGTCTCTCCTTAATTCCTTGGTTATGAAATGATTTCTTTCCAAATACCCTGTGAAAAGAAATCAGCAGACAGAGACATTGTATGAAAAAGAAATAAATCACATGCATTCCTGGAACATAACGTTGTGTATAATATCACTGCTCCTCGTTAATTACTTTATGATGGGTAGAAAGCTTCTTGATGGGATGCCTAGGACCATTCTAAGTCATCACAAAATGTGAGAACATTCCTCTCTCTCTCTAATGACTTGAAGAATCTTGTCTTCCAGAGTGATGGAAAGCCCTATTTGTGTTCAACACTTGATGCAAATACTTTCCTGAACAAGGGAATATATAAATTTCATGTTTCAAAAGTGGATTCTCACAAACAGTTGACTTTTGTTCAAGCCTTTCTTTAATCCCTGACCTTCAAGTCTAAGTTGCTTGTTTACATATGGATTTCCTAAGGCCTGTAGATATGCTTATGTGAGATTATTGCTGTATTTATTATGTACCTCTGTTTAGCCCTTCTGAAGTTGTGACTTTGATTGTAATTATACCATTTCTTTTCTGTGGGCTAGAAATGTGCATGTGGCTCTGGAGGGTCTTTGGGCTTCTCGTAATACTTACCATGTGGGTTCTAACTAATGTCTTCAGGCTCAAGGTAGAATTTATCTGCTTCAATTTTGTGTGGAAACTTTTGTTAGGATTTCATTCTTTGTGGACTTCGGAATGAGGTTTTACATCCCTTGATGTAGTCATTCTTTGTGGACTTCGGAATGAAGTTTTACATCCCTTGATGTAGTCCTTCTTTGGTTCTCTGCTATGTGGGCCTCTCTGCAGTATAGTTTGAAATATGGCAGTCTGTGTCTGAGAGAGATATGGGCATGTATAGACAGGAGATAGAAGCAAGTTAGAAGGTGGCCTTTCTTTTCCTCTCTGGCTAGATTCCCTTTCTGTTCCCTGTAGTAAATTGGTTAAGTTCAAGTCACTAGATCTAGCCACACAAAAAGCATTACCAAGTAGTGTGATTGCTAGAATACAGGAGGTCTCAAGTACCAATTATGATGGTCATCTGACACGAATGCCTGTCACAAAAATCAAAAAAATAATCTTGATGTTTCTCTAACATGCAAACTGATGATCTACATAGAAAGAGAAGATTAACTGAATTGTTTGTTTACACAGACTTAAATTGTAGATGACTGGGAGAGGATTCTTACTTTTGTAGTGCTTGGAAGATGTCAGTGGTGCTGAACCTCTGCTGTAAAATGGAGCTATAATTCTCATCTCAAAGGAAGGATAGGTATTAATATTTCTCACCATCATGCTTGCTGTGCAGAAAGTAGTTAGTGGTACTAATAACTGAATTCTTTTGTGTGGGAAACAATGGAGAACAGAGGTGAACACTGACAAGAGAACTGTGAGGTAACAAGTCCATAAAAGCAACCAAGAGATAGAAGAAAGGCAATGGACTCAGAAAATAGATTCTGAACAACAGTTACAAAACCACATCACCAAACATTGTACATGCTGAGAACAACAGCATGTGTGTGCATATTTGGAGTATGTCTTTTAAGAACATTACATAAACATTTATTATTTATTTGTTTTGAGACAGGAACTCAATATTTAGCTTTGGTTGGCCTAGAACTCACTACATTAACCTGGCTAGTCTTGAACTTGCAGAGATCTGTCTGTTCCTGCCTCCCAGATTAAAGGCATGTGCTACAATACTCCTAGTTTCATCTATAGTTTTCATAATACCAAGTAAATAAATAATAGAAAAATATGGAAGTCAATTGTAAATGTGGCAATGGTTGTTTTCCTCCCTGAGAATTGGCATGTAACCTGGAAAGGGTTGGATAGAAATAGCATTATATATATAACATTTTGGACTTCTTTCAAAAACACAACTATAAAATTAAAACTGAAATTTAAAAAGATTAGTGTCAGGACTGGAGAGATATCTCAGTGCTTATTGCTCTATTTGGAGACCTACATTTGGTTTCTAGCACTTATGCTGAGCAGTTTACAATCACCTATAACTCTAGCTCCAGGAAGTCTGATACTTTGTTTGACCTCTGAGGGTATCCGCACTCATATGTATAAAGCCACGCACACACACACACACACACGTACATAAAATTAAAAAATAAATCTTAACAATATTAAAATCAATGTTTAGCAGCATTAAAAACATTTCTCAATGAATATACAGCCGACTTCAATACTATTTTAATTTAATTTTGCAGATTACTTTTCTAGATTTACACATGAACTGTTAATATTTCTACATATGGCTGTTTGGGGCTTGGATTCTCTTATTAGGAAATCTAGTTTTTATGTTTTTTGTTAATAAATGTCTTAGAGCTCTCAATTAACTTTGTTGTTTCTACACTGGGAAACATTTAGGACCTTCCCTGTCTGTGAATATGATGGTAGATAACTTTTTTTTCCCACAAGGCTACTTATTTTGTTTTTTTTATAATATTTATTCCACTAATAGAGTCACTATTGGGTAGAGTAAACAATAGAATTACTGGAGAAACACTTACTATTCTTTAAATATGCATTATGTTCCCAAAAATCTATCAGGACATTAAGGATTCTGAGGCCAAAGCTGTGCTTCAGTTGAGAGAGATCTTGTCTAGAAAGCAGGAAGCATGGAGTTCACTGTCCAACAGCGCATGAACAATTCTTACCTGCTTGAGGAAATTTGGGATGTGGAAATAGGGGAACCAGGAGTTCAAGATGGTCATGGCCTGTATGGCATTCTGTTTTAAAAACAAGTGTTCTTCTGGGACAGGAGAGATGGCTCAGTGGTTAACATTACTTGTGGGTTTTGCTGAGGACTGTTTTGTTCCCTGCTCCCACAAGGTGACTCCCAAACATCCTTATGCCCAGTTTCATAGGATCCAGTGTCTGCTTCTAGCTTCCACAGGATTCTCCATGCACCTGGGCAAACATTCACACAGGCACACAACCATATACATAACCACAAATAAGTCCCTCAAAAAGTGTTTTTAAATGACTTGTACATCAGTGGTGACTTCTTTCTAGGGACTTACTTTAGCAGACATAAAATACATGAACTAGATCATCACCCCATTTATGTGGCAAGGGACATTAACTCACAATTTGTAGCAATGTTATTTGCTAATCTGTTGGTACAGAACGCTGCTGTAGCATTCTGAAGCTCACATTTTTATTCTGGTGCAAAGGGTAACATTATCTCATGAATTTTCTCTTTAGCAAGTGGCTTAGTGCTAACATATTTATTTTAGAAGCCTTGATAAACATCCATCAGCATTTATATAGTACAATAATAGTAATGGCTTTTTGTACTATCCATGTTTCTTATTCTGTGCAGGGAATACTTTTACTGGCTCCCAGTCCAAAGAGTATCTTTCCCATCATAAGCCTGTATACATGGTACTTGGGTTTGAACAGTCCACAGCCCATGTTGTTGTATGTAACAGATCTCTTACATACAAGCTCCCCTGGAGTAATTTACAAATGATAGGCATCACAGCTGTAGCTTTATTCCAAGGAATAAACTCTTCTGTATAAGCAATGTGATGGAAAAGTTAACCTTATTCTTGGTTACTTATAAAGAAATCAGAGCCAAGCTTCTTTCAAAAGGCCTTCTAGGAGAAAATAAAGTCATCTTTTTACAAAGAAAGAGAAGTTTGGCAATGTTTTAATAGCTATTCTAAATTTTCAAGCTTGAGGCAGAGAAGTAAAGGTGGCTAGTCCTGAGATGAACATGGCTTAAGGTCCCGCCTCCATGTAGCACTCAAAGAAGCAGGGTCCAGTAGCGCTAGGACAAGCTATTAACTGTGCAGCACAGAAGTTCTGGTCACTAATCTGAATACAGAGTGCTGAATGATGGAACTCTCAAGGTTTGAAGTGTATGGGTAGTTCACCACAGATGACCACTCAAACACACTTTATAGCCAACTGAAAGTATTTATATTAATTGCTTGGGACTATACCAAACTATTTCCTGATAAAGCCCCAAGTATCCAGAGCACAAGAACTTTGAAGACAAACCCTTGGCATCTGTCTTGCTCAGTAGCTGCAGGTGGTAAGGGTAGAGAGGATGTTTTTAAAAGCAAAAAATTTAGCAGAACATAAGAAACATTAGCTAGGACATTCTGATCTCAGGTTCCTAGAGTAGAGTTCAGAACTTCCCATTGAATTTCATCAAGAAGATCAAATTTCAATTGAACATGAAATGGTCTCAGCAAGAATATGAGCTGAAAGAATCTCTTCCCTGTCTTACCATGTAACTTTGAATGGACCAAATGACCTAGAGTAGTAAGTTATCTCATGAGACTATGGTTCAATGTAGCTCAAATTCTTCCTGGAACTTATTCTATTCAATGAGCATCCTTGGCTCATCCCTGATTTGTGTCCCACCCAGCAGAGGTGAGGAACCCTACTGATATCTGGGTCTTTCATTAACTCATAGAGAATGCAATTCCAAGATGTGTCAGTTTTTCAAGAATTATCTTTCTTATAGTGAAGAATATACTAAGAGTCTTAGACTCACCCTAATCCACTGGTGATTTTGGAAGAACACAGAATCACCACTATAATGTTAACTGTAGAAATATATGGACCTTGTATTTCCTGTCATCCTTGAAACATCTCTTATATGAGCAGAAACCTGAGATATGGCATGATCTGTGCAGAAAATGAAAACATTACCCATGTTATAAGTAAAATGTACTATTCCATTGATGGTGGGAATGCAAACATGTACAACCACTCTGGAAATCAATTTGGCTGTTTCTCTGAAAATTAAGAATAGTCCTACCTAAAAGCCCACCTATACCACTCCTGGGGCATATAACCAAAAGATGCTTCACTATAGCACAAGGACACTTGTTCCACTATGTTCAAACAGCTTTATTCATAATACCCAGAAACTGGAAACAACACAGATGTTCCTCAACCAATGAATGGATAAAGAAGATGTGGTGCAATCTACACAATGGAATACTATTCAGCTATTAAAAACATGGACATCATGGAATTTGCAGATAAATTGATGGAAATAGAAAATATTCTGAGTAAGGTAACTCAGACTCAAAGGTACATGCATAGTATGTACTCACATATAAGTAGATATTAGCCATAAAGTACAGGATACCTATGCTACAATTCAGAGACCCCAAGAAGCTAAATAACAAGCAGGGACCAAGGAAGGATGTTTGAGTCTTTGTGAATGGATGGGGGAAACTAGGTGAGAGAGGGAATGGGGATGGAAATGGTGGAGGTGGGGTTCAGGTATAGGAAGTGTGAGGAGAGAGGGCCAGGTGTCTAAGTAGAGGGGCATCTCTAGGACATGCCAGAGACATGGGATGGTTGACGCTCAAGCTAACACTCATAGTAGTAAAGGATATGGAGCCTGAGGTGGCCACCTCCTGTAGCCAAGGAGGACTCATAGTGGAGGGATAAGGATATGAACCCACCTACAAAATCTTCAGCCTAAAATGTATCCTGACTACAAGATGCACAGGTACAAGATGGAGCAAAGACTAAGAAAATGGTCAACCATTTGACTGGCCCAATTTAAGAACCATCCACTAGGCAAGAAACAATCTCTGACACTACTAATGGTACTTAGTTATGCCTGTAGACAGGAGCCTAGTATAACTTTCCTCTGAGAAGCTCCACCCAGCAGCTGACCAAAACAAATGTTGAGGCCTACAACCAAACATTAGCTAGAGCTTGGGAAGTCTTGTGGATGAGTTGGAAAAGGACTGAAAGGACTCTAAAGAGAAGACCAGCGGAATCAATTAACTGTGATCCTTGGGGGCTTTCAGATACTGAACCGCCAACCAAAGAGCATTACAAAGGCTGGACCTAGGTGTCCTGCAAATATGTAGCAGATAGGCAGCTTGGTCTTCATGTGAGTCCCACAACTGGAGTGGGAGCTTAGTCTGACTCTATTTCCTGTCTATGGATCCAGTTCCCCTCACTGTGCTGTTTGGTCTGGCCTCAGTAGGAGAGGATGATTCCCAGTCCTACAGTGACTCAAGATGGCAGAGTGGATTAGATCCAGGGGAACCTTCTTAGAAATGAAGAGGAGTGGATAGGGTCCATGGGGGGGAGCTTGGAGGAGATGAAGGCTGTAACTTGAATATAAAGTTAATATATATATTAATTAATTGAAAGTGTTATAACAAGAGCTAGAGAAATGAGTTATCACTTAAGGACACTTGTTGCAATTCCCAGCATCCACATGACAGTTCACAACCAACTCTAACCTCAGTTCCAGGAGATCTAAAAGCTGTGTTCTGGTCTCCATAGGCACTGCACACACATGTTGTATAGACCTTGACATAAATAAAAAAAATAACAATCTTACTAGAACAAGAGAGAAAAGAGTGTTACAAGAACAAAATTATGGATTAAAGCTGGCAAGGATGTGGAAAGATCTAAAAGGTGACTTAGGACCATGGTTAGTCTCTACCTGATGTTGATTTTCCAGAATTCTTATCCATCCCTCTTCATCACAAATATTTAGAGTAATTTCACTAATGGTAAAGTGGCTCTTACAGGACATTTCCTTTTCTGACTCCAATTCTGTATATTCTCAGCCCCAAGTGACCTGAGCTGGGCCTCACAAAGCAGCTGGTAGACTCTCAGTGACAAGACTTACCAGCTGGTGGTATAAACCAGGCTCTAATGAGTCAGTTTCAAATTCAAGATCAACGTTCATGCAAAATACCATTTACTATGGCAAAGAATAATGAGAGTCTGAGAAATTTTGTATCACACTCCACCCGTGCTCTTGGCCAGCATGAATTACTAAAGCCAGCGGGATATTTTTTTTTTTGTACATAATACAGCTGGCATTTATTTAAAAGGCCAAGCTTTGCAATAAACTGCATGCAGATCATACACTGTGTGACATCAGATGGGTCACTCAAGCTCTCTGAGTTTCTTCGCCATCTGTAAACAGATTGAAGTAGTAATTAAAACCTTTGATATACATCATAGAATGTGTTACACTCATAGCCCAGTTTTGTATTAATATTCTCTTTCACAAAACAGTCTCTTTCATCCGTTAATGCACAATGTGGCTCACCCATCTTTCTTCCTTGTTTTCAAATCCCCAGTTTTCGAATGAGTAAATGTTTGTATAAAAAGATGGAGACTTTAAAAATCAAAAGCTAGAAAGGAGACCTAAAGTGTAAAGTCATGCACAAAAGACTGAATAAATACTGTGTCCTGTAAACTTTATTTTACTGAAGGGTGGGTTCTACACTAGACCTTTGCTTGCCACTCTGGGCTCTAATGGGTTCTGACTCAAGCCTCATTAGGCTCCCAGGGTGTGGTTTAGTATGTATGATCTACAGTTTGTAAGAAGCCCAGGGCTATAGTTTTGTTTTAGAAAATGAAGATTAATAACCAGCAACTGGCCCATTAATAACCTTGGGCGTGTGGGGGGAAAAGCACATACTCAGATACATTTGTAATCCCATAAATATTGGTGAAGCAGTAAACTGCAGATTCTAAATTAGTTAAGTTTCTAAGCCCATAAAACACTTTCACTGCTGTCAGTTTGCCTTTCTACAATTCTCACATGGGAACTTTCTTATATGCTCAAAAAGAACCTTTGAAATTGATACGATTTTTATAGCCATGAATGGATTTGTATCAATACTTAATTTGCTTGTGGGGTCCCCATAAGCTGGTTAGCTGGTTGTGATATTTGTTACCATGCACTTAGCCCTTTTCACTGCTGAGTGACCTCCTGGGGCATAATCTTTCCACACTGTTTTTAGTATGGTTTCCTCTTCTGCCTCCATCTGTGGCTTTAGTCTGGGAATGCTGCCCTTTCTGCACTCCAGAGTCAGATATAAGTCTATTCGCCAAGTGCTTTCTAGCTTGCAAATCATTGTGGTCATTCACACTTAGCCCCAAGAACACTCCTTACAGTAGATTCTGTTTTCCCTTGATGAGGAAAAACAGATTTTAAGGTGCTAGGTCACTTTCAAAGGCTGATCCCACTTGGAGGTATTAGAGCTGAAAATTGACCCCAAAATACTCGCTCTCATGGCATTTTTATAATTATAGATGACAGAAAACCTGTGGTAGCAAAGGTCCACCTCTCTGTCTCCAAGTACCGTATTGCTGGCTGTTCTCTTAATGAGTGTCCCTGTATTTCTATGCCGTATATGGCATGGGCTCCCACTACAATATTCCCTTCTTCTTGCTCATAAAACCACTTCCTTTCCATTTGCTTTGTCTGGGTTGCTTACAAAAAAAGACCCAGAGCTTACAGTATAAAAAGGCTTATCTGCAAGGTGATTCCAGAGATCAGTGAGAGAGTAAGGAGGTCACTGGGAACAGGAACCTAGGCAGAAGAATTAACACCAGTCAGTCAGCATTCATGTTCACTAAGTACATTTAGCACAGCTTTGGACAGCCTTCCCTGGGGGAGATGGCTTTCTGTCTTCAATTCGTTGATGTTGGATCCTAAGGACAGCTGCATGCCTTTCTGTCTTCGGTATGTTATGTCCATACTTCTGTGCTCAGATAATGACCCAAGGCTGACATATGGTCAGTTAGGACAAAGAGATTGACTGTTGTCCATTGGAATTGCATTTTTATCTCTGTCTGAAGGAGCAAAGACAATGGTGAGGGTGTGTGTGTGTGTGTGTGTGTGTGTGTGTGTGTGTGTGTGTAGGGGCGGGGGCAATGATATGTGTGGCACCAGCAGAGGGAGCTTCAGCTGCTACTTATTATTATTATTATTATTATTATTATTATTATTATTATTATTATTTATGAATTCAAGTAACTCGTGTTTAGTTGCTTTGATTACAAGTGACAGAAAACCAAATCCAAAATGGCTTTTCCTACCAAAAGGACTTACTGTCTAATAAGTGCAGACTCAAGGAAGGTTTGCCTCAGGTGCTAATGTACTCTGGGGCTGCAGCTCCTAATCATCTCTATTTCTTCCTTACACTGGCTGTCCTAGTTTGCTTTTGATTGCTGAAATAAAACATGACAACCATAAACGACCTGGGGAAGAAAGGGTTTATTTATCCCTGAAGGAAGTCAGGACTGGAACTCAAGCAGGAACCTGGAAGCAGGAGCTGATGCAGAGGCCATGGAGGAATGCTGCTTACTGACTTGCTTCCCCTGGCCTGCTCTGTCAACTTCCGTATACACCCCAGTACCACCTGTTCAGGAGTGGCACCACCTACAACAAACTGGACCTTCCATATTGTTCATTAATCAAAAAACAAAAGGATTTTCTCAACTTAAGTCCTAGATAATCCAACTTGTGTCAAACTGATCATAACCAACCAGAATGGTGGTGGCCCTATCTTCAGAGAGGCTCTTTACTTACAGTCTAGGAGTGTGATGCATGGAGCGGCATTAGTCTCTAACCTTCCAGGTTCAAATCTTGAGGGAGAGTGAACAATTTAATTAGAAGTCTGGCTGAATTTCTAACCTTTACTCTGATTGGAGTAGCTCAGAAAACCTGCCTACTCCAATCTAAGTCCAGGCAATGTGATGTACAAGCTATCTTGAGGCAACCACATACACAGTGTCTCTAGTGCAGATGACACAGACAACAGCTGGGAACAAATGGTTCCTCAGATCACACCAGAAACCTCTGGCTTCAGAAGAGCAGATGTTGCTAAGCCAAAGCAGAAACACCCAATAGGGTCTCCAAGGGATTTAATTTTTAAATCACCATCTTACCTATTAAATATATATTATTTTACTTTTAATTGTGTGTGTGTGTGTGTGTGTGTGTGTGTGTGTGTGTGTGTATGTACATGAGTTATATGCAATTGTATGCATCTTCCCAAAGAGGCCAGAAGAGACATTAGATCTCTTGCTGCTGGAGTCATAGGTGGTGGTGAGGTATATGACCAAGTCCTCTGCAAAATTAATACCTGCTCTTAACCACTAGCCCTCTCTAAATAAACTAGTAGATAAATAAAAAATTAGTTTATCTCTAAATAAAAAAGTAGATAAACTCTACTTTCTCTGTGCAGTAAACAATGCTCACTGCACTACAATCCATGCAATGGTTGGAGGAGGGTCCTACAGTCTGTATTAGTGTCTTGGCTGTGTATGCCAAGAACCCTCCTCTCCAGGATGCAACTTGCAATTTCTATACATTCTTGAATAACTCTGAATTCAGTGTTTCCATTTTATGTCCTTTGCTATTGTTATCTCTTAACAGTATCTTAACTTCCAGATTTATCCCCTTTATTCTCCGATTTTGGTGATTTGCCTCCAGGTGTATATTCTTTGACTATTCCATAGAGAGTTATTAGTAGAGATGTCCTTTTTTCTTCCTTCATGTGTCTACTGTAGCTTCTGTGGTCATCCAATCATAATTGTTTGACCACAAATCTCTTTCACACTGTAAAATCTAGAGAGAGAACTTAGGGGCGCAATGAGGTACAGGCATACACAAGAATTTCTCTCCAAATTTTTCCCTATCATGGCAGACATCTACCCTCATTCTCCTGTAATGTGATTTATCTGTGTTACTGAAATGAAACCATCTAATCTAGGTCTTATTTTGTCTGATGGAGTCCCGATAGAACAGATGTCAGTCTTTATTTTCTGGTAGCAACTTGATGCATTGAACCTGAGGGAGCTGTGGACTGATGGAACCTGTGGGACACCTGCCATCCTGTCTGTTTTAGAGCCAATTAAATACCATACTGAGGTGTGGACTGGTTTATTCCTTTATGCACCTGTCCATTTTTCTAGTTGAATATCTACCATATGGCAAAAGCAGGCCAGGCCAAATAAACATTTTACCCATCTTTGAGGAGTAAAACCATTAAAGAAGTCATTGGTGTCATCAATACCCTCTAGTGTTCTGTAATGTCTTCAGGGCATGGTCTAGGTCTCGCTCTTGTGATCTGGATTTCTTGTGTGTAGTCTGTGCTACACCCAAGGACACATTACTTATTTTCTTGTTAGTGTTTGTTTTTTGGATTTGAAGTACAAAGTATAGTTTTAGCATCCACCAAATATGAAGACTGGAGGTCCCAAAGCTTCCCTATACTCGCCTCATCTGACCTATATAAGCATACCATGTTGCACCATTTCAGTGTAGCCAGCAAAGAGGTGAAGAGTAGGAGTCAAGCAAGAGTCTGTTGGATGTACAAAGAATTTCTGAATGACACAACCAAAAACTATTAAACTCATTTCTCATTTCTGTCACTCAAGATGCTCAAGGTTTTATGCTTGATTGAAGGCTTTAGGTAGATTATCTATGAATTCATGATTGGAAAACAAGTAGAATGATAAAGATACCTTGATTCTGAGCCAACAAGGACATGATATTGAATGACCCCAGAATTGGGGAAGACCCTCACTCTAGAACCAGGAGAACGCAAACCCAAGAACTAACAGAGAGCCTATCTTGCTGCAATCAGGCAAGAGGTTTATAGGGGGGAAAGGAGAAGACTTTGGGAATGACACATATTTCACACAGGAGATAGAGGACTCGACCCTGACCTCAATTAGGGGGACATATTTATAGGGAAAATTGCATAGGCAGTTAGCAGCAGAAGCATAGCAATTTCATTGGTTTATCCAAATTGACACACTCTGCCTATTTTGGACACGATTTAACTCTAGGCCACTCTATTTTGGGGCATGCTGACCTTGTACTTGTTTTTCTCAGGACTGCAGGGCCAGACCTTATCAAGTCTAGTTGGTCTGGAGTTGGGTCATTTCTTTAAACAAGTTATTTTGTTCTTAGCCTTGAAGCATACTTGTCCTCAGGGCAGGGTCAGTGGGGCCAACTTAAAATTTTAACTCTTTAAATATCTGGTACTGTTAGTATCACTTTCAGGTTCCATTTGACTAGCTACTACATCCTTTCTCATGAGGGTCAGGGTGGTTGCTGACAACTCACAATGCTATTCTTTTATCAGAATCCTTGTCTAGATAGCTGGGATTTCTGTCTCTGAAGATTCCTGAGACCATTTATTTTTTAAGTACATCATGCCCACCTTTCCCAAGAGCCAATGTCAGAAGCCGCTCTGCATGAATGTAAAGGGCCCCTCTGTCTCAAATGAGATGGCTCTCTGCTGTTATTCCCACTAAAGTGCTCTGAAGTGATTAGGATAAGGGATGATCCTAGCAGAAATATCATCTTGGCCCTTCCCTTTTAATCTTCTGTTCTATTTCCTTACCTCCTGTTTTTTTTTCTGACATAGAGGTAGAATACCTCATATTTGATGTAAGCACACAGAGAAGTCCCACTCTCTTGCACTGAAGCTTCCCCAATATGACTTGATCAAAACCAGAACAATTACTGAAAGGATTACACAAACACTTAACACTATTGTAAGACACTGCCAAACACAATTTATTTGTTAGTCCCAAATAATTCAGAAGCAAATAGCCTCCTCCCCAGCAGACTATGAATATTAGGGGAAATAGGTGAGCTTGGGGACTGTACTACGGCCTGGGAAAATACTTATTGAGGCAGTAGAATAGATAGCAGTTTATAAATGAGTCCCTTTGCTCCCTGCAAAAGACAGAAGTTTGGCATGACAAGTTTGCCCAAGCTTGTCTTGAGGGTTCAGCCTTTCTTCCAGCAAAAAGTGTTCAGATTTCTCTGATTACTGAACTCCCAGGAAGACACATGAAGTCAAATTTGCTTCTCTTTTGAAAGATCTTCTCAAATGAATAAGATTCTGCTCAAAGCTTCTCCCCGAGTATAACATTGTCTTGAAGTGAAAAAAGAAGACCCTAGGGAACTTGGCCAGAGGCTATCTCTAATATTTGTCAGCTCATTAAAGTGCACATATGGAGAATGTCATTTTCTGAGCCCCAACACTGGTTTACTTATTTATTTGCTTACTTATATGATCTGTGTAAGTGTTGTCATATGTGCAGGTCCCTTTGTGTTAGAAGTACACATGTCCCTGGTTGTCCCTCAGGTTCTTTCTATGGTGATTTTGAATGTAGGATCTTCCGTTGACCCAAGGCTACCAAGTGGGTGAGGTCAGCTGACCAGCAAGCCATATGATGGGCAAATCTCCAGTTCCCCAGCACTGGGATAACATGCATGTGCTGCTACACCTGGCTTATTTATATAGGCTTTAAGGTATCAAACTCAAATATGATATGCTCATGGTTTTGATACCACCATTTTTTTTGGCTGACCTATCTCTCCTGTCTCTCAATACTCATTTTTTAAATAAGATGTGGTGTTTATTAGTGGCGTATGCCCATATTGTACCTATAACAAGGTTTGTGTAGTGTTTTGAGCACATAAACTTCCCATAAAAGGACCATTGTGTAGTTTCTGTCTTTCTCATGAGTAGATGGTCTCAGGAGCAATTTAGTAGACTAAGGTTAGTTTCTGCCTCTATGCTTTGTATTTGACCTTGACCATCTCAGAGTCTTTTTTCCAGATGCACATATTCAGACCTTTAAAATCCTATTCTGTGAGTTCAGAACTCCTTGATGGTTTTTGGTCATTCTCTGTTGGCCATTTGAACTTGCTCAATCAGCCTGGATCAAAAAAAAAAAAAAAAAAAAAAAAAAAAAAAAAACAAAACCAAAATGAAACAACCCATTGGAGATATTTGACTCCATCTAAATGTCAGCTCATTATTGCTTTGGGCGAGGGCCAAAGCAAAACTTCCCAGCCCAAAGACAAACAGTTGCAATGTGTTCTGCAGGAAAGGTTATGGTATTTCATATAAAAGTGAATAAAAGAAAGTTTTTGCATACACACATAAATGATGTCTCAGAATGTATTTTTCAAATAGTATATGCCAAGGGAAATGTGTGTTATCTACATGAGTTTGCCAGAGAAAAAGCACCTAATGCTTTGTTTTAAAATATCAAATATCAGTACATATAGTTTATATTGTCACAAATGAATGATTAGTTTGTCTCCATATATGTATAATCTTTAGACTGAGGAATACAACTCCACTAATCTAAAAAAGAAATGTGATGCATTGCTTAGGAGCATTGGCTATAAATATAATTTATCTTTCCTTTAGTGATTGCTAGCTAATACTGCCTAGGATAAAATCATCGCAGATTTTATGGAAGTAAATCTGTCCTATCAGTCAAGTCCTTGTGAAGTTGAGATGAAAAATTTATGACTGTGTTTTAAATCATAACACAACCTTGAGTAAGGAAGAGGTGAGATGGATCAATTCTGAGGACATGGTTGAAAGATGCCTCACTGCATGTCTGTCCTTGGTTATTTAACATTCATTTTTGTTTTTCTATAATGTTATTGCATCATAATAAAAGATTATTAGGTTCCGCTTTAGTGTGTCAGCCATGAAATGTTACCTGTTACTTTGTTTATGTGGATAGTGACAGCATATCAGAGTTATTAGAGTTTCTTCCATCTTTCTTCCTCCTTCTCTCTCCCTCCCTCTTCTTTCCTGTTTCTCTCCTGCTCTGCCAGTTTGTTTATGTATGTATTTCTGAGTAAATAATTTTAAGATACATTGTTTTACTAGGTAATAAAGCAACCCACCATTCATGGTAGGGCAGCACATTGCAGGGAACACATACATTGGATACTTTTACGTTTCAAAGTGAACTTTTAAAACACAATTCAGCTGATGAGGTTTTGAGGGCAAAAGACTTTCAATTACAAGAATCAGACATGTAGGACTTCCAAATCTCAGAGATGCAGAACATGAATTTTCAAAAATAAACAGTCAAAGACAGCGACATATTGTCTTCTCAGGAAGCAGAGAAGTGAATACTGATTCTTAGTTGGCTTGTTTTGTTTTCTTCTTCCCTTTTGGTTGGAAACCTGAGTGCAAATCACATCTCTTACTTCTTTTTGGAAAGACCTCCACAGGCAGAGCCAGAACTGTATCTGCTATGTTATTCTAAGTACAGCTATGCTGACACTGAAGATTGATTTTCATATCATATTTAACAACTATCCTAATAGTCATAGGTAAGTGGGACCACAGGTCATAGTACACAGGAATGGTTTTCAAGATTCATGAGCCAATAGATAGAGATTGTGTGTGGGTGTTGGGGGGTGTACATTACAAGAAATACTTTTCTGTTAACCTCAACTTCAAAACAAGCAAACAAAATCTTCCTAGTGCCATTCCAATGTCTCTGACAAGTTGACACACGAAAGTAGCTGCCAGGACTGAGTTTGTGTCTTAGTGCTTGTAGAGCACAATGCTGGTCTGGCCTCTACCCCAGTTCCCCATAAAACCAACTGTTAAGCATTAGGATCCAGATCAGAAATTCTTTTGTTTCTTCTGCTCTATCTAAATCTTCAGTAGGGCAATATAGATGCAGAGTTAGATAGAGAGAAAAAGAGAGAGAGAGAGAGAGAGAGAGAGAGAGAGAGAGAGAGAGAGAGAGAGAGAGAGAGAGAGAGAGAGAGAGAGGTATGAGGTAAAGGGGGCCTGGTCCTGATTACACCCTTCTTGTCACTGTAACCAGAGTCCCCAGGAGAGTCTTAGAAGGGGTGCTAATCAGTTCTGTAATTTCACAGGACTGCTCCTGCTTCTGTGTGAGGTGGACTGTGCGCAGAGATAGAAGCTGGGGCCATTAGCTAGTGCTACAACACTTTGTAAAGCTTCTCCAGTTTATTTGGACATTACCAATTCCCCCAAGTATAGTAACTTGGTTTCTAGAAACAACAAAATTGCTTCTCTAGATTCCTGCCTTTCTGCCCCATGGAACCACAGGAATGGTCAATTCATTATTCAATGCTTGCCCCTGGCAGTGGCAAGTTATGTGTCCCAAATAGAAATTTCTCATTTTAAGGCCCCATGCTTTGCTTGGCTTATAATTAGATGGTGAGCCCTGATTCCTGTAGAGTCCTCTCTCCCTCTGTGGGATTCAGCCAAATGTAAGGGTGTATAGTGTCTTTTTAAAAGATAAAAAAGTAGTTTGTTAATTTGTATGGCTCTGGCAGATCTTCTGAGAAGACATCCATATCAGGCTCCTGCCAGTAAGCACTTCTTGGCACCAGCAACAGTGACTGGGTTTGGTGGTTGCATATGGGATGGATCCCCAGGTGAGGCAGTCTCTGGATAATTATTTCTTCAGTCCCTGCTCCTCTATTTGTCCCTGTATTTACTCCCATGAGTATTTTGGATGGAACTAGGGAATATCGGGAGTGAGGTAACCCAGTCACAAAAGAACACACATGCTTTTCACTCACTGATAAGCAGATACTAGCCAATGCTCGAATACCCAAGAAACAATTCATAGACTTTATGAAACTTAAAAAGAAGGAAGGCCAGAATGTGGATGCCTCAGTCTATAGTGTCTTAAATCCCACATTTCTTGTCTATTTTTTCTTCTCCCTAAACTTTGTGAAATACTGAAGGCATAATTACAGACATAACCATCCACTGCCAAATACAATGGAAACCTATGAAATTAAGCCAATAGAGTCATTTCTTTTTGCAGTGCTGGGGGCTGGTACTCTGGGGACCGTGCGCATGCCAGGCAACTGCTGCTCCACTGAGCTAATGCACTCCAGGAAAAAGCTTGGTCCTGGGAGGAGAAATAAGTCCCTGGAGTTCATTATTACATCATTTCTTTCTCAAACAGCAAGAAACATAATGGTACAGAGGCAAATGAGAACCATTGTTACTTCAATAACGAAACAATTTCAATTACGAGAGAGGATGGTTTCCTTATGGAGGGGTCAACCTCTTATGAGAATTTCCTCAGAAGATAACATCATCCACTGCATTTTGGTCAGAGCCTTACTGTGTTGTATTGCAGGCAAAGTGAAAGTTGCTGCTTCCATGTGGTACCTGGAAATTAAAGGACTTTGAGGTTTGAATCCACAGACCCATGCCCTGGTGTGGCAGTGACACACCCCCCTGCAACTATCCCATGCTGTGGCCTCTCTCTCCAGCTTTTTGGATTGCCCTGGTGCATTGCACCTGTTTGGGTAACCACCTTTGACAGCATGTCTTGGGACACCTTCCAGTTAGTTCACAGAGGTGCCACAATGCAAGTGTAGCAGCCTTAGACTCTCACAGTTACTTGGGAAACAACAAACTCCATTAAGAGGGCAGATGACAAATCAGTCAATAAAAATAAAATAAAGCGCTGTCTGGCATGCACCTTGTTTTGTGCAGCCGCTGTGTGCATCATGCTCTCATTAGGATTCAGAAGCTCCAAGTGAATGTGCATAAATCATCCGATAAGAAGCTGTGTGAGCAAAGTCCCCGGGAGGTTTAGTGCTATCTGCTCCACTGCATGGGCAGAGGGAGAGGCTGAGATGGTAGGCTGACAAAGTCTTTCTAGCAACATTGAAGGTCTGCAGGTAGCAAGAGCTTGTGTGGTCAGAGAAGTGTTCCCTGGACAAGCCACTTGGCCTAACATTAGAAGACCAGAAAGGAAAGATCTGTTCCTGAATGGGGCACAGATGTTCACATAGAGGCTTGTTACCGTGGTAGTTGGTTTAGCAGCCCAGTGACTGATATATTCTTGCAGAGCAGGCAGTTATGTAGTATAGAGCAAGAGCAGCTGACACTCAACCTGTCTCTATAACTGCTTGTCTTGTCTCTGGGTTACCTGCAATAAATATGGAGTGAACCCCCAGAATCAGTGATCCCCCTCATTCCTGTGCCTGCATATCTCTGCTGCAGGATTTCAATCATTTATAGGATAGTCAGAAAGTGGAAGGAGTATATGTCCCTGGGCACAGTCCTCAACTAAGGGAGTGCTATCCCAGGACACATGGCACATTCTCTGCTTTCAATGACAGTGGAGTTCTGAGCTTTATTCTTTGCAGTCTTTCATCAGGTCCCTGGCAGAAGTGAACACCAATCGTCCATCAACTCTGAATTGCTTAGGGCTGTTGCAACAAGACTCTGCCGACTGATATCGTCAAGGAGAGAAATTGATTTTCCCACAGTCCTAGGATCTAGAAGTCTGAGACCAAAGTGTTAAGAAGGTCACTTTCTTCTGAGATTCTGTCTTTAATTTGAAGCTGGCTATACTTCCCCTATTTCCATAGGGTTTTTTTTTTTTTTTTTTTTTTTTTTTTTTTTTTTTTTTTTTTTTTTTTTTTTTTTTGGCCTGTCCTGATATGATACTGCCTGTCCTAATATGATACTGCCACTTAGAATGAAGCAGAACCTGCTCATGCCTCAGTGGCTTCTTTGGTTCCATCTTCAAATATATTTATTGCAGCTAGAAACATTAACATGCAAATTTTGGGAGACAGTCAATCTATACTGGGTCTACCTTTTTTTTCCTATTTATCTCCTTGCCTTACTGTCCCAATTCCATTGCTGTATCTGTACATCTCTTCCAAAATTAGCTAAATAAATGGAAGATTCTGGCTTAAGTCATCTCTAGAGGAACCAGGGAAGACATTAGGATGTGGTAGGCATCTGGAGAATAAAGACTCACTTAATGACAGAACAGGGTAGCTCAATCAGTAAAGTGCTTGCTTTGCAAGAGTGGGGACTTGTATTCAATGCCCAGAATTTAAGTTTGTATTCAAATGTATTTTAGAAAACTAGCAAACATTTAGCCTGTTGTGTAAAACATTCTTACAGCTCAGATCTTTCCTGGCCATTTGTAGTATTATACAGAGTCTTATACATTTGTGACCAGATATAGTTGACCAATCTTGTCTTCTCTCTCTTCCTCTGTCCCACTGTATGTGTGTGTACACTCATGTGTGCACGTGTGCCCTTGAGTATGTGTATGCATGTGTGTGCATGCATAAACACTTCCCTTCCTTTCTCTTTTTCTGTGTAATTTACACAGGAGAATTGCCTTTAAAGTATTAGAAATATTCACTATTTAAAACTAAATGAGAAAAAAGAAACAAGGCTTAAATAGGATCTAAAATTTTACCATGATAAATTTTACCCAGCATTTTACATTTGAATAAGGGCTTGGACATCCCCAGAAATACTGGGCCTTGTGGTGGTGGGAAGGGATGAGAGTGATTCCACTCCCTCAGCAAATCCCTGCCAATTTTTTCCACTGGAGGGCGATACAGTTACAGAAACAAACAAGAGTTTTGTGTTGTCTTGTTTTTTCCTCAAACTTCTGAATGAGAAGGCCTGCTGTATTCAGACTCGTCTTTACCATTGAGATTTTGACAACCTTTCTGGGCTGCAGGGTGTTTTCCACCATTGGTGGCTGTGTTCAGGATGCTGGAACTGATGAGACTGAATTTGTATCTCATTGGATCACAAGAGGAAGGTGAGTTTTAGATGCTGTGAAGACTAGTACTGATGTTCCCCACATGGCCTCTACACTCCGGTTGGCTGCAGTGCTGTGAGAAGGGCACTGGACTTCAAGAGTATAAGTCTGTTCCAATCCTGCCTCTAATCCTTTCTGGAACTTTGAGTTTAAACAAATATTTCAGAACTTGTTGCCCAGTCCGTGAAACATGGATACAGCCCATGCAGATGTTTGACAAATGTAAGACTTATGGCTTTGGGAATTTTCGGAAACTAAAAAAGGCATGAGGGAGAAAAGTTGTTTTTTAAATGGATGTTTTTGCTTGTTTATGTGCTGTAAAAAGCCCTGCCTGACATTCAACAATGGGTTTCCAAATGTTGGAACTACTCTTCAATGAAACATTAACTTATTTGAATTAAATGATCTCTCCTTTAATGAGATACATATCCTTCTGGAAAGGCACAGACAGAGCTACTCTATGTCATCCATAATTTATCCTGTTATATCTGGGAACTGGCATTTTGTCTGAGTATCAGGGTGATGGTATTTTTACATGGGAGAAGTAACATTTATCAGATTTTCTTACACGTATGTTCCCATGTACATGCACATGCTTATGTCATGGCTCACATGTGGAAATCAAAGGACAACTTTCAGAACATATTATAGAATATTCCATCATTATGAAAACTTGGGGAATTCTACTCTAATACTTTCCTCTCTACTCACATTCAGTTTAAAATATTTAAATTTGCTTTTCAACAATAAAAGAGAGGTTTAAATATTTGTTCTGTCTTTGGATCATTTGACATAAGAAATGGCTGGAGTTCCCCAAAACTTACTCCCATTCTCAATTCAGTTCCTCGTGTGGATTACAATAAGATCTGAAGCCACAACCGGGACTTCTAGCTACTTATATGTCTTCAGATGCAGGAAAACCATGAGAATTTACAGAGATGCAAGAGCCTGAACATTAATTTACCCTACATCATTTCTTAGAATGTTATTTGGGGCTATGCTTCAAGAAAATGGAAGTGAACACTAGCAAGGCTTTGCACCAGCATTCTTTTATCTCTTTCCCTTGCAGGCTTGCACTTGTCTTCTTTCCTTGAAACTTAGTTACGTGACTCCCTTAGGTAAATGTTACACATGTCCATTGCTAGTGGAATTATTTTTCAGTAGTGAAAAATTGGCTAAGTTCACACTATGTCTGTCAAGCAGTAGGCTTCAAAATAGCCTCAGCCCTAGTCCAAAGATTAACTAAGGGCTTCGCCAACCACTTGGAAGTAGACACAGACCTGAAAAGAGAAATGAACTTGCTGTTCCAAGTCATTGAAGCTGTGGGTCACTTAGCCTAATACTCCCTGTTCTGACCAACATAGAGAGAATTAAGGAAAAGAAAGAAAAGCACATTCCCCAGAAAATAGTTGAGAAGAAGCAATGCTTACAGCAAAGATGCAAGTTGGTTGCTGAATATAATCAACTCAAAGAAGTAATTCAAACCTCCAGGAAGTTGTTAGAACAACTGAAGTTAGTAGAGATGTGAAGGAAAAAGAAAACATGATGAGAGAATATACATAATGAGTAAAGGTGAGAGCATTTAGGAAAGCAATATTTTAAATAATATGATAGCACCCAAACTCTCTTCTAATGAGTAACTTTCCAAAGTAACAGACATATAGATACAGCATATGAGAAATTTTCAGAGAATGAATATGTATATGTTGAAAGATATGTGTATGTGTTCTCTACTCAAAGTGTGAATACATTTTGAAATAATCATTTATTTATTTTATAAATTTGTGTGAGTGCCTGATGGATTTATTAGCATCAGTGATACATCAAGTACCTTTAGAGGCCAGATGAGGTACCAGATGATCTGCAACTAGAGTTATGGATGTTAATGAGTCACCAACACTGGTGCTGAGAACCAGAACTAAACCTTCTGTAAAAGTAGTGAGCATGCTTAATCAGAGTTTGTTCTGAAGGAGGGAGGTGAAAGGAAGACATGGGAAGAGAAAGAGAGACTTTCATATGTAAAACTGACTTTAGGGTTATGGAATAATAGAACGCGAAGGTCTCCCATATCTGATACTTAAAAAGCTGGAAATCCAAGAGAATAACTGGTATTTATTCAGTCTAATTATGAAAGTCTAAGAGTAAGGGGAACCAGAGTTCTAGTCTAAAGGTAGAAAAAATAAAAATAAGTAGACAGACTGAATTATCTCTTGGTGGTCTTTTGGGCTCTCTAAGCTCTCAGTGGATTGAGCAATGTACACCCAGGTTAGGAAGACCAATCTGCTAGACTCAATATGCTGCTTAATACTTTAATCTCTCAAAACAAAAAAACAAAAAACCAAAAATACTGTCTTAGAAACCTGGAAAGAATGACAGTCTAAATGTATCAGGGAACCTCTATGACTCAGTCACAGTGACACAAAAGGGAGCCCTTCTTCATGCATTATACATATGCAAATACATTATACAAGGAAGAAAACACAAAGTCAATGTGATCTAACTCAGCCGTGTCAAGTAAAAGCAGTATGTGACAAACGTTCTGGTAGGAGAAAAAGAGGTGTGCTGAAGGTTAGGTGGATGCTTGTGTCCTCACTGCTGAAGCCCTGGAGCAGCCACCAAAGATGGTCAAGGTACCAGCATGCTATTCTCAAGTATGGCATGATAACTTGAAGAACTAGGGCACTAACACTGCTCAATGTGAATCTGAGTACATGATAAACACTTGCCAAATGTCACATGTCAGTAGCATCATTCCACTGGTAGGGGACAAACCACTTCTGTTCTTGCATAGCTCAAGAGTGTTAAGGAAGGAAGGGGGAAAATGAACATTCAGATATGTGGTAGAGTGACCGGCCCCTGAGAAGAGCAGTGTCCCATGCTGCTGAAGGGCTGTCACTCCAGTGATCACACAGTGATAATCCTCATCATCTAACTTCAATCTACTTTGACATCTAGAAGATAAATAACTATAACCTTTGCTTGTCTTTTCTTTCTGGATTTTTGAGGCATGGTCTTACTATGTAGCTCAGGTTGACCTCAAATTTCTACCCTAGCATCTTCAGTACTAGAGTTAATGGCATGCACCACCTTACTCACCTGAACAGTATTTATTGAGTATGCCTTTACATATACTTAATGTTTGTGAGACCTATAGAAACTACCTCTTCTCTTGATTATATATTTGCAACTTTTCTGATATTGTAAGCATTGGAAAGTACATTTTCAGTATTATTTAAAATGTAGGCACTGCTAAAGCATTTGGAAATTTATAACAGAAAAAGTGAGGTCCAGCCCCTGTTGGAAAGTCTTCAAAATTTTTTGGCTTTTCCATAATTTCTCATCTCTGCTTGAGTATATGCTGATGCTTTTAAAGCCAGAAGGCAGTTGCTTTTCATTGGCTTCTGATCTATGCACTTTAAAAAATACCATGACATTTTGTGTCTGAGACAAAAGTCAAATGCCAAAAACAAAAATCACCTCCAACAGTGTGAATATTAAAAACTTAATTTAGAAATGCAAACAAGATCACCTGGTAAGATGCCACCACTGTTACCTAGTTTGCAGAAATCTCTTTGTGCTGTTCTGCAAATATGTTATTGTTCCTTCCTATAACTTGAGAAAGCTGTTTCAGAAAGAAGCCACTAATGGTAGGTCTTCCTATCTAATTGTTTGGTTCCTGTCTTAGTTGGAGTATTGCTGTGAAGGGACACTATGACCATGGTCACTCTTATAAAGAAAAGCATTAATTAGAATTGGCCTACAGTTTAGAGGTTTAGTCCATTGCCATCAAGGTGGGAAGCATGATAGCCCACAGACAGATATGGTGCTAGAGAGGTATCTGAGAATTCTACATCCAGATCAGTGGACAGCAGGAAGAGAGTGACATTAGGCCTGGCTTGAACTTCTGAAACTTCATAGCTCATGCCCCCCTAACACACTTTCTCCAACAAGACCAAACCCTCCAATAATGCCATTCTTTATGAGGTTATGGGGAGGCATTTTCATCTAAATGACCACAGTGTCCTTGCAGTGATGCTTTCTAAATTTAGTAAGGGGTGAGAAAACAGATATGACTTCAGAGAGAATATCATGTTGTATACACTATTCAGGTTGTGTGATACACCTGGATTATTAGTCAAGTCCTTGGGAATTAGTCACACTGTTCATTCTACATTATGTCTCTTTGGGGGTGATTGTTCTTGGCACAGTTTCCCTCATTTCTAATATATATACATAGATGCTTTACAAGAAGGATGGGTTTGTTTGATTGTCCTAAAAACATTTAAAATGATACTGTTAGAAGTTTCAGAATGACAGAGTCTCAAATCTCAATCAAGTTGCCAACATTGAAGAAGTGTAAAAAAAGTTAAAATGGGGTTTTAATCTTCCATAGTGACATTAAGCTAGCAATAATTAGAGATGAGAGTGTTGACAAATTCCATTCCCCTCCTGAAAAGATGGGTCACATGAAGGTAACAGAGATAAGCATTAGAGTGAAGAAGGGAACCTACTCTAGTGCCTAAGTCCTTGCCATAAAAAAGGTAACTCTGCCATCTCCCTTGCATTAGATGATTCAAATTACTTGCTTTTCACTTTTTTATTATGTGCTAAGAATGGGAGCCCTTACCATACCTGTCAATGATCAGAAGTGCCGCATGTAAATATGTCTGTCTCATTCTTTCTTTACTGTCAAGGACATTTGGCTTTTTGCCCTACCTTTGGTTTAGTGAGACACAATTAGTTCTGATTTAGAGGTGGTAGGCGATTACCAAAGATAGATAAATATGTATTTGGGGGTCCACATGACCAGCATGGTTTAACATTCACTACATGGTTTTATGGCCATCAGCCCCCTCTGTTATTTCAGAAAGGCTTCCCTTCTACTACTAGGAGGTCATTTCCTAGGGCTTCCATCTTTTCAGTCATATTGGTTGCCTGTCTGGGAGCTCCAAGAGGATGACTTCTTTCAGGTAACTCCCAGAAGTGTTTTCCATCTCAGAGTTCAAGGCTGATTTGCTGAATTACTTTGCCACCAACTAAGAATGCTGAGGCCTACTTCTGAATCCAGAATGGCTATGTACACTGTGTGGCCAGGACACTGGCAACCTCAGACTATACCTCATGCTGCCAGCAAGTCATTCTTATCTTTGCCAGGAATGGCAGATTCCTGTCCCTGTGCACTGCCAGCCTCTGGCTCACTCTTCTTGTGTCTTGTTCATGCTGCCCCATGCCAGGCTTTATCCGGAAGGCAAGTGTTTGTTTCTGGTTTTATCCTTGGTTCTTGCTCACAGCCTATGCACATGAGAAACCTGGCTAAAGTTCAGAAGAATTAGTAGATCAGAGCACCATGTAGTGTCTGTCCAGCCCTTTACAATTCCCAAGTGTATACTCTGACAGTTCCTTAGACTGCCATAGATCTCACCAGTGTCATCTTCCTTTCTGCTTTTCTCTCCTTCATGTTTTTTTCAAATTCCCCATATTGCATTTGTCTTTCTCTGAAGATCATTTTGTCCTGTCCAATTTTGATCTTCTGTCTTGGAAGACCTCACCTTTCATAAATGCTGCACATTCTCAAAAGACTCCGCAATCCAAAGTCAGCATTTCTTAGGGTTTGAATATAAAATTTCAGCCAAAGGCTTGTACTTTTGAATTCTTGGTACTAATTTGATGGCACTGATTTTAAAGGTTGTGGAACGTTGGGGACATGGAGCCTAAGTGGCAGATGTAGACTACCTGGATGAGCACCAAGTGACAGGTCAAGCTGTTACGTCATCTCTGCTTCACAGTCAACACCATGTGAGAAACTGCCATTGTGAGGAACTGAACTGGTTCAGCCATGATGGACTTCAGTTGTTTCACCTGCAAGCCAAAGTAGAATTTTGTTATACTTTAAGTTTTGTCTGTCAGATATTATCACAGCAAAGAAAAAGAAAAAGCTAACAAATACAGTTCCGTTTTAGTTAGAATACAGGTATCCACTGTTCTACGAATAATTTCTATTATTTCACTGACAGGTATTTTATTTGATACTGTAATTTTCTCTCTGTCCCTCTCTCTCCTTCTCTCTGTCTCTGTGATGTGTGTCCCTGTATAATATACATCTGTACATAACGACAAAGGATCTACATGTGAATGTGTATTTATAGATACATATACAGGTATTACACACATATACACAGACATATATATGTATGAATATCTTATGTACTATGACTTGGTTTGATTAAAGTATTTATTTATACATATATATATATATAATGTATATATAGTAAACTCTAATTCTTTATTTAGCTACTTCTCTCAGAGATTTTAGCATGTGTAAACTATATCTATATATATGTGTGTGTGTGTGCATGTGTGTGTGTGTGTGTGTGTGTATGTATTGTATATGTATTAGTTCATAGGTAATATATATATATATATATATATCACATTACTTATGTTTATATATCAAAGGTATTTGATTGCTAAATATTTGTGTAAATTTTCCCATTCATATATATTAGTATATATATTTTATATTAGTAAAAAATATATATATGTATGTTTCTGTGCATACTTGTTAAGGCATGTTTCAGTTTGTTAAAGATTCATATTCATTTGTACATTTGTGTATTATTATATATGGATATATATATATATATATACATACATATACGCAGGTGTGTGTGTATGTATGTGCATGTATTTGTATCTGGGTGTGTGATATTTCTGTGTATATATGGTAAAGCACATATTCAATTGCTAAGAGTTTGATATTAATTTGTACATTTATTTGAATATTTTATGATTCTGTTCGCCTGTGAGTGGCATCTATGCTTTTATGGTGGCTGTAAAATGTCACATCATTATAGAATTATCTTGATGTCTGAAAGATAATAAAGTTTCTATTTTGGTCTCCAAGAAGAAATTTTGAGTCAACTTGCCCTTTGTGAACCTGTTAGAGCATCACTCAATGCTGAGGTAGAAAAGCTGGCTCTCTGTTCCAGTGTCCTTGTGGAGTACGAAGGACTCTTCATGTGTGTCACTGGTCTGTTCTCAGAGGTCAGCTACAAATGTATTTAATTTCATGGCCAGCTGGAGTAAGGTTTTTTGAGGTTTTATGAACATGACTGAAAGTTCACAGAGTCACCTGATAGCATGATAAAATTGTAGAGGATAATAAGGTTTTGGGTATGATATTCATTTTCACAGCCTGTGACATCTGAAGAAGATTACCTAGATGAATCTGGTATGTGTGGTTGAAAATTCATCAATTTCTTTATCATCAAATAGATGAGTAATAAACACAAATAAACTAAAATATGATGAATTATTTTAAAACTAAGTGAAAGCCTTTAAAATAGGCCCTTTTCTCAATTTGATTTGATCTCTGAGAATTCCATTTTCTGTCTTTATAAAAACATTATCTTTCCCATTGATAAAGCAGAGTGAAGAGGATCCATTTAGGTGTAAATCATCCAAACAAGCTTGTTTTGTGGCCTTGGCAATGCAGCTCTGCTTTTCACAACTCTAACCCTATAAGGCTTACCCTGTGATTTCCATTCAGTCCTGATGGCAACGAGGCTGAACAAAGCTAGGCAGCTGCAGTATAGAGGTTTGGGAAATGTAGCTTGTAGAGACCGGTTGTACTGACAGAGTACAGAATACAGTCAGTGAGCAAGCTGCCAATTACTTCGCCTCTAATTGTTGCCTCAATTTCTGATTTTGCTTCATATTAAACAACAAACAAAGCCCAAACATAAAATTCTTCCCAAAATTTGTTCCTCTCTGAGATTCTTGCAATGAAACTTTTCCCAGGGAGTTAATACTCAGTGCTGCTCTTTAAAGAAAGCATGCCAGTGGTGATTGCAACTAAAGAGCAAGAGCTAGGACCCTGAACAATTGGTCTGCAGTATGAATAATTTTGATGCAAGTCCTGGATAACAGTACATAGAAACTCCTCCTTGGCAGGATATTTTAGATCTAGAGCTAGATAGAGGAGTATTGCCTACGGGGCTAAGGGTAATGGCTCTGAAGAACACATAGAGCTTCTGCAACTAGTATTCACTTTTCTTGAAATCACCTAGAATATAGCTTTACAGAATAATAGCAGTGATGTCAGTCAGAAGAGTTGCTCACTAGTATTAGCAGTCATATTCAATCTCACAGTGTTGAAGTCTAGTTGAGGACCCATTGCATATTCTCAGGAGCCTTACTCAAGGAAGCCAGAAATTGAGCCTTAACTACTGTTACTATTATTATTAGTGGTCGTCAGTGACATCAGAGAGAAAATATCTAACCTCTGCCTCGGCAAGGCAATGAAGACTTCTCAGGATTTCAAGTCCAATTGAATGGAACTGTTCCAAGCAGCACAGAGAAAGGCTGTATAGTTGGAGATGACAAAGCTATTGAGAAAAAGATGGAAATGTCTCTAAATAAATTTTCAGCTTTAGAAATTTTGAGCTTATTGCTAATCCTAGTTTTATGAAACGGTAATGAAGTTGTCAGGTCAAGCACAGACATCACAGTGCATTTAAGGAAGTTTGAGTTTCAGATAAACAAATTTGTTTTAGTGTATGCCTGCCCCCTGATGTATTTTTCTAGCATCTATTAATTATAGTTTATCATTGACTGTGCTTTGCATACAAATATGTCATCAAAAAGGGGGTGGAGTTATGAATATTTGTGTAGGTGCTCGTTTAGAGGTAGACCAACCAGAAGGTATTTTAAAAATAATTAGATACTCTTAAAATTTTTTTAAACAAGTAACCTGTTCATATCCATCTCCTGTCCACTTTCAAAATTCCCCTGCCATTCCTCCTAAATTCATTTTTCTCCCAACTTCATTTCTCATTTTAATTTCATTTTCATTATTTTTGACCTCATAGTCTACTTAGTGCTGACCATATGCACATGGATGTGAGATCATCTACTTGGTCATTCTAGCAGCTTACTAGCCATCAAATTTCTAATGTAAAGTGCCTGTTTCTCCACCAACATCCATCACCTTCCAATATATCCACTGATAGGGGTGGGTCCTCAGTAGTCTACCCCATCCATGCTGAAATTTTTAATTGACACGACCTTGTGCAAGTCTTGTGCAGGTAACTATGGTTGCTGTGGGTTCATGTATTAGATGTACACAACGCATCCAGAGGACAGTGTTTTACAGACCTCCTCCTCATTCTCTAGATCTTACATTCTTATATCTTCTGTGATGTGCTCTGCTACCTTAGAATGAGCAGCAAGTTTGTATAAATGTTGTGTCTATGGTGAGCACTCTGTTACTCAGTCTCAGCACCAACCATCCTTAGTAACTATCCACTGCAGTAAGAACATTTTTTGACTAAGTTTGAGAGCAACACAAATCTATGAGACACAAAAATATTTGGAGGCCATTTGGCAGCATTACTACTTAGCATAGTAACAGTAATAGATTTTCCCAGGCCTATGACCTCCTTAACTATCGGCTTTGATCTTGTTTACAGAATTAGTCCTGAATTCCCTCTTGTGTAGCAGGCCTTAAGTCTAACCAATGAAGCACAGACTGTCCCTATAAGCACTTCTAAGTTCAACCAATAGAGCATTGGTTACCCTATTAGGAGTCTTGCCACAATTGTACCTGTGGTTCTTAACTGGCAGGATTCTATTTGTTACATGATAAAAAGGAGATGATCAGTACTGGTTAAGACACTGAAGAATGGTCTTTTAGAACAATGGTTAATAAATTTTGAACATAATGGGCAGGCTGATATGCATTCTCATGTTTGAAGTTAATATGGTCTCTAATGACTTAAATATGTACTATGAGACAATGAATGCAATTCTGAAAAAAACACAGCTGCTTCCCAATAAAACTTTATTTATAGCGAAGGACAGAGAACTCATTATCTTGCTTTTCTAAACTCTACTTTTTTTCCAATAAAGATTTTATTGTTTTTGTTATAAAACTGCATTGAGGCTGGCAAGATGTTTCTATGGGTAAAGATACTTACCACACAGCCTAGAGAAATGACTTAAATTCACAGGACCCATATGAAAATTGAAGGAAAGTAATGACTCTATGCAATTGTCCTTTGATCTCCACATGAGCTGTGGGACAGGCATCTTCTCTACTCTGCAAAATAGTAATAAGAAAAATACTTTGTACAAACAACAAAAACCAAGCAACCCAATCAGCAAATAGGCAAGGGCTTAGATATTTCTTCAAAAAAGACATGTAAACGATCAGTAAACCTATTAAGATATATAAAACAATGTGAATAATTGGAGAAATGAAAGAAAAACCCCAACAAAATCTTTCACTACACTCATTAAATTGTTCCTTTTAAAATTAAGAAAAAATGTGTAATGAAGTAAAACAAAAACACAGCTGTTTTTCTGTCTTGATGAAATGGAGATAAATTGAAACCATATCCACTGATGGTGGGCATGTAGAATGAAGTAGCCACTAGGAAATTAGATAATGTTTCCTGAAAGCAGATAAACTCAGACTTACCACCTAACCTGGAAATCCTGCTTCTGAAAGCATATACAAAGAACTGAAAGCCAGGATCCATTAGTTAATTTTAATGTTTTATTCACTATATTTCAATAATATTCATTTCTCTCCCCCTAACATTTTCCAGATCCTTCCCACCTCCTTACTTACCCAACTTTATGTGTTTTCCTTTCTATTTTAAAAGAAAAACAAAACAAAACAAAAACAGCAAATAATGAAGTCCATTTTATCCTATGGGTGTTTGTATATCTATAATTGTAATGACATTATTCACAACAGTCCAAAAGTTAGAAATAAGTTAAATATCTGTAAGCAGTTCAGTGGAAAACTTACACATGCACACATGTACACATGCATACAATTTTTGAGAAAATTCTAATGTTATAAGAAAATAGCTGAAAGTAACCAACTGGAAGGGTAAATAGTTCAGTTCCTGGCTGCTTTCAGGCCCATGATGAACTGGAACATCACAGACTGTGGATAAACGCCGGACAGTGTTCATCTCATGGCAACCAGGAGTCTTCACTCATGTTTATAACACAGCCCCTTTTCTTAAGACCAATAAGCTTAGGAATCCATAAATGGGTTTAGCCATTCATGATGTTAAAGTCCTTACATTCAAATCACCAGTATATGAACATTGTTTCATTGGGAATCATGTCTGCAAAGCATGAGCCTAAAGGGTGCCATTCCAGATAAGTATCATAAAAGAATGGGACTTGACTCAAATTTCAACGGAATTAAAGCCGTGAACATCACATGAATTAACCTTGAAAACACTGTGTTAAATGAAATAAGCCAGTAACAAAAGGACATATGTATGATTCCACTTACCTGATAGACTAAGGAAAATAAGCAGACAGAATTTATACCTACAGCAGAGTAGATATTGTTTGGAGATAATGGAGTAAGGGTTAGAACATTGATTCTTAGTGAGTACAGATATTCAGTCGGGGAAATAAAAAGCATGCTGGAGATGGATTGTGGTAAGATTTGCATGAATGATATTAACTCCATGAGCCACATACTTGAAAATGGGTGAGATATTTTAACTTGTTTATGTTAGAACAAGGCTGCCTGTAAGGGTCACATAATTAACCTGAAATCATGAGGGAGAAAATAATTCCAAATCAGGAACAATTTGTCCAGCTTTGTCCACTTGTAAAAATTCCAATAAATCTACATAGGATTAGACTTGTAAAACTTTCCCTGAACATCCTGCTATCCCAGGAAGCTCTCACCCCCTCCCAATACCAACTTAAACAAAAGATCCAGGAGCCAAAATCATCCAGATGGCTAAAAGCTCTCAAAAGATAAAAATCAACAAAAGCCAGGGCAATATAACAACTCCAAAGCTCAGCTACCCCACTACCACAAGCCCTGGATATTCTAACAGAACTAAAACACAAGAAAAACAAATCTTTTATAGATAGAGGCCTTTAAAGAGGAAACAATAAAAAGACACCTGCTAACAGAATGGATGGGGAAACAGGATCTGTCATTCTGCTGCATACCAGAGCACACCTTAGGAATAAAGATAGACATTACCTCGAAGTAAAAAGCTGGAAAAAAGTTTTCTGAGCAAATGGATGCAAGAAGCAAGCTGGAGTAGTCACTCTACTGATATCTGATAGCATAGACTTTCAACCAAAATTAATCAAAAGAGATCAAGAAGGACACTTTATACTTATCAAAGAAAAAAATCTACCAAGATGATATGTCAATTTTGAGCATCTATGTCTCAAAAACAAGGACACCTCATTTGTAAAACAAACATTGATAAAGCTTAAATTGCTCGTCAATTTCTACAAATTGCTAGTGGGAGACTTCTACACCCCACTCAGACCAATTGACAGGTCATCCAGACACAACTAAACAGAAAGTATGAAACTAGGTCCATTATGAATCAAATGGACCTAGAAAACATCTATAGAATATTTCATGCATCTTGTCAGCACCTTGTGGATTCTTCTCTAAAACTGACCATATCATCAGTCACAAAGCAAACCTCCAGCATATACAAAAAAAAATGATGCCTTGTATCTTATCAGACTACCATGGATTAAAGCTGGGCTTCAACAAAAGAAACACCAGAAAGCCTACACAGTCATGGAATTGAACAATTCTCTACTCAAATTGGAAAATATTAAAGAAATGAATGATTTGTCTAGACCAATATCACTTAACAAATTTAGTCAAGATCAGGTAAACTATTTAAACAGCTCTATAACCCCCAAAGAAAGAGAACCAGTCACTAAAAGTCTCCTAACCAAAAAAAAAAAAAAAAAAACAGGGCCAGATAGATGGTTTTAGTGCAGAATTCTACCAGACTTTCAAAAAGAGCTAATAGTAATACTCTTCAAATTATCTCACAAAATAGAAACAAAAGAAATACTACAAAACTCATTCCATAAGACCACAATAACCATGATATGCAATATATACGAAGATGCAAAAGAAAGAAAAAGAACTTTAGAGTGATTTTTCTTATGAACACTGATGCAAAAAGAATAAAATATTTGCAAACTGAATCCTGGACCACATCAAAGGCATTATTTATTAAGACCATGTAGGCTTCATTCCAGGCATGCAGTGATAATTTAATATATGAAAATCCATCAAGATAATCCACCATCTAAAAAATAAAAGAAAAAAACTATATAGTAATGTCAGATGCTGAAAACCCCTTTGATAAAATCCTACACCCATTCATGTTAAAGGCATTAGAGAATTCAGGGATATAGGGCACATACCAAATCATAATCAAGATCATACACAGTGAGCTAATAACCAACATCAAACTAAATAGAGAAAATCTGAAAGCATTTCCACTAAAATCAGGGACAAGACAAAGCTCCCCACTCTCTCCTCATCTATTTAATATGGTACTTGAAGTTCTAGCCAGAGCAAGAAGATAACTAAATGATATCAAGGGGATACAAATTGGAAAGAAAGAAGTCAAAGTATAGCTATTTGCAGATGATATGGGAGTATATATAAGGGACCAAAAAAATCTACTAGAGAACTCCCAAACCTGACAAACACCTCCATCATAGTAGCTAGATACAAAATTAACTCAAATAAATCAGTACCCCTCCTTTATACAAATGATAAAAATGCCAATAAAGAAATTAAGGAAACAACACTATTAAAAATAGCCATGAATTAAATAAAATATTTTGGTGTCACTCACCAAGGCAAGCAACAGAAAGATCTCTCTGACAATAATTTCAAGTCCCTGAAGAAAGAAATTGGAGGAAATATAAGAATATGGAAAGTTCTTCCATGTTTGTAGATAGGTAGGATAAACATAGTGAAATGGCCATCTGACCAAAATCGATCTAAAGGTTCAATGCAATGCAATTTCCCATTAAAATTCAAACACAATTTTTTATGGAGCTTGAAATACTAATTCTTCCCTTCACATGGAAAAAGAAAGTACCCAGAATAACCAAAATAATTCTGAACAATAAAAGAAGTTCAGGAGGAATTACCATCTCAGAACTTAAGTTGGACTGTGAGCAATAGTGATTGAAAACTTCATGTTGCTGGTACAAAATCAGACACATTGATCAACGGAATTGATTGAAGATCCAGAGATAAACCCTTTGAACTATGAATACTTGATCTTCGACAAAGAAGCAAAAATCATGCAATAGAAAAATGAAAGGTTATTCATCAAATGGTGCTGGACTAACTAGATGTCTACATGTAGAAGAATGAAAATAAATCTATATTTGTCACCCTGCACAAAACTCAAGTTCAAGTGTATCATAAAACCAGATATAATAAATCTTACAGATGAGAAAGTAGGAAACAACCCTGAACACATTGGTACAAATAGAAATTTCCTGAAGAGAACACCAAGACTTGATAAATAGAACCTCATGAAGTTGCTAAGCTTCTGGAAGCCAAAGGGCATTATCAATGGGAAAAAATTGGCTGCCCACAGACTGAGAAAGGACCATCACCAAACCTACATATCTGACAGAGGGTTAATATCCAAAATTTACAAAGAACACAAGAAGTCACATAAGAACAACCAAAATAATCTAATTTCTAAAAAAATGGGGTACAGAGCTGAGATTTCTCAACAGAGGAATCTTGAATGGCTGAGAAGCACTTAAAGAAATGCTTAAATTTCTTAGTCATTTGGAAAATGCAAATCAAAATAACTCTGAGATTCCACCTTACACCCATCAAAATAACTGAGATTAAAATCTCAAGAGATAGCACATTCTGGTGAAGATGTGGAGCAAGAACAACCCATCTTCATTGCTGAGAGCGCAAACTTGTACAACCTGGTTGAAAATTAATTTGGTGTTTTCTCAGAAAAATTGAGATAGTTTTACATTGAGATCCAAGTATATCACTCCTGGGCATATACTCAATAGATGTACCGATATCTCACAAAGACACTTACTCAACTATGTTCATAGCAGCTTTGTCTATAATAGCCAGAAACTGGAAACAACCTAGATGTTCCTCAACTGAAGAATGGATTTTTAAAAAGTGGTACACTAATACAATGAAATGCTATTTAGTTATTAAAAATAAAGATATCATGAATTTTGCAGTCAAATGGATGGAACTTGAGAATAGCATTCTGAGTGAGATAACCCAACCCCAAAATATATGCACGGTATGTACTCACTTATAAGTGATTATTAGCTATAAAATACAGGTACCATGTTACATCCCACAGATCCAAAGAAGCTAATCAAAAAAGACGGCCCAAGGGAGGAGCTTGAATCACATTTAAAAGGGGGATCAAAATAATAATAAGAGGCAGGTGAAGGGAGGGATAGAAGGGGGATGGGGATGGGGAGTCTAAGGATCAGATGTAGAAAAGGACAGGAGATATGGCCAGAAGGCCATGAAAATGAATGGGAATCTGCAACTGAAGGGAGGTGGGAGGCATCTCTAAGAGGAGACAGAAACCTGAGATAAGAGATCACCCAAGAATTAATAGGGGTGACATTAGCTGTGACTCAGATCATTTGGGATATGGAACCTGAAGCAGCCACCTCCTGTAGCCAGGTAGGTACCCCAGTGGAGTGAGAGAGATACTAACTCACCCAGAAAACTTTCAACCTAAAATGTCTCCAGCTTACAAGAAATGCAGACATGGGGGATGGAGCTGAGACTTGTGAAATGCCTAACCAATAACCAGCCTAACTTGACAACAATCCCATGGGCAAGCACCAATTCCTAACACTATTAATGGTACTCTGTTATAGTTACAGACAGGAGCATGTTGTCCTCAGAAAAGCTCCTCTCAGAGACTGACTCAGACAGACACAGACTATCACAGTCGAACACTGAATGGAGCTTGGAGACTCTTATATAAGAATAAGATGGTGGGCCCAAAGGGAACAGGGACTCCACAGAAAGACTAACAGCATCAACTAACCTGTACCTCCGGGGCTCTCAGAGTCTGAACCTAAACCAAATAACATACATATGATGTTCCTAGGTCTCCCCACACATATGTAGCAAATGTACAGCCTTGTTTTCATGTGAATCCAGAACAACTGGAACAGGGACTATTTCAAAAGCCTGTATGTGGGATATGTTCTTTTAGCCAAGGTAGGCTGTCTGGCCTCAGTAGGAGAGGGAGTACCTATGTAGTCTTGCAGAGATTTCAAGTGCCAGGGTAGGGAGAGGCAGCTGAGGAGAATGTGATGGGGAATGGGACAAAGTCTGTGGGAGAGGGTCACCAGGATGGGACAGAACATGTGATATAAATTGAATAAGTATAAATAAATAAATAAATAAATAAATAAATAAATAAATAAATAAATAAATAAAATAGTTGCCAAACTATGCCAATTTAGTCTTCTTAGACAAGTTATACTTCAGAGTGTCTCTCTAGAACTTTTTTTAATATATCGAGTTTCCACATCTGGTTGCAGTGTCTAGACTTAAAATGTATGTCAGGTGCTCGAATAGTGAAGGGTATGGTTGGGAATGTCTTTGACTAGGGTTTTGGATAGTTGAAATTTCCCATGTGTATGGTGTGGTGCTGCACATTTATGTAGACACATGTGAACATAGAAACCAGATGTCAACATCAGGTGCCATTGCTCAAGAGCAATCCTCATTTTTTTGCAGAAGAGTCTTTGGTTGGTCTTGAACCTGCAGATTAAGTTAGGCAGAACAGCCCAGTGAGAGAGCTGCAGTTCTCTGCATTCCTAGCACTGGGATAAGAAGTATATGAACCACACCCATTTTTTCTTAGAGGGATTCTGGAAGTCAACCTCAGGTCTTCATGTTTACACAACAAGCATTTTATACACTGAGCCATCTCCCGAAGCCAAGGAACATTTGAGACATTGGTACAAGGGCATGGCAACAAACCTGTCATTTTGCTTCTTTCCCAAATGCTACTTCTGCTTTTCCCTCACTGTTATCAAGACTCTGTACGGTTTTCTGAATTTATTTTAACTCCAGTCTTATTTTACAGAGGTCTGTGGTTTTCATCATAATGGTAAAATACGAATGGAAAACCAGAATCTGAAAAGAGATATGCTCTCATTCTCTCAATAAGTTCTTTTTCAGTTTTTTATTTTTTTTCATTTTTATTTGATATTTTCTTTATTTACATTTCAAATTCTATCCCCTTTCTCTCCACTCCTACCCCCTGTCCCCCTCCTGTCCCCCTATCCTTGCTCCCATGAAGGTTCTTCCTCTCCCAACCACCCTCTCCCACCTCAGCGCCTCGGTGTTTCCCTACAGTGGAAAAACATTCCTTCACTGGATCAAAGGCCTTTCGACCCATTGATGCCATAAAGTACTTTTTATGCTACATTTAAAAAATTGTTTTGATAACTTTATATACCATGTTTATATCATTTTCATTCCTCTCTCTTTCAGCTCTAAATCCTTCTCTGTCTCTCCTACACCATTAAAAACTAGAAATTTCTTCTTTGTTGTTTTACATAGCACATACACATAGCACACAGAGATACAGGCACATAGACACACACAGACCAACACAGCCACACACATATGAACAAACATATACAGACAACAGACACATACATAGACAAAAGCATACAAGACACAGAGGCAGACACACACACACACTCTTCTGCATCCACTTAATGTTGTTTATGTGTATTAGTTTGAGGCTTACTGCTTTGGAAGAAGCAATTTTTATATTTATTGCCCTAAGTCTTTTACAGTTTGAATATCAAGAATACAAACACTTCCTTGAATCAGGCCTCACCAGATTGATTTTTCTAAGGGTTTGAAGTTATTCAAGACACTTGTGTTTGACCTTGGCCTGTGGAGGTACCATTATGTGAAAATGAGTTTCATTTGTAGTAAATTGTAAAATTATATCTGCTTTTGAGATACACTAGATGTTCAGGCTATTGACAGTTTGATATAGGCTGAGAAAAGCTATTTGGGACTTATTGATGAATTTGTACAAAGTGCTTCTTCCCATTATATAATAATTGATCTATATAAATAATATTGGGGCAGGATACACAGACAGCAAATATACACATGTATCCTGTGTGTGTGATTCTTTGTCCTTCATATGCACTATTTTGCAATAAATCATTTCCAAGATGCATGTTGCAATGATTTTGCCATGCTATTTGAAATGGAAGCTATCCTGGGTAACAGTTCTATTTAAAGGCTTCAGTTCTTTTTTCAATAGTGGAAAAATAAGAATCGATCTGTTGTTTGCTTAGCAGCTTCTCTCAGCTTCTTTCTCTGTTAGCCTTGCTATGCCTTGGTTCAGCCCCAGTCTCCGTCTCTGCTTCCTGCCTGCCCTTTTTACCTGGAGTGTATAATTTTCTAGTGGGGCTGGACCCTGAGTGTCAAGTGTCAAGTGCAAATCTTTCTTATCCTTTCTACACAAATGTCTTCTGTGACTCCCAGAAGTTAGAAGAGTAAAATACCATTTCCTTACCTCTTTAGTCTATCTTTATTTGGATATGATATTTTTATTAATTCACATTTTTATACATATGTACAGTATATTTTATCATTCACTCCTACTCCTCCCAGTAACTCCTACCACTAATACACTAGCCTCCCTCCAGTTCATATCTTATGCTTTATAAAACCCACTAAGTCTGGTAGACACTGCTCATTTATCCATGAGTGTAGAGCCATTTAAAGGAGCTTGCTCTACCTACCTAGACCATATCCCTAGGGAAAACTGATTCTTCTTCCCTTGGCAGCTATCAACTGACAATAGCTCCTCAGCTAAGGTTGAGAGTTTTTGAGTTCCTTCTTATTCTATAAATGTAATATTGAATTTGTAAAACAATCATAGCTAATATAAGTACTGTGGTCTTATCTCCAGAAAACACGGTTTCAACCTCGTCCTCTTCAACCTCTGACTTTTACACTTTTTTCTGTCCCTCCCTCCTCAGAGCTGCAGACTACTCAGCCATAAATGACATATCAGTGTCATAACTCTTATTCCCAAAGCCTAGTCTCTCCTTGTACCACATTTCTATATGCATAATATCACAAGTGCAACCCAATAACCCAGTGCCCCATCTTGGACCATGCTTTAGTTTATTTTGTTTTGATGAACCAAAGATGCCTTCTTTCCTCTCCTTTATATTTGTCTCCCCATCCATACTTCCTACCCCTTTCTTACTTCCCCCTTTCCCCTTCACTTCTTCAAAGCTTGCTAGTTATTTATACATTTTATTTTTCCAGTCAGAGAAAGTATATTCTCACTACTCTTCCATAGATCAGTTGGTAGATCAGAGGACTGTTGGTGAAAATATACATCTAACCTAAAACAGTCATTTTCTTTCAGTCAGTCTTTGTTATCCTTATACTTTTCCACTTGCCTAGGGAGTAAGGCTAAGATTTCAAGACAGAGATGTGAATCCGGGAGACAAGCTTTGGTACAGTGTACATGATGCTGCAGTAAATATTAAATAAAGTGCAGCTGTTTCTCAGGCGTCACCACTCCATGCTGTTCCCCGTTACTCTCTGACCTGGGTGGTCTGCGAGCCATTCCAGCATGGCACCTCACCATACTGCTCTCTGCTATTAGTTCTGCCACCAGTGGGTCATATGAAACTAACATTAATTCATGTCAGTGGCTCTATCCCGTCACTAGGTACTCTTTAACCCGGGCAGTCTGCTAGCAGTTCCAGCATGGCAACTTGCCATGCTACTACCTGGCATTAGTTCCAGCACTGGAAGGCCATATGGAGACACACACACACACACACACACACACACACACACACACACACACACACACACACACACACACATATATATATATATATATATATATATATATATATATATATATTTCCAGCACCATAGGGCCATATAGCACTAACAATATATTTGTCTTAATGGTAGCTGCCCTTTGGTTAGTCTCTCTCTCTCCCAACTGCCTCTCTACCAGCCTGGAATTCTGCTCACGTTCTCTGTTGCCACCCCTAGTCCCAGCGGTGGCTACCCTCTCACAATTCCCTTGGCAGGTGGCTACCATACAAGGCCCACACATACCAATCCTGTGCAGGGCTTGGTGCATCCTGCCACTGCACCTTCTCTTAAATTCAGATGAGTTGCCACATGAAAGAAAGCACTACACAATAGACTCTCACCCAACTGATATGTTATAATTTACCCACCAAGACAAGTCAAATCGTCCTGTACACATCCATCCTTTATAAAATATTTATAACAACCTATATGTATGCAGAGATGCACAGAGAGGAACCTTTACGTCTGATTCCATGTTGCTACTCTCCTCTCATCCCCTTTCTAAAACTTTGTGCCTGCCCATACTTCTCTCTCATGTGATGAAACATGCTTTTACATAGAGGCATATTAACTAATAATAATAGTTGTAATGGATGGTCAAAAATAAATTTCACTACAACTGAGAGAGACATGGAAGTATAATACAAGAACAATCTCATGTTTTTGAAGAAAATGGGGTCACAAGACTTGGTTTCTTGGAGTTTTCTAACAGGCACTCAGAAGTCTCACATGACTCCCATTCTTGTATTGTGTTTCCACAGGAGACTCATGGGTAGCTATGGGAAAAAAAGCATGTTTTGTTTCTTCCAATGAGCTATCTTGAGTGTATTCTCCAGATCTCAGTCCAACTTGACTAATCTCTGAATCTTTAGTGACATATCCAGCATCTTAAATAGCAAGTTTTGCAGTTTGCATTCATCTTATTGAGATTGCACCACATTTGTCTATCCAGGCCAGTGGATGTCAATCTGTGAGTTGTGACCTCTTAGGGGACTGTGCATCAAATAACTATTTCACAGGAATTGCTAATTCCATTAGATAACACAAATATTTGCATGATTTATAGCAGTAGCAAAATTGCAGTTAGAAAATAGCAACAAAAACACTTTTATAGTTGGGATCACCTCAACATGAGAAACTACATTAAAGGGTTGCAACACTGAAGAACTTGAGAACTACTGATCTGGACAATGTTTTTCTTGAGAATAATCACTCTTATTCTCTGACTCATGTTCTCAACAAATCATCATGCAGTACGTTATACAAAGAGGGACAACTGTTTTGAAGAACTGATGTTTCTACTGCTACATACTTATATTTTTATTAACACTCCCTTTCAGCCAGCACCATTTAAAAATATCTCTTAAGGTTATCATCTGATGACTCAAAAGTCTAGATAAAAATATGACTTGTTATGACTGATAAATTAAGGAGACAGTTTTATTGGAGAGATGCCTCTCCTTATCTTGTCAGTCAATAGAGCTGAAGCACTTCCTGCATGCTAAATATATGAAGATGCTCTATAAACACTGCAGCAGAAGATGAAGTGATAATTAACAATTAGGTGATTAATCACCCTGCTCAGCCCAGGGTAGATTTGTTGAGGATGAAAATGGTTTTCTTCTTTTACAGTTGCAAATCTTTAAAACAGATCTCGATTATTCTAAAGAACTTTGAGGTTTTGGGATTAAGAACATACAAACAGGAGAAGTTGCAGGACATGGCATATGGTACAATGAAACAATTATAAATGACTAGTAGCCCCTCCTCAAGAACTGGTTTGCACTGGGTGTAAGGTGGATGCTGGGATCAGTGGACAATGTCATGCTGGACCATGCCTTTCATAGAATTTCAATTAACTAAAGCTTACTATCAGAGAGCAAATTACTACATGATATGTTCTCACCCTGCTCTCTGTGCATTACTGGGAGAAAGAGAGATGCCAGAGTCCCAGTGCTAATAACTGTGTCTGGGTTTCTGTATATCCCACACTGATGAAGGTTGCACTCATTTCAGTCTTATTCAGTTAGCCAACAAACTGAGTGTTGATTCCTTAAGTTAAGAGAGTAAATATAGTTAGTTTTCATTCCTTTTCATTTTCACCAGCATGGAGTTTCCCCTAGAGAATGACTTTACTCACATTTTAATGTAAGAACAGCTCTGATCTTGGTAGAATTCTTGAACCTAGATGGCTAATGCTAAGTCTTTTGAATTTCAAAATAAGAAGGGGATAATTTGTAAATGTGTTCATTTTGTTATTTTAATACCCTCAGAACATTCTGGTAGGTATTATGTCTTCAGTTAACTCACATATCTGTGTCCCCAGAGTGCTTTACATCTGGTATGTATATATGTATTATATGACTGTACATATCAGTAGAGCTGCATAGATGTACAAATAAGTATACATATATACATATGTATGGCAGTAATGAATTGGGTTACCTTGAAACCTCTGTAAATAATCTAGAAAACTCTAATTGATGGGAGAAATTTTATTTCATATTTTCTTTTCAGGTAATTTATATTGGTTTATAAAATATTTAATTCAAGCTGTATTTAAGATAGAGCTGACAATTGCATTTTAAAAAGATATCTTAGACTCATGGATTTAGATTTACAAGTTTCTTCTTAGATCCTGCCTTAAGGGATAATGAGGTCTAGGGTGTAGTCTTACCCAGAGCATCCATTATACAGTCAGCTTTTAAAACTAACATTTTAGCCCTAGAGTTCTACACTTTCAATCATAGCCTTGTGGTCAGATTCTCTAGTTCAGTGCATCTAGCTGAAGGTGGGGGTTGAAAGATAATGGAAGATAATATGACTCATGGAAGATCTCTTCCGACCCACATATTCTCTCCACATCTTATTTTCTCAGCAATGTGGAAATATCAGACAGAGATGAAGACACTGTAGTCTACAAACATGAAACAGAAATTTCTTAGTACATTCATTATCCTACTTATCTGGTGGTCAACATAGAACCCTAAAGATGGAGAGCTTTCAAATGTTTACTTGGTTGTGATCAAAATATACATGAGCCAAACTATTATTTTACAAACATCTCTTAGAAGATGGTAGACCTGAGTTTAAACTCAAGCTGATGAGCTCCTTGTTCCAAATTATTTCCAGCAGACAGAGCTAGCCACATTGACCCTGATACTATTAGGATCAGAGCAGAGGAATAACCTTAGGAGTGAAAGTTCCAGATCCATTTTCAAAGTGGGATTGAAGCAGGAAATGGGGTAATTATTTGAACTGACACTGTTTTATATTAAATGCTACAGTTGGCTCCATGTGGAACATCTGGTTAACATCTCATGCAAAATAAAACTTTCTTCTTGACAATTTTTGGTGCTGAACCTTCCTAGAAAATGCTGGGTGATCTACATCCTTTGAATATTAATGAAACAAATCAGCTCCCAAAATGCCGTACTGTGTCTCAACTCCAGGAACCAACATGATTCATTAGACTCCTGTTGATTAGAAATGTTGAAGGAGATTTTCTTTCTCTTCATTTTAATTAAGCACATTTGACAGCCTTTCTTGATTCCAAATTGGCCAAGACCCTTCTAGTGTGGCACAGTGTAAAATGGCACCCTCTTTTGTGTAGAACTTACAGGTCTATTGGGTTGTATGTCTTCTAAAAGCATCATATTATGCAATCCCTAAATTAGTTTCACATTTTTCTTTGGTTTAGAGAATATAGTACCTGTAAACAATGAACTATAATCATCTCTTTCCCAACTTTTCCCTCTATTTTTCCCATTCCTCTCAATATGCTCACCCCTCAATTTCATGTCTTCTTCTCCCTCCCCCTCCTCTTCCTTCACTTTCTCCACTCCCTCCACTCTTTGTTTCTTTTTTGATACCAGAGTAAGTGCTGCCCATATGTAAACATGTTCAGAGGCACCACTAAAGTGCGGGAAACCTATCAGTGGCCCTATCCTTAATAATGAAGGATACTTCATTCTCTATTGGCTATTAGCTTTCTACAGCTCTTCAATAAAGGCGGAGGCCTGAAGATCATCCCAATAATCTATGCCAGGATTTTGGCTGACTCCATCTTATAGTACTATGTATAACTGAGTAAAATAGCCATGTCATGATCAGAAGGCACAATTTCATTGCATTCATTCCCATAATCCAGACCTTACATTATTTTTTCCATTAGTATTCTTGAGCCTTGTTTTGAGGGAGGCTTTAGTTGGTGTCCCTTTTAGGACAAAGCTCTCAGTCTTTTAGCACGTAGAACAGTTACCATCTATCCATTGACTGCTACTCAGTGCAAAAAAAAGCTTCACTGAGCAAGGTTAAGAGCAGCCTGTATTCATGGATATAAACATAAATATTTAGAAGGCAGTTGAGAATTTCAGATCTGATAGTATAACTCTAGTTATAAAACAAACCATGACTGGGAAGGCTCTAAGGAAGAAGATGCTGTTGCTATTTTAATTCCCAAGTTTTAATGGTATCTGAAGAATTTTTTTCTTATCAGTCGGACATGAGAGTTACAAAAAAAATGTCTCTTACAAAGTTACAAAAGCATAGATGGAGATTGGTCAGTTTGCCCCAAGGAGTCAATGTGTGGTGTAAGTGGGACTTGGGGTTTCCATCAGCTACTACCCAGATGGGCCATATCAAAAAGCTGCATTATTTCATTGGTTCTCAGTTTTTCTTGATGGTTTGATCCATTGAGTCCTTGTGCAAGACTACAGCTGAGAACACAGGACTCAAAGCTGTGAGGACACAGTGAAGGTTTCATTTCTGTCTTTTTTGAGAAACATCATATAAAAACATCTTAGTTTCAAGTTGGGCTTTGTCATGGTCACACATGCCTTCAGAGATTGAATCAGACTGGCATGGGGGATGAACAGGTAGCAAAGCGAGGGGAAGGAAAGAAACTTGTCTTTCCTTTGAGATTCTGACATGTCAGCTTCTCACATGGATAATAAAAGAGCTCCCAGTTTAAGCCACCAGGAGTCTCCTACCTCCAGGGAATATTTATCCCCATAATGTAGATGCTCTAAGCACACAAAGAGTGCCAAGGAACTTTTATATACACACAAGAATTAAGTAGAGAAATGAGTTTGTTACCACAAAGCCTTGTGGGAGCAGAAATCTAAAAGCTTAACTCTTGTCACCACTGACCATGGGGAGACACAGGACCAGCAGGCCATCAATTCACAATATTTATAGAATTACTATTTGTACCAGATAATGAGATACTTGTCTGGGCTAAACCATTTTCTTTCTCTAGGCTTCACTTTATTACTCTTGCCTATGAGTCCATTTACATATAAAAAAGTAAAAATTCTTCCTTAATCACTCATTGACCATGTGAGTGCTATAGGTCAGTTTGCACAGATAAAAATGCAAAGCTGTAGTTTGGATTCTTAAGAAACTTTGGTCCAGTGAAGGCGGATTTTCCCAGTGTAGGGGAATGCCAAGGCACTGAAGTAGAGAGGGTGGTTGGGAGAGGAAGCACCTTCATGGAAGCAAGTGGAGGGGGAGAATGGATGGGAGTTAGGGGAGAGGGGATACCATTTGACATGTAAATACAGAAAATATTCAATAACAATTTTTTAAATTTTTAAAAATTAAAAATAAAACCTTTGAAGTCTAAAAGAAAACTCAAGCATCAGATTCAACATAACTCTGAATTATAATCATTCGACCACCTTACCTTTTCTTCCATCTGAACTTTGTTCCTTTTAACTCCTCTTCCATAGGTCTCATATACATTTTCTCAGTATATATGTGGGTTTTATTTATATATGTTTTTTAAATTAAGAATCTATGTAAAAATGCATTTATTTGCTTTCCCTTGCTGAAACTAAAAATCTTCGAGAAATGTCCAGTAGAGTGTCGGAGAATTTTTACAGAAGTTGAAATTAAGAGGGAAGCTGGTGTCAATAGCAAATGAAGAAAGCCATGGGTGTGCTTACATGCTGACATCTAAACAAAGAAGAGGGTTCCAGGACAGAAGGGAGGCAGAACCTCCTGAGAGCAGTGCTCCTGGCTCTGTCCTCTCACTTAAAGATTTACTCTGCCAAAAGGCTGATTTCAAACAATGGTGTCCTGAAAGTCAGCTAAGTGTGGAGCCCCAAGTGCAGTTTCTCAGTATCTTTGATATGCATGCTTCCATGGTGACTCCTTTTAAGCTTTTAATTTGATGTCACTGAGCAGAGGAAGACTATATGGGTGGACTTGGTTCTGGATAGAAGGAGGAAGAAATCTCAGAATCATTCAGCAAAGAAACTAAAAGTTGCCTGTATCCAGACTTTAGCTGTAGAAGGTATCTATTTCCTAGGAAGGCTTCAGATTCAGCACTCAATGTAGATACATTTCTGAACCAGTCTCTGTATAAACCATTCTCTCTTACCCATACCATCTCTCTAGAATAGTGCACACACAGAGAAAGACTTCGTTCAGAACAAAGCTGCATGTTTCTACTATGTCAAGGATAATTTAGTGTTCCTCAGAACAAAATGGATTAATAGTAAATTGTGTATATCTCCATTTACCTTCATTTTTGAGAGCAGGAATATATATGGTTCTATTTTGGAACACATTTTTCCAGTGTTTCCTGGGGTCATCTTCACTCTAAGTCTTTATTCTATAAATTGTACTTTACTATTATTATCATGTGTATGCATGATGAGGAAGGTATGTCTCATAGGGCATATGTGCAGGAATCTCTTTTCTTCCTCCATCTTTTTATGGGACCCAGAGATTTAATTCAGTTCACCAGACTTGTGGGCAAGTGCCTATACTTGGCCAGTTAACCTTGATGGCCTCATTCTCTGGATTGTAGAACAATATGAGTCCTAGAGAGGATTTCTCAGCACAACTAGAATACAAGTGTTTCTTCTCATCTCCATTTCCAACTTTCTGCTTTAGTTGAGTTGTTTTGTTCTACTTTTTCTTTTATTATTATTCTATCCAAGTATAAACAGTTTTTTGGAAAACTTTCTACTTCTTTATATCCTTCCGGCAAGGCCATAGCTATAATGTGTGTTCCTCCAAATGTGGCACAAAAGAAATAAAACTGTCATAGTTTACATTCTCAGAGGCACATTTGAGCATCCTTGAAAGTGGGCTCCATTTTACAACAAATTTTATAGTTTAATTGCCACTGATATGATCTTTGTATTGTTAATACACATCACTGTTTATTCTACAAATCAACATGGAAACACTGGATCGTCTGGCAATTCAGGTTTTTTGTTCATATTTGTTAAGGGAAAGAATAAATGAGCTCTGTGGCTTCTATGTGATCATATCCACTGAGCTGTGAAATTCGGTGCAATTTCCTAATTAAAACATCACACACATATAGGCACACAAGTGCTTGTTTCCATCTACAAACACAAAGATACCCTTCTAGACATAAGATGCATCTTCACTGTACAATGTAATGTTGCCTCCAGTGATGTCCATCAGCAAAAAAGACTTTAATTGTCACATCCATGTGTCACATAGACTCATCATCTATTTCTATCATTGTAATCCCTGTCTGTATCTTTAGAATTCATTCAAATCTGTGTCTGATAGTGTTTTCTCCACAGGAAAAAATTGTGGGAGGATTTAAAAACAAGGGTCACATTGTTTGTGAGCCTTCAGTCTGTTTCATCTATTATTATCTATTTTATGGTTTCTTGAATGTCAAGGTTCCCAGATGTTTTATTATCAAGATCTGTCTCTTTAGACATATTCTACATTGTCACGTTTCAACTTAGTGTCTACCAGGCAGATCCCAATACAGTATTTTCTAGAATGTAGCAGCACATGTGACCTTACTTACTTTAGAACATTTTATTTTTACAGTTGACATAATTCTTTTTAATTTCTCTCCTTGAGCATACAATTTCTGCGAGGTCATAGTTTTATTCTTCTGCCTAATCTTTTATCACAGGTGCCTGCAAGTAGTGGGAGATATTTAATAATCGTGATGATTGATTAACTGGATACTCACCTTTTCTTTGACAAGTGTCACACATACATTGTAAGCATTCAAATATGACTAGCTTCAGTTATATTAGTATACAAATATGCTGTTTATCAGGACTAGAAAAAATACTGTGGGAGCCATGAAGATAGTTTAGTGGGTGAAGATACTCACTGCTAAGCTTAATGACCTGCATCCTATTTCCAAGATCCATGTGGTAAAAGGAAAGAACCACCTACTAAAACTTGAATGCCAGACTGAGAGTTAATCCTGCATGGAATGCTCCAAACCTGTCTTACTGGATTGACTCCTATTTTGGTAGCCTTGACAATTTTTTATATTGTGATTTTTTTTCCTGGTTAAGTTATAGGTCAACTGTCTCTAGGTGGACCTGTGGAGATTTTGTAACGTGTCAGCATATGTGGTTAGCTGAAGATACCATATGTTTCTAGCTGCCTATGTGAAAAAACAATGAACAAACAAACAAACAAGTTGAATCAAAGGATCTGCTTTTGTCATGTCTGAGCCTGTGAATGCACTCATGAGCTATTAGGTTTTAGAGAGTTTCAATCTTCTAGTATTAATAGCCTTTCAACGTCGAGTTAATGCTGCCACAAGGGCACAGCAAGAAGTTTCTCTCCACATCAAAGGCACATATCTTGATCTTAGACTCCCTGCATTCCAGATCTGTGAGTATTACATTCATGTTTTTTGTAAAGGGCCCAGTATGTGTTACAGCATCCTGTTACAGCAGCCTGAAAGAAACCAAGTTATAAGTTATCATTGGAGAATGATGTGAGTTAAGCAAGTATCTAAAACTGCCAAGGCCACTTGAGAACTGGCTAACACTTAACTTAATTTTTGGAAGTGAATGTAGACAAAAAAAGTCCCAAATTTCTGTGTATGACTCATTAAGGCTAGTTCTGGAAAGAGCTTAGAAGAACAGAGATAAGGATAAAAGTCACATTCTTCTCAGAGAACATAAATGTTCAATGTATACAGTAAATGTAGAAAGTAAACGCCTTCCACCCTTCTCTTCTTCCTTTCCTCCCTCTCTTTCTTCCTTCCTCTCTCTTTCCTTTCATTTGTGAATGATGCAGGTAGGTAGGTGTTTACTGCCAAGGACAACTTTCAGGAGTTCTTTCTATTTTCCCACATGGGTCCTAGGAATCATTTGAAGTCATTGGCTTTCGTAGCCTGGGCTTTTACCCACTGAGCCAGCTCATCATCCAAGTAAAGATATTTTTGATTTTAAGAATCAAGGAGGAACAGTGTTTTGGAAATGAAAGAAAAAATGATACTTATATGAAAGAGGCTGGGAACTCTGTGGCTGAATTTTCCGTGTTCTTGGATTTGTATGAAAGGCAGAAATCCATAGTAATGAACTAGGACATTTGGCAAAGTGTGTGGGTATGGTATTGCCATCATAGGTTCAAAATGCTGTGGTCTTGAAGGGTAAGTTGTTTATAGTAAGATGTCCAGGTCAAGTATGGCCCAAAGCTCCCTTGGATCTCTATTGACTGAACTGTAGTTCAAAGTTTTCTGCTCTCCCCTTTCCAGGTATGCTGCTGCTTTAGAGGGCACAAGTTGTGAACTTTGGGTTATCAAGTGACAGTAGAGAACATACAGACTCTCAGTATAAAGCTGTCTTCACCTAGGTTGTCAGGAAAGTCTCTAAGAGCCTGGGTTCCAAACAAACCTGTCATAGGGGCCAAGTTGCCACAATGAGCCCACTGAGGTATTAACATAATGGGGTGAGATTTTCTATGGGATCCCAGAAAGGTAGAGCCAAGAGTGTGTGCTGCCCAACTAGGACAGCTGCAGAAATTAAATGTAGGAAGTGCTGCATAGTTTATGACAACTTGACATGAGATAGAGTATCAGAGAGGAGGGGCCCTCAATTAAGAAAATAATATTGGCAGTATATCATCCTATAGGACACTTTCATAATGAGTGACCAATGGGAGAAAGCCAAGACCATTGTTGGTGGTCCCAACCCTGGACTGGTAGTCCTGGGCTCTATGAGAAAGCAGACTGAGCAAGACATGTGGAACAGGGAGTAAGCAGCACTCCTCCTTGGCCTCTACATCCAGATTTCTGCCAGTTTAAGCTTCTTGTCCTTACTTCCTTATGGTGAACATATGAAAAGGTAAGTCAACTGACCGCCCCCCCCAGGTTGCTTTTGTTCACGATGTTGTATCATAGCAATAGTAACTAAGACGTAAATATTCAACTATTATTGTTCTCAAGCCCATCTGTATGATGTATGTATACGTTGTCACTTTGACACAACATAAAATCACCTGAGTAGAAAGTTTTAATAGAAATTGTCTACATTGAGTTGACCTGTAGTAGCCCTGGGTTTGTCTATTGGGTTATTTTATTTAAGTAAATTGATATTGGAAGAGCCTCTGTGGGTAGCACTATTTTCTAGGAAGGCAGCCTTGAACTATTTAAGAATACAGAAATTTATCTGAGGGGAAAATAAACCAGGTAAGCAAGAGAGGATGCATGCCTTTGCTTCTGTCTTTGGATGTGGTGCGATTAATTTTTTGAGTTCTTGCTGTTTTGCCTTCTCCTCAGTGAAGGACAGTAACCTAAAATTGCTACATAAGCCTCCTATCACATAAGTTGTCTTGTGTCAGGATATTTTATCACAACAACAGAAATAAAATGAGAACAGAAGGCAATACTCAGTAGCTGAGAATTCCTGGGAAGGATATCAGATCCGTTTAAGAGACAACATTCCAAGAAAATGTCTGTGTATGAAATTGTTCCCCTACAAAAAAAAATAACAAAAAATATCTAATGATACTGAAGTATGTGATGTGAATGCGTTGATCTAGAAGAACTAGTGGGTCTGTGTGAACCGAGGAGGGTATCATGTGCTAGGTGCTGGGTGAGATCTTTACAATCTAGTGCATTTTCTGCTTTTTTATGACTAGAACATCACAATTGATTTTGTCCTACTCTAGTGCATGCATGCATGTGTGTGCATTTACATATGTGCACAAGTAAGTGGAGGTCAGAGATCTCATTCCTCAGGTTATGACTGGCCTGGAATTCACAAAGCAAGATAGGCTTGGTGGCTATTGAGCCTGTGGGTGTACCTATCGTCCCAGATATGAAATTGATTATAAGAATGGTCCACACTACTCAGTGCTCAAGGTTTCAAGTTTTTTTTTTTAATATTGGTTCTAAGCTTGCAAGACATTCACTTTACTAACTGAGACATCTCTGTAGTCCTTGCTGCTAGTTTTAATTAATTAATTACAGAAGCATTCTGAAAGTTAACTCTCAAAGCCATTTGCAACCTTATGAACAGGAGTAGAGCAAGAGAGAACAACAGTTGCCAGATGTTCTTCATTTTACAGATCTAAACAAAGACTCTTTAGCAGTTAACATCTTCACTCAGGTGAGAATACTCTGAGTGGGGTGCTGGTGTCAAATGGCAACTTTGAAAGAAGCAGTGACTTTGGCAAAACTGTTCTCAGCAAGACCATAGGGGTGGGGCAGTCAGTGGATCTCAAGGTCTGACAGTGTCTGAAAGGTGGGATCTAAAGTCACAGAAGATGATTCGATTTTCCCCTTCTTGTTATTGAATGGTGTGTGTGTGTGTGTGTGTGTGTGTGTGTGTGTGTGTGTTTGGTGGGGAAAGGGAATTTCAGATTTCCTAGGCCCTTTGACTCCTTTCTTTTTCAATGGGATTCTTCTGAAATGGGAACTTCTATCCTCTGTTTGTGCGTGGTCCATATTTTAAAATCTGCCTTTACAGGTTCTCAGCTGGAGAGCAACTTAATTCAGGATGAATTATTCTGAAATGCATCTTATGACGTTTAGATAAGACTTCAAACTTTAGACTCTGAAGGTAATACTGAAATGCATTAAAGCAGATTGGGATACAAAAATGGAATGATTCCAACTTGTATGTTCTCTGTGAGAAGCACATTTGAATGGTGAGAGAAGAAAGTTGTGGTTTTAATGTATGTCCTTAAAATCCATGTGCTGCATTTAAGAGGGCAGTAACACTCACCATGTCTCCCAGATAAATGGGATGAGGCTCTCTTTAGACAGTGTCCATGCAGCATTGCTTAACTGGTCCTTTGGCTTTCTATGAGGCTAAGTCCCTCACTGTTAAATACTTGTGGCCCAACCTCATGTGTGACAACCTTCTGATCGATCTATGATATATATTAATTAATCACTCTGTTGCATAATAGTTCAAGACAGATAAAGACGCACCTCCACACTCTCTTTTCTGCCCATGTTTGGGATCCATCTGCTTTTGAGATCAAGACACCCTAGTCTTAACACCCTGTCACCTTCAATGATTCCTTATCAAAATATGGTCCAAAGGCAACTAAACAAACCCAAGGGTTTGGGGTATGGAGTCATTGAAACGCATTTTCTGTCGTATACTCAAAGAACCAGAAATTCTGAGACTCAATCACCAGTGTGCATTGTAAATTCCCTATTCTCCATCTCCTCCAGGACATATATACACAACCCACTAGCTATGGATTGTCTGCAAACACTAGTGTTTACTTACCTTTTTATCTAACTGAAATTTTCTAGATTTGGCCCATAGGATTTCTGTTTCTAAGAATTTTGTTATATGAGTACATCTCTCTTTTCCCAAGCCCTTTATGATAAACACACCAAAAGCATCTCCAAACATTATTTGGATTACAAAATACCAACTTCTATGATTTAAAAAAAAATCCAGCCAGTCTGTCATATGCTTTTAAAGGGCATAAAATAGTCACCTCAGTGATGAGTAAGTGGTATCCATTTCTTTCTAAGTGCTGGCTAATAATGAATAACAGTAATTACCTGGTACCACCCAGAGCCAGTATGATTTATAATTGTATAACAAAAGACATAATTAACACCAAGCTTGCAAACTATTATTGTAATGAGCATTTGATATGAAAGGATCATTATTTTTTAAAAAGGTATGGCAGACGACTTAATGCACCAGTTTGTTTCCGAGGACACGCTGAATGGCTTAATTATCATTGTTCCGAATTAACTTTTGAAATTGGAGTACGGATTGCTGAAAACTGACCTTTCTGCCAAGATAGGGACATGTGGCACCAGACAAAGAGACATCCAAAGGGGAGACTCAATGGGGACATTGTGAGGTGCCTTGAGTTCATCTTGTTGAATCCACTTAACAGTTCCATTTGCAGTTGGTGAGATCAAGTTGCAGAAAGTGCTCAGGTGTGTTAATAGGAACGAAATAGGGGCTTGTTTAATGGATACACAGGGTTCTTCAGCAGCCATTCTTGGTGATTGGCATGGGAAAAGGGTGTTTAATGGATACACAGGGTTCTTCAGCTGCCATTCTTGGTGATTGGCATGGGAAAAGGGACCTTATCATAACTGTAAACTTTCCCCAAGCCTTGCCACTCCAATTAGAAAGATTGTTTCTTTCTCACCCTCTCCTGCCTATTTCCTATATGTGCCTACCTTCACCTTGGCTGTTTTTCCTGTTTTCTGCCTTGAATGCCCTGCCCTGGGTCCTCCTTCCTCTCAAATTTCTACCCACCCTGACAGCCCCAACCCCCAACTTGAATTCACTACCATTGAATCTTAGCCAGGAACACATTTTGCCATCCATTCCAAATGATAATCCAAAGAAGAAATACACCTATGGCTCAAGAATTTTTAAGTTATATTATAAATAAAAGGAAGCAAAATTAGTTTTTACTCCAGTGGGACAGGAAGTCTGAGGCAGAATAATAGACTTTATATTTCCCTATAGGTGAGAATTCTTCAGCATTTCTTTCCATTGGTTATAGTTTTGAAAATTGTATAATGGATTCTACAGGTAGGGCTAACAGGGAGACTAGCCTCAGGCTTTGCACAATGTATAGTTTTTTTTTAAAGGAGCATGCATTTGCTTCTACAAAGCTCAAAGGAGCTCAAACTAACCCTCATGTTTGATCCATAATGTTTTCCACTTCAACTTAGGCAAGTGTGATCCACAGTCATTTTGCTCAGGTGGTCCAATGTTCAATATTAGCATGATGGTGACACCTAAAGCAGGAACCTAGAGTTTCATAAACTGCCCATTAGTTTTTGTCTTTGCAAAGTTGGCCCAAGTCTTCATACATGTGATTAGCACTATGATGGCCGTTCACGTTTGAATCTTTCATGTCTTTCAAAGGCCCACATGCTAAAGCTTTGACTACTCTCTTAGAGCTTTCATTGTTGTGACAAATACCTGATATGAGGTTCTGGGGGCTCAGGTTATGGCCTGTGAAAAGCTATGAAGATGATGGATGAAGTCATGGTGTCAAGAAGCAAGGACAGAGGCAGGACAAATCTTCGAAAATTGTGTTTGGAGCTCAAATGAAGTCAGTGCCTATGCCATTTAGGGGTAGATATTAAAGCATCGCAGCTGTCAACCTGTGACATCATTAGAAGCCAAAGAAACCTTTAGGGATAAGGTTTAATGGAAAAAAAGTTCAGTCACTGTATTTTGTCTTTGAAGAGATTATTAAGATTCTGATGACTTTCTCTTCCTATCCCCCACCTCACCTCTCATGTGCCATGAAGCTATTAGTTCTTCTCCCATGACTATTCAGTATTGTATTCTGGCCCCAAAGAAACAACATATGGTCCATGAACTAACAACACCAAAACCCTGAGCCAAAATAAATCATTCTCTCTAAAAATTGTCTCTGCTCTTTTGTTACAATGACAAAAGCAGAGGGATAGAGTAGATAAAACTAAAGCTGGGGCTGAAGGAATGTAGATAGATGTGTTTTCCTTGGGTTAGATTTATTTTACAAACAATACCTTTGTTTAAAGAGCAAGGCTCAGAGGGATTGAACTTAGTTGCCTAAGGTCAGATTTCATACCCATGCAGTCTAAATTCCCAGCCACTAGCTCACATACTCACAAACTAATTGCTTTGTGTTTGTGAGACCAGTTCTAAACTACAGCCACTACTTAGGGTACATTACAAGTACCAAACAATGATCATTGCCAGTGGAGCATGGTTGGCTAGGTCTGAAATGAAAAGTCAAGTTCCCAGTGAAAAAACAGTTATAATATCAACAGCTTAGCTCCTGCAATATGTTACTGTGTTTGATGTTAGTAACATGATATGATCTCAGAAAACCACAGGGGTTCCCACCTGCATGCCACCTTTACTGAAACAGCTGTAACCTTTTGTCTTCTTTTTCTTCAAAGCCAGAATGTGTTGTCTAAAGCAGGAGGGAGTCTGTTAGAAACAAGGATATGTAATCTCCTTAAACAATATTGCTTCAGCAACTTAGGAGGTCTTGGTAGAAGAGAAAATGGAAGGCAACTTGAATCCTGCTGTCTGCAGCTGTACAAATTATAGATCTCCAGTGTGTAGGCACTAGAACTGGAATGGAGGGCGTGGGTGTGCAGAAAGCTATTGGACATTTAATCACAGTTCTCTGGGGATATACAGGGTAGACCAGGGGAAACATCTGAGCCTGATGACTTATTTCTACAGTGAACTTTTGAGGTAGATTACACAGACATGTATTCCTTTCTTGTTATTTCTCTTCTTTACCAGAGATATTTCTGAGTCTAAAAATCCTTTGAGTGCCCCAGAGAAAGAGACTCCTGTGGTTACCCCCAACCGGGTTCTTGTGACAAGATATCAAGCAACATTTGTGAGTGTCTCATATTCCGGCTTGGCTATGAATAAATATTAATGAAGTTAGAATCTTCTTGAAAGAAGAAAAGTGCCACCCAGTCATGTTACAATACAACTGCAAGGTCTGAGAAATGGGGATGTTGCTCTTCTTGTGACCCTTGGCCACCAAGATGTTAGCATCCTCACAGGTGCTGAACAGACTTCATCATTGGTACCATGCTTAACGTAGATGCAGAGTGATCAGAATGAGTCTGAAATACTCTTCAAATAAGTAAATGTCATACTACTAAGACTCAGAAAATGCTAACAATGACCCCTTTTCAATAAAAGAGAAGTTGACAAACGTGACTTTCCATCCTACTTCAGTCAAAAGCGTCAAATCAGGGACATAAGTGATCTCATCCAAATTCACAGCTAAGTCTCTAGAATACAGGTGTGTCTCACTGCTTGCTTTGAGAAGCATTACACAGTAATAAACTCATATGGTCATTTGCAGTGAGCCATAAAATGTTGTCTGTTCTCTTATACATCAGGAGCAGAGTATCTATATTAGTTACTTCTCTGTTGCCAATCAAAATACCATGACCAAAGCAAGTTAGAGCAGGAAGGCCTTATTCTTACTTAGAGTTCCAAAGAGAGGGAGGACTCTATAATGACAGAGAAGCATGGAATCAGGCAGACAACATAGAACACTGATAGAGCACACCTTTAAGATGGAATTGAAGTAGAGAGATAGAACCTGGGATGATACAGTATCAAGTCTCTAAGCCTGGGTCTGGTGACATATTTCCTCCAACAATCTGCATCTCCCAAAGGTTCCACAATCTTCCCAAATAGCAGAACCCACTGGGGACAAAGTATAAAAATACATGAGCATATGGGGGATATTTCTCATTCAAAACACCACAATAGGCATGATTCAACAGACTGGATAAAAACCACTTTTGTAATGCTCTTATTTTGACAATGTAAAGACATTTTTTGTTCTATTTTCCTAACCAGTACAATATAATAACATTTTATATAATGTGTCTAATCATGTAGAACTGATTTAAACCGATGAAGGATGCCTATCCAAACAATACATTTTATATAAAAAATTGAACATCTGCAGAATTTTAGTAAAGCCCCATCCTGAAACCAATAACTCACAAATACTAAGGGACCACTCTATAAATCCCAAGATGCCTGGGCTCCTCTTACTCAGTTTCTTATCTAATCTCAGCAATATTCAAAAAACCTGATTTGGTACTCCTTGTAGATAACATATTGGTAAAATATAAGAAGAAAATTTTAGTTTATGGTAAGAGACCTTTAACTCTATCTACTCTTCCTTTTTGAAATGGTAGAGAAGACATTAGACTGAAAACTGTTGGTAGCTAGAAGGACTTAGCAGGGATGTTTGGACAGTGCTAGGGGTAGAATGCAAGTCTGTGTATATGCTTGGCAACCCTCTTACCACCGGGCATTTAACAGAAATTTTAAATTTTAACTTTCTTCCTTTTATATTTATTATTAAAAGCTTGTATGCTGGAAATAGATTATTTGGTTCTAACTGTGCATCACCTAAGATACTGGGAGATATTAAGATGTAGATTATATGCATAATAGTACAGTGATGGTGATATTCATAAAGCTGGGACACTGCTGACAGATGTGATAGAGGCTTCCAAAGAATGCCTCTGTGCTATGATGAGAATCTAGCATGGGGAGGGATAGACGCACCCTCTAGATGGCTCCTGCCAATGCCTATTGATGATCTGCCTATATGGATAAGAGGGATTTCCACAGGAACCCTCTGTCTTTTAGTCACTCAAATAATTTTGATCCCTATATCTTGTGTTTCCTCTTAGTTGCTGAAAATAATCCGTGGGAAAAAATGTCAAGTTCATTGTTCCAGTTTTTCTTACATAGCCTTTGTTTTATCACCACAAACCTTCTTTGTGGCTTACTTTCTATCCAGGAGTGAGAGATTACATGACAGTATCTTCCATGGTCCTGTCCACACAGCTACTGAGCTACCTATTTACCAATTGCAGAATGGCTGCTGAATCCTGCCAGAATCTGCACTCTTATGATCCCCTAAAGAACAGACATTTGCTCAAAATTCTTTACATCTTTGGAAAAGACGCTTAGCCCCATAAAGATGAAATAGTGCAGAGACCCAGAGGGGAAATGTCTCTCTGAGTGGTGCCAGTACCAGTTAGACATGCTTCTAAACTCAAAATGGGTACAAGAGTGCTTTTCATCACATAACTCCTAAAAATGGTTCTTAAGTCTTGTTTTCTTCTTTAACTCAAATTATTTTTAGATGTCCAAAAATCTAATATGGCTAAAAGATTGTTTCCAGATTGATTGGGTTCTGATATAAGAGAGCACTAAGACAATTGGGCCCTGGCATAAAGCCTTCCCAGCTGTACTGTTGCTTGCTCAAGGGAAGCTGGGTTCTCTGACTCTTCCACTAGTTGAGGTTAGAGGTAGCTCACCCATACCCTTGGTCTTTCCGATTACTCATAAACATCTTGAAGTCTTGACTTAGTGTTTTGTTTTCTTTTTACTTTGAGGGCTGAGTAATATTTAGATAGAGTTGGGTGAAAGTATTGTGGTGAATGATATGACCTTCTTTTCTGATTGCTTCAACTGATAAATAATACTTTGGCATTGTTACCTTCTATAGATTTTGGTTGACTGGTAAAATAACTCACCCGATGTGACAGAATACAAAACAAACAAACAAAAAAAGAAAAAAAAAAACCCATGAGTTTATTTTGCACACATCAAAACAAACAAACCCAAAGCCACAGCAGCAGCAACAACAACAGCAGTGAGTAGGACAGTAACAGATGAAAGTGCCTGTCTATGGTCTCAGACTATACAGTCCTTGCAACAATCAGTATGACTGGCAGCCTGATCTCAGAAGCTCAGCAAAGTCAGGTCTGGCTATTATTTGGGGTAAGAGCCATGCTAATGAGCATACTCCTTTGGATGGAATCCTGTTTAGGTTATGATGAGCTACATTGCATGTAATTTCCAAGCATTTAATTCCTGTCATAAAGCTGAAGGTAGGTAAAGTGCATCACATTGTGTTTGATTTCATTTAAATGAAATGGTTGGCTTATTAAACAGAGCCATATATTTTCTGTTTGGGGACAATTTCTGGACCATACTCACAACTGAGGACCTATATGCTTTTGGGTCTCTCAGTCATGAACTTCATCTACCAATCCCATTTCACAATCTGAAAACTGTGGACAGCAGCACCTTCTCTTGAGGCCCATGCACCTTTTTTATGGACTCAAGGGAACGTCCCTGAGTAAAGGTTTCTGGATGCTTTTCCAGTTAGGTAATATGGAATATGAGACACAGGGATTAGCCTTCAGCTGGAGTCCTTCTCTTGAGCCTCACTTACTTGTATCTTTAAAGACTCTAATCATATTTACCATTAAAAGCAAAAGTTTGTTTATAAGTTCATCCCATTATAGTTTTTTGAGGATTAGAGTTTTTTAAGATTAAAAAATTATTGGGTTATGTGTTTGTGTATCTGTATGTATAAATATTTCATATATATGAAAGTGCCTACAGATATGAGAAGAGGGAACCAGATTCCTTGGGGCTGGAGTCAGAGGCAGTTGTGAGTCTCTTGCCTTGGATGCTAGGAACTGAACCCAAACCTTCTAGATAAGCAGCAAGTACTCTCAAGGGAAGAACCATCATTCCATCCCTCAACCCCACTACACTGATATTTTATCAGTGACCTACAGGAAGTAAAATGGCCAACTCATTTTGAATGATTCATCTTCATGCAGAAAAGTTCATAGAGATATTTTGTGTTTTTAACAAGCCAAGCTATATGGCCCATCTGTCAAGTATCCTCTCCTTCCATAGCTGTCTACAATGTGTGTCTTTTACACTCGATAGTTTGTGAATATAGGTAAATGAAAAATACCATGGATCACAAATATTGAAGCATGCCAGTAACTTCATTGCCCTAAAATGTCACCTATATTTAACTTACTCTTCCCTTCTTTTTTAGATCTGGCAATCAATAATGTTTTTTCTTAACCAAGACAAATATTTTAATAGCCTCATTTTCCAAAGAAGAATGCAGCCTAGAAGGAATCATCATCTTTGAGACCATATGGTTTGTGACATTACAATGCAGATCTACTGAACCTCCAGAAACTAGACCCTGCAATATGTCTTCCAACATCAGTGAGCTAGCTCCCCACACCAATATCCCAATGTTCTTGTGCTAAATCTAATGAAAAGGGAGAGCTATGCCTTCCATCTATTTCATGGAACAGTAGTCTTCTGTTTTGCCTAGCAAATGAACCAAGAGGAAGAAGGATGGAAGGAAGAAGACCCTGGTAAAAAATAGTCCAGTCTCCTAACTCATCTATTTAGCTAGCACGTGTGTAGTCCCTACTCTGGGCTAGGTACTCTGCTAGGCAAACATATACATTGGTGTTAGTTGCTGAAACTCAGCCATAGCCACATATGGCAATGCAAAGAGCAGCAGCTGGGAGGCTAAATGGTAGGTAAATCCTGGAACTAACATATGCTTCAAACCCTGCCCCAGCCTTTGCTTAGCAAATCAAAACCCAGGCCAAGGGCTTGGAGCTGCCTAAAGATGGATCCTCAGAGGTCTCTAAAAGCTGCTAAGTGAATGTTCCCACTTCCCATCTGTCCCTCTAATCACAGCCTCTGTGCTCCCTTTAGTCACAGCGAGTTCCCACACGGAGGGCATGGGAACAGACAGGACATGCTCTTGCCAGCTCTTTGTTAAATGTGATTCTCTCTGAAGGTTCCTCTCTAGCCTCCAAAGGAACTAGGCTTTGCTGGCTTACACTCAAGTTCCCCACAGCATCTCAACAATGTCATGTGGTCTTCACTAATTGGACCCACCAAACTCATTACCAAAGGAGAGCCGGAGAGTTTAGGCAATTAGTAATGATTTGGCCAGTGTCCACCATCACCAGATGGCCTCTGCAAGTCCCCACATTTTCGGGGAAATGACACAGGGAAGCAGAGCTGATGTCCTGTAAAGAAAAAGAGAGATAGAATGAACATTCTAGATGGGTAGCAAGAAGAAAAGATGACACCAGTGATCAAGCTCATTAGCATGGGAACCATTTATCCTCTAGCAGGGCTAGCAGGCTAGAGGTTAGCTCAGCTACATACTGTCATCTCAGACCCAATAACAGCATGATGGAAAAAAGACTCACATTCTCTCTATTGTATTGAAAAAACAAACAACACTTCCATAGCCCCCCAGGGTCACTCAACAAGGATATTTGAATCTAGGATTCAGTCCCAAACCTATCTATTTCTGAAGCATGGTCTGACCTCAAATAGACCACATTGTGATTGTTTTCAAACATATTTACTTTATTTTAAGGTGTGTGTGTATGTGTGTGTGTGTGTGTGTGTGTGTGTGTGTGTTTGTATGTGTGTGTATGTATTCATGGGAATATACATATGGTTACAGTGCCCACAGAAGCCAGAAGAGAGCATTGGAGCTGAAGTGACAGATACTTTGGAACTGCCTCAATGTGGATACTAGGAATTGAATTTAGAACCTCAGCAAGAGTAACAAAGTGCTCTCAGATACTGTATGTGTTTCTTCAGACTCTGTTTAATAACTTGATAATAATACTAAATTACGATTTTGTTGGCCTAGTTGCCACCTTTTGAATAAATCACACCTCACAGTCATCATTTTATTTATAATAACTCACCTATTCTTAGTGTTAGTTCCTTTCTCCTCAAAAGTCTCAATGAAGATAGAACTTGGTTTTGTTTTTTTTTTTTTCACCTTTTTTATTGTTGTTCCCATATTGCATTGTCAGGTAGATCAATGGAATAGAACTGAAGATCCAGAAATGAACCCACATGCCTATGGTCGCTTAATCTTTGACAAGGTAGCTAAAACCATCAAGTGGAAAAAAGACAGCATTTTCAAGAAATGGTACTGGTTCAACTGGAAGTCTGCATGTAGAAGAATGCAAACTTCTCTATTCTTATCTTCTTGTTGTGTATGGGAAGTCATTCCCTCTGGTTTCCATCCATCAAGACTTCCACACTCTCACCCCTATACTCTGTGAGCCTACATAATCATGTCTGTACTTTCTCCCTCCACTGTGTTGGAATGATGAAGACAGAGATAGCTAGAAGATATGATTGAGACTCCCAAATTTGAGTGAAGAAGTCAGACAAAGATGTGAACATCAGCTTCCTACTTGGCCTGATGCTTTCCAAACTGGCCAGTTTCTATATTCAAAAAAAAAAAAAAAAAAAAAAAAAAAAAAAAAAAAAAAAGAAAGAAAGAAAGAAAGAAAGACAAAGAACAAAAGAAAAAAAGAAAAAAATCCGATTTGTTCATTTTCCAAGGAAAGTTCACACAAATGTCACAAAAGACAATGCATTTTTGAGATGTCTGTCTTAAGCATTTGAAACTGCAAAGCTCATCCCCAATGAAACACTTCTTCCAACAAGGCCATATCCACTCTAACAAGGCTACAGCATCTAATACCACTCCCTAACCATTCAAATACATGAGCCTGTAAGAGTCATTCTTATTGAAACCACCACAGTGCACATATATGAATTAAATAAAGGAATAAATAAATATATAAAGGTATTTTTTAAAAAAGAGAGTATGCCACCATGTGGTTGCTGGGATTTAAACTCAGAACCTCTGGAAGAGCAGTTACTGCTCTTAACCACAGCAAACTAACAGCCAACATCAAACTTAATGGCGAGAAACTTGAAGCAATCCCACTAAAATCAGGGACTCAACAAGGCTGTCCACTCACCCCCTACCTATTCAACATAGTACTGGAAGTCCTGGCTGGAGCAATTAGACAGCAAAAGGAGATCAAGAGGATACACATCGGAAAGAAAGAGATAAAAACATCACTCTTTGCTGATGACATGATAGTGTACTTGAGTGACCCCAAAAATTCCACCAGAGAAATCCTACAGCTGATAAACAAGTTCAGCAAAGTGGCTGGATACAAAATCAACTCAAACAAATCAGTAGCCTTCCTATACTCAAAGGACAAAAATGTAGAGAAAGAAATGAGGGAAAAGGTACCCTTCACAATCATCACAAAAACTATGAAATACCTTGGTGTGACTCTAACTAAGCAAGTGAAGGACCTGTACGACAAGAACTTCAAACCTCTAAAGAAAGAAATTGAGGAGGATCTCAGAAAATGGAAAGATCTCCCATGCTCATGGATTGGAAAGATCAACATCTTAAAAATGGCCATCCTACCAAAAGCAATCTACAGATTCAATGCAATCCCCATCAAAATTCCAACCCTGTTCTTCATGGAATTGGAAAGATCAATGTGCAATTTCATATGGAATAACAAAAGACCTAGAATAGCTAAATCCATCCTCAACAACAAAAAAAAAATATCTGCGGGAATCACTATCCCTGACCTCAAGCTATATTACAAGGCAATTGTGCTTAAAACTGCATGGTACTGGTACAGAAATAGGCATGTGGATCAATGGAATAGAATAGAAGATCCAGAAATGAGCCCTCATGTATATGGTCACCTGATTTTTGACAAAGGAGCAGTAAACATTCAATGGAAAAAGGACAGCCTATTCAACAAATGGTGCTGGTCCAACTGGCACTCAGCATGCAAAAGAATGAAAATAGACCCGTTCTTATCTCCTTGTACAAAGCTCAAGAGTAAGTGGATCAAAGATCTCCACATTAAACCAGATACACTGAAACTATTAGATGAGAAAGTAGGGAAAACCTTAGAACACATAGGCACAGGAGAAAATTTCCCGACCAAAACACCAATGGCTCAAGCTCTAAGGTCAAAGATTAACAAATGGGACTTAATGAGATTGCAAAGTTTCTGTAAGGCTAAGGACTTTGTCAAGAAAACAAAACGGCAGCCAACAGAATGGGAAAAGATCTTTACCAACTCCACATCAGATAGAGGCCTAATATCCAAGGTATACAAGGAACTCAAAAAGCTAGACACCAGAGAATCAAATATCCCTATTAAAAAATGGGGTACAGAGCTAAACAAAACGTTCTCAGTTGAGGAACACTGAATGGCCGAGAAACATCTGAGGAAGTGCTCCACATCCTTAGCCATCAGGGAAATGCTAATCAAAACAACCCTGAGATTCCACCTCACACCACTCAGATTGGCCAAGATCCAAAAATCAGATGACAGCAGATGCTGGTGAGGCTGCGGAGAAAGAGGAACACTTCTCCACTGTTGGTGGGGTTGCAAGCTAATACAACCACTCTGGAAATCTGTCTGGCGATACCTCAGAAAATTGGATATAGTACTACCTGAAGACCCAGCTATTCCACTTCTGGGCATATACCCCAGAGACACTTTAATACACAACAAAGATATATGCACCACAATGTTCATAGCGGCTCTATTTATAATAGCCAGAAGCTGGAAAGAAACCAGATGTCCTTCAGAAGATGAATGGATACAAAAATTGTGGTACATTTACACAATGGAATTCTACTCAGCCACCAGAAACAATGACGTGACCAAATTCTTAAGAAAATGGCTGCTTCTAGAGAATATCATCCTGAGTGAGATAACCCAGTCACAAAAGAAGAGACATAATATGCAGTCACTGATATTGGGATGCTAACCCCAGAGGCTTGCACTGCCCCAGAAACAACTCACAGTCTGTATGAAGTCCAAGAAATAAAGAAAACAAATATATATATATATATATATATATATATATATATATATATATTTACAAAACAAGAAGACTTTGACTATTTCCATGTTGCGTTTTGTTTTGCATGTTCTTTACTCTCATTGTAACTATTAGGTTTTCAATGCATACTGTCAAGCCCTAGAAAAAATCAAGTACTGACTAAAAAATATATTCACATAGTTTTATGTAAAAATTATTTTAATATCTGAAAAAAACAGTACTGACAAAAATGTATAATTTTAAGCAAAAAATGTTTAAAATCTGTACATTTATCTTTGTTTTGTAAAATAAAGTCGTTTAAAAAAAAAGAGAGTGTGCCTCATTACAATGTTTATAATTTTTTAAATTGGTAAAACAGGTGGGACAGATAACACTGCCTATATTTTTGTTCCTGTCATCAACTCCTCCTGTTTTTCACCATTTTCTTTACAGTATAGGTTACCTGGTTCTTCCAGGCTCCAGAAACATCAGAAGACTGCTGTTGGGACTAAATGCTGAGGACCAAGCTTCTATCTCTGCAATATTTTCAGTGGCCCTTAACGTCATAATGGCGTGGCACTGATAATCCACTTGTCTGAGTGTTCATCTGGTTGAGAACTGCAAAGCATCACTTTCTATAAACAGAAAGCTCTTGTGGTCGTTATTCCAATTTCTACAGTTCATCATAGACAGCCTAGTTGGAGAGGTTTGGGGATTTGGGAACAACACCGAGCTCTGACTGTTTGCCCTCTTATGCAACTCCATCAAAATGGAGCCAGTCACAATGCTGGTAGTCTGCCACATAGTCAGATAATAAGACCTTTTTTATTGAAGTTCCTCCCCACCTCACTTCTTAGTTGAGATGCACAATGTATTCCCATCAAATGTAAATGCAGGCAGCATTAAGGGAACCTATAGTCTTTGCCTGGTGCACTAGAAGGGTGAAAAGAGGGATCAGGTGATGGTGATCTCTTTCCTCCCAGATCTCTCATATGGTTCCTAGGTACAGACAGGAAGTAACAATGAGAAAAAAAATGGTATGTACTTGCAAACAGAACTTTGAGGGGGAAAAGCAGGGATGCAGGGCAAGTAGTTGGGATAAAAGGTTCTAGAATCAGGCTATGCATAGCTATGAACCATGTGACCTTGAAGAGGTCATAAGAATTCCTACCCACCCAATTCTTTTGATTGTGAACTTGACACAATGTAGAAGACTCTGGAGGAGAGTCTCAATGAGAAATTATTAAGAGTAGGGTAGCCCATGGTCAAGCCAGTGAGAGGTTTTAGTTTATTAAATTAAAAGAGCCATACTGATACAGATGAGAATGTCTGCAGCTAACCATTGGAATAAGCATAGGGCCCCAACGAAAGAGCTAGAGAAAGGACTGAAAGAGCTAAAGGGGTTTAAAACCCCATAGGAAGAACGAAATTAACCAACCATCCCCACCCCAGAGCTTCCAGGGTCTAAAACACTAACCAATGAGTACGCATGGAGGAACCCATTGCTCCAGCCACATATGTTGTAGAGGATGGCATTGTCTGGTATCAGTAGGAGGAGAATCCCTTGGTCCTGTGAAGGATAATTTTTCCAGTGTAGGGGAATGCCAGGACGATGAGGTGGGAGTGGGTGGGAGTGGAAGCAACTTACTAGAAGCAGGGGGGAGGGGGTTGTGTGAGAAGGGGGAGACGGAATAATATTTGAAATATAAATATATAAAATATCCAATAAAGCCAGATTAAAAGTAAATAAATAAAACAAAAAATTAAAGTAGGTATTTTTAACATAAAAAAAAAGAAAATGCATTTTTTTTTAGATTTTTACACGTGCAATATAATTTGATGTGGCATAAGGATGATAACACAGAGGAAATTTGGGTTACCTTTGGGGGTTCTTAGTGTCATTAAAAATCAACTTAAGAATAGACTCAAATGGACTATCATCCATCTGTGTATATGTGGTTTATAGAATGGATAATACTTAAGGGAACTACCTCAGGGTTAAAGAAGTTTAAGGAATGGGCTGATAGAAATACAACTGGAGAGTGTGTTGTTGAGATAATGATTCCAAACTAGCCTAGAGAAATAAGGTGCTGATGAGGCAGCAGGAAAGTCAATGTTAGCTGTAGAACTGAATGCAGTTGCACAGTCTTCTCAAATTGTGTTACATATACACAGTGGAGTACTACTCAGCTATTAAAATCAATGACTTCATGAAATTCATAGGCAAATGGATGAAAATTGAAGCTATCATCCTGAGTGAGGTAACCCAGTCACAAAAGAACACTCATGGTATGCACTCAGTTATAAGCAGATACTAGCCCCAAAAGCTCGAATACCCAAGAAACCACCCAAAGAACTTAAGAAACTCAAAAAGAAGGAAGATCAGAATGTGGATATCTCAGTCTTTCTTAGAAGGAAGAGCAAAACGTTCATGGGAGGAAATAAAGGAACAAATAGAGGAGCGGGGATTTGACAAAAGGATTATCCAGAGACTGCCTCGCCGGGGATACACCCCATATGCACCCAATAAACCCAACTATTACTGATGCCAAGTAGTGCTTATTGGCAAGAACCTGATATGGATGCCTCCTCAGAGGCTCTGCCAGAGCCATACTGATACAGAGGAGGATGCTTGCAGCTAACTATCAGACTGAACATGAGAACCCCAATAAAGGAACTAGAGAAAGGACTGGAAGGGTCTACAACCCTATGAGAAAAACAAAATTATCAACTAATCAAACCCATTACAGCTCCCAGCACTTAAAACAACAACTAATAAGTTCACATGGAGAGACCCATGGCCCCAGGTGCATATGCAGCAGAGGATAGCATTTTCTGACATCAATGGGAAGAGAGGCCTTTGGTCCAGTAAAGGCTTATTTTCCCAGTGTAGGGGAACACCAAGGTGCTGAGGTGAGAGAGGGTGGTTGGGAGAGGGAACACCTTCATGAAGGCAATGGGAGGGAGAGGGGGGTTGCAGAGAGTATCCAAAAAAGATATGGAGTCTCTCTAAGAGGAAGATACATTCTGATAGAAACAAGACAAAACAAAAACTAAAGCAAAACAAAAATCAGTGCTTTGCAGAATATGCACTAACTCAGAGCAGGATACAGCTTGGTTGCAACATTAGGCAAATTTCTATTTCAAGAGAGACAATAGTTTCACTAAATAATAAAAGACAAGTTTGGAGAGCAGACAAGGAACAAAACAGAAGAAAAAACGCAAATCGTGTTAGAAAGGCAGGAATAGGGGCACGTGTTCAAGATGGTGCAGATCAATTAGTACCAGAAACCCAAAAAGGCTGACTTGAAAATAGACGACGAATTGAAGCAAGTAGTGGTCATCGATGCCCTAATTGGAGCAGTCTGCATGGAGATATCTGTTTTAGCTTGCAAAGGAGCAGGGAAGGGCATGAATGGTGAGAACTAATGATCTTCAAGCAGTTGGGAGGCAAGAAACAGGGAATCCAAGAAGGGGGGTTGGGGAGAGAGGGGATTAGGAGCTTTTTTCTTTTGATTTTATTTGTAGGAGAGTTTTGTCTAATTGTACTTTATGTGTGACTGGTACCCCTGGAGTTTAGAAGAGGGTATTAGGTTCCTTGGGACTAGAGGTTCAGATAGACCCACAGGGTATCAACTTGTGGGTGCTAGTACTGACCCTGGGTACTCTACAAGAGCAGTCAATATGCTCCTTTTTTTCCTTCTTTTTTTCTAATCACTCTATTCATTTACATCTCAAATGATATCCCACTTCCCAGTTACTCCCTCCACCAACCCTCTATCCCATATCTGTCACCCCATTTGCCTGTATGAAAGTGCTCCCCCACCCACCCACCCTCTCCCACCCAACTATTCCAGCACCCCCCTATGCTTTGGCATCAAGCCTCTCCAGGACCAAAAGTCACCCTTCTCATTGCTGTCAGGGTCAGGCAAGGACATCCTCTGCTACATATTTGGAGCCATTGATCCTTCCTGGTACACTCCTTGGTTGGTGGTGTAGACTCTGGGAGTACTGGATGGTCAGCCCAGTCTATGTTTTTCTTCCAATAGGGTTGGTTGCAATCCCTTTCCACTCCTCCAGTCCTTCCACCAGCTCCCTCACCAAGTTCCCTGAGCTAGGTCAGATGGTTGGTTCCAAGCATCCACATCTGCATTGGTCAGTTGCTGCCCACACTTCCTCAGAAACAACCAGAATAGGTTCCTGTTGGCAAGTGCCTTTTGACCACAGCAACAGTGTTGGCTTTGGTGTCTGCAGACATGCTGGATCCCAAGGTGTGGCAGTCCCTTTTTGGCCTGTCCTTCAGTCTCTGTTTTACTTTTTTTCTCTATGTTTTTTTCCTTTGGGCAGAAATATTTGTGGATTAACAACTTTGAGATGTATGGGTAACCCCATCTCTCACAGGAGCCAAACCACTGAGCCATCTCTCCAGCTATGAAACTGAAGTTAAGAAACAAAGACTGACACTGATAGTGGGATGCTAACCCCCGTGGCTTGCACTTCCCCAGAAACAACTCACAGACTGTATGAAGTCCAAGAAATAAAGAAAACAAAACAAAACAATAAAAATATTTACAAAACAAGAAAACTTTATTTCCATGTTACATTTTGTTTTACATGTACTTTATGCTCATTGTAACTATTAAGTTTTCAAGGCATACTATCAAACCTTGAAAAAAAATCAAGTACTGACTAAAAAATATATTCATATAGTTTTATGTAAAAATTATGTTAAAATCTGAAAAAAATTACTGACAAAAATGTATAATTTTAAGCAAAAAATGTTTAAAATCTGTACATTTATCTTTGTTTTGTAAAATAAAGTTTTTTTTTTTTTAAAAATAAAGAAACAAAGACTGAGTTATCTCAATAGTTTTGAACGTTTGTTCACAAGAGAGGCATTAAAGATAAAAAGGTGTCTGTATGCATAGTGAGAGAATAATCAGAAGCAAGGGTGGGAGGGAGGACTAGGGAGGCAGGGTCTCCCTGCCACTGCCATGCAAGCACAACTTGGGATTCCAGGTACCCATGTAAAAAGGAAAAGATGCATGGTCATGAGAACCTGAGTGCGTATGCTAGCACTTTGTGGGCATTAGTGGGATGGGAATAACAAGTCCCTAGCACTCACCAGCCAGCGAGTGCTGCTAATTAGTGAGTTAGAATCCAGCAAGAGCCATCATCTCAGAAGAGTAAAAAATGATTGAAAAGGGAAACCAATGTCAACACCTTCTGGCTTTTACATTTGCTTATTTGTATGCTCTCATATATGAACACATACCTATATACACATGTGTATACACACAAAATGTGCACACGCATGCACAACACACAAACACACATGCACATACACATACACACACACCATTAGAATAGTTGGTCTGCAGTGGACAGTGAAAACCTGTTCTCTTGGATCAGGAGAGGCTAAACTAGGGGTACATAGGTAAACAAATAAAATAGGAAATGCACACTGCCTTGGGTTTCCCTGTATACTAAGAAAAGTTTTCTTGTGAATAGAAGGCAGGGAAAGTAGAGTCCTAGGAACCTGAGCTCTTGAGTGAACTTAGAAGTATGATCTGTGGGCAAAACAAGGTCAAGGAGGTGAAAGCATCAGTGCAGCTCATTGGGGCTATAGGAGTGTGTGTGTGTGTGTGTGTGTGTGTGTGTGTGTGTGTGTGTGTGTGTGTGTGTGTGTGTGTGTGTTGGAGGGGTCAAACTGTTTTCAGCCTTTTGTGAAAGTGGGAGGCAACCTGAGGGAAACTGTGAGGATGATTCAGAGTTAAGTTGTGGAGAAGAAATGTATGCTACCTAGTGGGAAGGGGTGTGGAAGCTTGAGAGCCATCCAAAAATGATCCAGCATTACTGTCATCCCAGTGAAAGAGGCAGATATGTGTGAGAATAACTAAGTTAAGTACATCTAACCCGACTCTTCTATCCTATAATTTCCTAGTCTCCCACTCATTTTGGCATAAAACCTAATGTTTCTTTTGCATAATAAAAGGTTATCTGTACATAGTCCTGTGTGTGTGTGTGTGTGTGTGTATGCACATGCATAAAGGCTGAAGGTCAACCCTGAGTGTCATTTTTCAGATACTATTCCCCTTAATTTTAAAGAAATTTATCTCATTGGCCTAGGACTCACTTGTTTGTCTATATTGGGGATGACTTTAGAAACCTAAGAACCTGTCCATCTCCACCCTACCCCAGCACTACCTGTATGATAGGATTAGAAGAACAGATCACCATGCCTAACTTCTTTACAAGGGTTATGTGCTCAAAATCGTGTCTTCATGTATCAGCTCAGATGTCTTCTTAGGCCACAATCCAGAGTTCTACACATAATCTTGTCCCAGTGTTTTCTAGCAACCCCCTTGGCTTGGAACATTCAAACTTACTGATCCTTCTAATATTTCTCAAATAGAGCACACACTTTCCAAACTAAAGACCTACGAACATGCCCTTCTTGCCTCCTGTCTCATACTTCTGTCAACATTTTCATTTATATTCATTCGTTTCAGCTCAAATATCTTTCCTGGTGTTTATTTGTCTGGTAGGATAATGGTAAAATAATTGTCCCCATTCTCATTCACACACCACTCTTAGGGATTCAGGAAAGATTTGTGACACAAATTAGGTAGCAATAATAATACTAATGATACATACACACATATATATATATATATATATATATATATATATCACAGTGTTTTAGACATTAGGTGAGGCATATGCATGTACCTGAGCATGTATGAATAAATAAATAAGATGTAATAAACTAAATTAAAAATAAAGAATACTATACTTAGGTATCTAAACTCAAATTGCTCATATTCTAACCAAGAACAATAATATAAGTTTAAAAATACATTATTTTGGTGATTGAGATAAAATCTAGGGCTTTGTGTTTGCCAGACAAGCACAGGACCACTGAGGAACATTACTGCTCCAATATTCAAAAGTTTTACAACCCTGAAATTAGTTCTTGAGTTTTTCTGAATCTGCACTCCATTTCCATAGCATTTTGAGCCCATTTTGGTACTGAGTTTAATTATTCAGAAAGCTTCCTGAGGCATCTTTTCCCTTCTGATTCACATCCCATCTCTCTGTGGGCCCCTATTAAAGAGATGCTGAGATGCAAGCAATCAATGTGAAATATGTATTTTAATAGTGGTTTTGGCTGCATGGGAAATTCATAGAATTAGGAGGAAATGGAATCCTACCCTATGCACCATCCAGTCAAAATGGTATTTTATCAGCCTGGATATTTTATTCTTCTACAAGAACTCTGCGTCCCTGGAGCTGTTTTAATCTTGGCTCATTAAAAGTTAATATAATTTGGATTGGTGCTATTCATTCTGTTTTGGGCCACCTCATTTACCCAGTGCAGCCTGTGCTTCCTCACACCCACTCCATATGAACACAGATGCATCCATTTCATCAGCACTCAGGATGCAGGTTGGAGCAATCAATAGTTGATTATTGATAAAAGATAATCCTCACAAAGAGTACTGATTCAAATGTCAGTTGTAAGATAGATGCCAGAAATGTATTTGATAATTTGGGGAAGTCAGGAGATAATAGAGAAATATTTCCCTGTTGTGGCCATTACCAAGCCCAGGGGAGAGTGTTCACCATTAATATGTGGGGTGTAAAAGTAGCATAAACTTGATCCCCCCAGGCAAGCCCTGAAAAGAGATGACAGGAGGCATAGGAAATGGAAGTTTCTCCATTATTACATCAAAAGGACTGATGATCAGAATCCTTGACAAAGGGTGAGATGGTTCTTTTGTATGTGAAGGTGTGTATTAATTGTGAACATATTCAAGTGTGTATGAGTGTATATGTGTGTGTGTATGAGTATGTGAAAGTAGGTGTATGTGTGTCTGAGAATATGAGTGTGCATGAGTGTTGGTAAACCTGTGCCTACTTGGGTAGTGTACTGGATGGTTTTGTGTTAACTTGACACAAGCTGGAGTTATCACAGATAAAGGAGCTTCAGTTGAGGAAATGCTCCCATGAAATCCAGCTGTAAGTCATGTTCTTAACTAATGATCAAGGACAGAGAGCCCAGCCCATTGTAGGTGGTGCCATCCCTGGGCTGGTAGACCTGGGTTCTATAAGAAAGAGAGCTGAATAAGCCAGGGGAAGCAAGCCAGTAAGTAACATCGCTCTATGGTGTCTGCATCAGCTCCTACTCCCTGACCTGCTTGAGTTCCAGTCCTGACTTCCTTGGGTAATAAGCAGCAATGTGGACGTGTAAGCTGAATAAAACCTTTTATGCCCAACTTGCTTCTTGGTCATGTTTTATGCAGGAATAGAAAACATGACTAAGACAAATGGGAAGTAATGGATATAGGTTAATTTTTGTTTTGTGCAGAATTCTTTTTCCCCTGGTGAATGTGAGTCCAAGAGTTTGGTCTTACATGTTTTTAGTATGTATTTTTCATGTTTTTCTGGGGATCATTCTCAGGCCTTCATGCCTGTGAAGCCAGAACCTACTGAGGCATCCCTTGCTCCAGCATTGTTATGGGTATTGTGATAATGGGTGGAGGAATGGGTGTGACCTGGAGGTTGGAAGCAAGGATGGACTAGAATTGGTGCTTTTTCTCTTAAGAACTGACACCCACTTCTGTGGATGGCTACCTGAGTAGGCTTTACATTCCTATTGGATTCCACAGTCCCACTATTAACTACATATTCTTGTGTTCATGCATTCTATCAAAACACTCCCAGAGATCTTGTTACCTACAGACACCTGCTCCCGTAGGGATGCAGAATCTAAAACACGCTGAGATACTGCCTTGTTTCTGGTAGTGACTACAGTCTTTGAAAGTGTCTATGGACCTTGATGGAATAACTCAAAACATAGTATGCTCATCTTGGGGATAGAAAGTAGACCGGGGACTTAGGTAAGAATGTAGTGGAAAAACTTGTTAACAGATTTAAAGAGACTTTGAATGTTGAAAGTTTGATGATACTTTCCTGTTTGCCAGAAGTAGAGGTGGAACAACAGAGTATTTTTGAAAGAAAGAGCCATTGTTAGTACTGTCCCAAGGCAATCAGAGGTTTATTTGCTTGGAAAATGATGTTATATGAGTTGGTACCCTAGGAGTTGAGACTGAATCAAGCAAGTAAGTGGTATTGGACACAATATCTTCCATTGCTCAGGAGAACTTCCATCTAATTTGCTTCCTAACATATAAGGCTGTGAAGACATGGAGCTGTGTGGCTACTGAGCAAGCCTGAAGCAAGAGTGAGGTTAAGGCATGTCTAGAAGCTAGAAATTTCCACCTGTGTCTTCCTGGACATGTAGCCCTGTGCTCCAAATTTTGTCCACTAGAGGAGGTCACATAGCCAGTAGCCAGGTTAAATTTCCTTTATCCTGATAAGGTCATGTCCAGTAGCACCTAGAATTCCTCTTTATGAAAGAAGGATTGTACATATACAAGGAGTGTATGATATACATGCATACAAAGGTTTAAATAGCATTTGTCCCCCCCCCACACACACAAACACCATTTAAAGAGCTGTCTCATTGAAGCTTGTCTCACAAGAATCTGTTCTGGTCTTTGCTCATTTGCCACTTGAGGTCTCCATCTCTCAGCCTTTTCTGCCTTGATTTGCTTCCCAGCTTAGAATACATCAGTTATGACTGTGTGATGGTCATGTGACTACTGCATGTATTAGGCAGCTCATAACCCTCTGTAGCTCCAACTCCACAGTATAGAAAGCTTTCTTTTGGCTTCTGTAGTTTTCACACCCATACAAACACACACACACACACACACACACACACACACACACACACACACACATACACACACACACAAACATATTTAAGAAAATATAAGATTGATCATTAAAAAAGGAGATGACTGATATGTGTAAGAAGAGGCTTCTTAGAGGCTTAGGTTAAAATTCTGGTTTATTCGTATCTTTCCAGTGAGATGAAGAAGACATGTCTGGAGCCTAGGTAAGAGTGGGCAGAGTGTAAAGTAAAGGCAACTGAGGAAAACGTTAATGGTATATATTTGTTTCTGAGATGTAATAGCTAAAGTTTCTACAAAAAGAGCACTGTTTGGTTTTTATAAAGAGTATAGTTTATTTGCTATCTAGCATTGCAAATATTTATTAGTTGCCTATACTGCATTTTTATTAAATACCTACTTTATGCTAATGGAAAACTAATCAAATCCCCTTGTGTAGATACTACGATTATTTCAGCAGAATGCAGAAACATGTTGGAAAGTAGAGAAGGTGTGTAATACAGAATCACTGAGAGTTCTGTTGATCCTTTTCAGAAGGAGATATTACTCTACTAATTAATAACTAAAACCTTAATGGCACCAATATGTTTATGATACTCAAAACTGGACTAACACATGGTGGCACTTGTCCTAGGCATAGTTTATTTATAGATACTGGTTAAGTATCTCTGTGGAATTCTGCATATACATGTTTCATAGTTGATCGTGATAATGGTTAAGTCAAACCTTGTCTCTGAATATATTAACTCATTTACTAGTGTTCATTAAGCTCTTAAAGTTCATGTTTGTGTGTTTATGTTTGTTTGTATATATGTACTATTTGTGTGTATCTATGTGTATGTACATGTTTGTATGCATGCAAATCTGAATATTTGTGTGTTTATGTGTATGCTCATTGTGTGTTTGTGTGTATATATATATATATGCTTGTATGTATGTATGTTTGTGTATATATATGTTTGTATGTATTTGTGTGTATGTATGTGTGAATGTGTATGCTTGTTTGTGTATTTATGAGCATATATTTGTCTATGTAGGTGTATTTGTATATGTGTTTATGTGTGTATATATTTGTGTGTAAGGATTGATAGTGTTGTAGGGACCAGTGAAAATACAATACCCAGTACACACCAAGATTTTTTTTTTCATTCAATAATTTATGTCATATACTTTTAAAGGAAGGTAAATTATCTACATTTGATATCATTATAATTATTAAACAAATGTTTTTGAACAGGTAAAGGTATTTGCATTTCCTATAAGAAAATTAATTCAAACATAAACCAACATTTTCTTGGAATTAAAAGCAAATAAAATAAAATGTTTTCATTTCACTTAAAAAATTGTAAAGGTAAGCAATAACTAGTTTCATGTCAACTTGATGAAAGCTAAGCTAGAGTCTTTGGAGAGGAGGGAATCTCAGTTTTTTGTTTTTTTTTTTTAGTTGTTGTTTTAAATATGCCTTTATGAAATTAGGGTTTTAAGTAGGCCTGGAGGACATCTTCTTAACTGGTGACTGATGGAGAAAGGCACATCCCACTGTGAATGAGTCACTCCTGGACTGGGTGCCTTGGATGTTTTAATAAAGCAGACTGAGCAAGCCATGAGCGTCAAGCCAATAATCAGTAATCCTCTATGGCTTCTGTTTCAGCTTATGCCTCCAGGTTTCTATCTGGTTTAAGTTTCTGTACAGTTTGAGTTTCTGCCTTGGCTTCCCTTAATAGACTCTACTCTGGATATGTAAGCCAAATAAATAGTTTCCTTCCCAAGTTGCTTTTCTTGGTGGTGTTTCATCTCTGCAATAGTAACTCTGACTAAGGCATAAAAAGAACATGAATAAAAATTACAAAAAAGGTGTTAAAATATCAATGAAAGCATCATAAAAATGAACCCAAAAGACAGATTTCCCTTATTCTCTACTGCCATCTCTTGTGGTTTCTACTTTTGAGTCTTTTCATGTGGGTCAATGATCACAAATAACCTCAGAATCTGGGAAAGAAGAAGGAAACAATCTGGATAAAACAGTAAGATGTCTAAGGCTACAGATAGTGGGGCACAGGTGCAATGAAAGAAGGAATGGAAGAGCAATGTTGGTGCTTAATGCGGGGGGAAGGGTAATATATATGCAGAGTTGAGAGAGAGAGAGATAGAGAGAGAGAGAGAGAGAGAGAGAGAGAGAGAGAGAGAGAGAGAGAGAGAGAGAGAGAGAGAGAGAGAGAAACATGCCATGCTGAAATATGTTCTGTCCTACATATACTTTGATGCTTATGGTAACTAGTGGGATTTCAATGCAGGCTGTCAAACCTCTAAAAGAATTAAGTACTGACAAAAATATTCATATAATGTCATGCCACAATGCCTTTAAAATCTGTATATGTATTCCTCTTTTTAAAAAATAAAGTGGCAAGAAAAAAAAAGAAAAAAATATGTATATGTGTTTCTGTGTACATATTTTTTAAAACAACTTATTTTACAAAACAAAGATAAATGTACAGATTTTAAGCATTTTATGCATAAAATTATACAATACATTTTTGTCAGTACTTTTTTCACATTTTAAAATAATTTTTACATAAAACTATATGAATATATTTTTTAGTCAGTACTTGATTTTTTTAAAGGTTTGACAGTATGCATTGAAAACCCAATAGTTACAATGAGCATAAAGTACATGTAAAACAAAATGTAACATGGAAATAGTCAAAGTTTTCTTGTTGTGTAAAGATTTTTTGTTATGTTTTGTTTTGTTTATTTCTTGGACTTCATACAGTCTGTGAGTTGTTTCTGGGGCAGTGCAAGCCTCTGGGGTTAGCATCCCACTATCAGTGACTGCATATTATGTCTGTTCTTTTGTGACTGGGTTATCTCAATCAGAATAATATTCTCTAGATGAAGCCATTTTCTTAAGAATTTGGTAAAGTCATTGTTTCTGGTGGCTGAGTAGTATTCCATTGTGTAAATATATCACAATTTTTGTATCCATTCATCTATTGAAGGACATCTGGGTTCTTTCCAGCTTCTGGCTATTATAAATAGAGCTGCTGTGAACATTGTGCTGCATATATCTTTGTTGTGTACTAAGGTGTCTCTGGGGTATATGCCCAGAAGTGGAATAGCTGGGTCTTCAGGTAGTATTATGTCCAATTTTCTGAGGTATAGCCAAACTGATTTGCAGAGTGGTTGTATTAGTTTGCAACCCCACCAACAGTGGAGAAGTGTTCCTCTTTCTCCGCAACCTCGCCAGCATCTGTTGTCATCTGAGTTTTAGATCTTGGCCAGTCTGACAGGTGTGAGGTGGAATCTCAGGGTTGTTTTGATTTGCCTTTCCCTGATGACTAAGGATGTCAAGCACTTCCTCAGATATTTCTCAGCCATTCCATATTCCTCAACTGAGAAAGTTTTGTTTAGCTCTGTACCCCATTTTTTAATAGGGTTATTTGATTCTCTGGTGTCTAGCTTTTTGAGTTCTTTGTATACCTTAGATATTAGGCCTCTATCTGATGTGGAGTTGGTAAAGATCTTTTCCCATTCTGTTGGCTGCCATTTTTTTTTTTCTTGACAATTTCCTTAGCCTTACAGAAACTTTGCAATCTCATTAAGTCCCATTTGTTAATCTTTGACCTTAGAGCTTGAGCCATTGGTGTTTTGTTCAGAAAATTTTCTCCTGTGCCTATATGTTCTAAAGTTTTCCCTACTTTCTCATCTAATAGTTTCAATGTATCTGGTTTAATGTGGAGATCTTTGATCCACTTACACTTGAGCTTTGTACAAGGAGATAAGAAAGGGACTATTTTCATTCTTTTGCATGCTGAGTTCCAGTTGAACCAGCACCATTTGTTGAATAGGCTGTCCTTTTTCCATTGAATGTTTACTGCTCCTTTGTCAAAAATTAGGTGATGATATACATGAGGGCTCATTTCTGGATCTTCTATTCTATTCCATTGATCCACATGCCTATTTCTGTACCAGTACCATGCAGTTTTCAGTACAATTGCCTTGTAATATAGCTTGAGGTCAGGGATAGTGATTCCCGCAGATGTTTTCTTGTTGTTGAGGATTCATTTCGCTATTCTAGGTCTTTTGTTGTTCCATATGAAATTGCACATTGATCTTTCCAATTCAATGAAGAACTGGGTTGGAATTTTGATGGGGATTGTGTTGAATCTGTAGATTGCTTTTGGTAGGATGGCCATTTTTAAAATATTGATCTTTCCAATCCATGAGCATGGGAGATCTTTCCATTTTCTGAGATCCTCCTCAATTTCCTTCTTTAGAGGTTTGAAGTTTTTGTCATACAGGTCCTTCACTTGCTTAGTTAGAGTCACACCAAGGTATTTCATAGTTTTTGTGATGATTGTGAAGGGTACCGTTTCCCTAATTTCTTTCTCCACATGTTTTTTCCTTTGAGTATATGAAGGCTACTGATTTGTTTGAGTTGATTTTGTATCCAGCCACTTTGCTGAACTTGTTTATCAGCTGTAGGAGTTCTCTGGTGGAATTTTTGGGGTCACTTAAGTACACTATCATGTCATCGGCAAAGAGTGATGCTTTTAATCTCTTCTTTTCCAATTTGTATCCCCTTGATCTCTTTTTGCTGTGTAATTGCTCCAGCCAGGACTTCCAGTACTATGTTGAATAGGTAGGGGGAGAGTGAGCAGCCTTGTTGAGTCCCTGATTTTAGTGGGATTGCTTCAAGATTCCCACCATTAAGTTTGATGTTGGCTGTTGGTTTGCTGTATATTGCTTTTATTATGTTGAATTATGGACCTTGGATTCCTGTTCTTTCCAGGACTTTTAACATGAAGGGGTGTTGAATTTTTCAAATGCTTTCTCAGCATCTAGTTAGATGACCATGTGATTTTGTTCTTTGAGTTTGTTTATATGGTGGATTACATTGATGGATTTCCGTATATTTAACCATCTCTGCATCCCAGGGATGAAGCCTACTTGGACGTGATGAATGATCGTTTTGATGTTTTCTTGGATTTGGTTTGCAAGGATTTTGTTGAGTATTTTTGCATCAATGTTCATAAGTGAGATTGGTCTGAAGTTCTCTTTCCTTGTAGGGTCTTTGTGTAGTTTAGGTATGAGGGTTATTGTAGCCTCAAAAAATGATTTGGGTAGCATTCCATCTGATTCTATCTTTTGGAATATTTTGGAGAGTATTGGTGTTATATCCGCAATAAATATCTGTTAAAATTCTGCACTGAACCCTTCTGGACCTGGGCCTTTTTTGGTTGTGAGGCTTTTGATGAATTCTATTTCTTTAGGTGTTATAGGGTTATTTAGATGGTTTATTTGGTCCTGGTTCAACTTTGGGATCTTGTATCTATCTAGGAATTCGTCCATTTTCTCTAGATTTTCTAATTTTGTGGAGTATAAGTTTTTGTACTAGGATCTGATGATTTCTTGAATTTCCTCAGTTTCAGTTGTTATGTCTCCACTTTCCTTTCTGATTTTGTTTATTTGGATACTCTCTCTTTGCCCTCTAGTTAGTCTGGCTAGGGGTTTATCAATCTTGTTGATTTTCTCAAAGAACCAACTTTTGGTTTTGTTGATTTTTCAATGGTTCTTTTTGTTTCTATTTGGTCTATTTCTGCCCTAATTTTGATTATTTCTTGCTGTCTACTCTTCTTGGATATATCTGCTTCCTTTTGTTCTAGGGCTTTTAGCTGTGCTGTCAGGTTGCTGATGTAAGCTCTCTCAAGTTTCTTTTTGGAAGCACTTAGGGCTATGGGTTGTTCTCTTAGTACTGCTTTCATTGCATCCCATAGGTTTGGGTATGTTGTGTTTTCATTTTTGTTGAATTCTAGAAAGTCCTTAATTTTTTCTTTATTTCTTTTTTGACACTGCTATAGTTTAACAGAGCTTTGTTTAGTTTCCATGTGTATGTGGGCTTTTTGTTGTCTTTGTTGTTGTTAAAGACCAGCCGTAGACCATGGTTATCTGAGAGGATGCATGGGAGTATTTCAATCTTCTCATATCGACTGAGGCTTGTTCTGTGTCCAATTATGTGGTCAATTTTCGAGAAGATGCCATGGGGTGCTGAGAAGAAGGTGTATTCTTTTACTTTAGGATGATATGTTCTGTAGATATCTATTAATTCCAGTTGGTTCATAGTCTCTGCTAGTTTTACAGTTTCCCTGTTCTGTTTCTGTTTCCATGATCTGTCCATTGGTGAGAGTGGGGTATTAAAGTCCCCACTATTATTGTGTGGGGTGAAATGTATTTTTTGAGCTTTAGTAGGGTTTCTTTTATGAATGTGGGTGCTTTTTTATTTGGAGCATATATGTTAAGGATTGTGAGTTCCTCCTGACAGATTTCCCCGGTAATGAGTAAAAAGTGTCCTTCCTTATCTTTTTTGATAACTTTTGGTTGGAAACTTACTTTATTTGATATTAGAATAGCCACTCCAGCTTGCTTCTTGGGGCTGTTTGCTTGGAAGTTTTTTTCCCACCCTTTTACTCTGAGATAGTGTCTGTCTTTGTCTCTGAGATGAGTTTCCTGTTTGCAGCAAAAGGCTGGATTTTGTTTATTTATCCAGTCTGATAGCCTATGTCTTTTTATTGAGAAGTTGAGTCCATTTATGTTAAGAAATATCAAGGAATAGTTGTTTCTGTTTCCTGCTATTATTGCTTTTGTGGGTTGCATTGTGTCTGTGTCTTTTTCTTCTTTTAGTTTTCTTGTTTAGGTGGTTTCTTGTTTTACTAGGCTTTATTTTCCCTCATTGTATTGGGTTTTCCACCTATAATTCATTGTAGTGCTGGGTTCGTGGTCAGATATTGTGTAAATTTTGATTTGTCTTGAAATATCTTTATCTCTCCATCTATGGTGATTGATAGTTTTGCTGGGTATAGCAGCTTGGGCTGGCACTTGTGCTCTCTTAGGGTCTGCATGATGTCTATCCAGGCTCTTCTAGCATTCATAGTCTCTGTTGAGAAATCAGGTGTGATTCTGATTGGCCTGCCTTTATATATTACCTGCCCTTTATCCCTTACTGCTTTTAGTATTCTTTCTTTGCTTTTGGCACTTGTTGTTTTTACTATTATGTGTCCGGAGGTATTTCTTTTCTGGTCCAACCTATTTGGAGTTCTGATGGCTTCTTTTATGCTCGTGGTCATCTCATTCTTGAGGGTAGGGAAGTTTTCTTCTACAATTTTGTTGAAGATATTTACTGTGCCTCTTAGTTGATACTCTTCTTCCTCTTCTATTCCTATTATCCTTAGGTTAGGTTTTCTCATTGTGTCCTGGATTTCCTGGATATTTTGGGTTAGGAGCTTTTTTTTTTTTTTTTTTTTTTTTTTGCATCTTTTCTGGCTGTTTTGTCTATGTTTACAATGTTGTCTTCTGCCCCCGAGATTCTCTCTTCCATCTCTTGTAATCTATTGGAAATGCTTGCTTCTGTGACTCCTGATTTCTTTTTTAGGTGTTCTACCTCTAGGTTTATCTCTTTTAGTGTTTTCTTTATTGTGTCAATATCTGTTTTAAATTCCCTCTTCCATTCCTTCGTCTCTTTGGATCTGTTTTCCTCTAGTTCTTTGAGTTCTTTGAGTGTTTTTCTTGTTTCCTCTTTAAAAGCTTCTCAATCTTTTTGCTTTTCCTCTTGTTCTTGTTTAAGTATCTCTGTCACCATCTTGAGGTATGATTTCAGGTCTGCATCTTCTTTTTCTGGAGTGTTTCACATTCCGATGTTTGCTGTCATGGGAGAGCTGGGTTCTGGTGTTGCCAGGTTGTCTTGGTTTCCTTGGGATATACTCTTTTGCTTTCCTCTTGCCATTTTGTTGTCAGTGATATGTTCTTGCCTTTCCCTTATATCTGCTCTGTGTCCCTGGATCTCCACTGGTCCAGGTGGCAGATGGGCAGAACCCTGTTCTATGCCTCAGAGTAGCCGGGTGGGAACAGAAGTTCGAAAGTTCTGTTCCTCATCTCTGGATCAGGCAGGTTGGAGGGTGTGCTTTGCGTGCGCACTCCACAGAGATCTCTCTTCTCCCTGGCAGCCTAGATCTCCTACTCACCAGTTTTTCAACCTTTAGGAGCTGGGGGTCCGTGTGGCAGATGGGCCGGGCTCTGTTCTGTGCCCTGGAGTCGCTGCCAGGTGGAAACAGATGTTCCAAAGTTCTGTTCCTGTCCCTGGATCAGGCAGGTTGGAGGGTGCATTTTGCGTGCACACTCCGCTGAGATCTCTCTGCTCCCTGGCTGGCTAGATCTCCTACTCACCAGTTTTTCAACCTTTAGGGGCTGGCGGTCCGCGTGGCAGATCCACACCAAGATTTTTTAACCAGAGAAAATTTATTGATTTCAACAGCAAACTAACTGACATTCAGCACAGACTTGGCAGCTGGAACTGTGACTCTAACTCTTTTGGGTAAGTAAATTCAGCCCCCCAAAACAAGCAACATGTGTAAGACAACATCACAAGATTACAAAAGCCAGGTTAGTTATTCATGGGTTTTGTAGCTGGAATACAGAAGATATCACAAAAGAAACAGAACATATCTTTGCCCATAGCTTGACCTTAAATGGCTGTCAATTCTCAGCAAATGGGTGACTGACTTAAGTTGGCAGTATTCATGCCAAGCTTCATTCCTTCAGTAGTACTAGGAGATAAACTCGGGGGACAATGTGTGTTAGGCACTGATCTACATCCTCCAACTCTCTTTTACCTCCTATTTTCAGACACTGGCTCACTAAATTGCCAAAACTTGCTGTGAATACATTCTGTAGCCAAAGAAAGCCCTGATCTTAGAGCTTGGTACTTCATCCTCCCAAATAGGTGGCATTATAGGCCTCTAGAACTAAGACAAGCACTGGAATTTTTCATGACTCTAAAATTATTGCAATCATAACTGGTAGCCATTATTTCATTCATTTGATTCTGTTTGGAAATTTCTGAGAAAGGAGAGTGATCAGCCAACCAGTCAGTGAAAAGATAAAGGATTGAGTGAACAAAACAGAAGATAGAGGCAGATAGCCTTGCTCTTAAAAGTCAGTTCTCATAGGGACCTTCTATGCTACAAGGTGAAAGTTAGCAGGAGTCCTAGGAATTGTATGGCTGAAGCCTAATGTCAGGCTCTCTGCAGGATCTCCCATTCCTACTGTATTTTCTCCTCCATTCTTATGTTGATAGCCATAAGCAGCAGTCACAAGAATCCATCTGCTGCTAAAATCCCCTGTGTTCCTAATGATTAAGTCTCTGTAGGTTACCAAGTTTAGTCTCTTCTGATTACCAGCATTCCTTCTGTCTCAGCCTCCCAAACAGGCAAATTCCACAGATTTTTCATTCATATATGTATTTTTCCTTACAGTTTTATTTAAAAATAAAGACCAGAGATACATGTACAGAGTTTTAAAAGCATTTTGGCATAAAACTATATGAATATATATTTGTCAGTACTTGATGTTTTAAAGGTTTAATAGTATACATTGAAACCTTACTAGTTACAAAAACATTCAATTGAAAAAGGACAGCGTCTTCAACAAATGATGTTGGCTCAACTGGCAGTCAGAATGCAGAAGAATGAAAATAGATCCTTCTTATCTTATTGTACAAAGCTCTAGTGCAAGTGGATCAAAGATCCCCACATAAAACCAGGTACACTGAAACTATTATAAGAGAAAGTGGGCAAAACCTTAGAACACGTAGGCACAGGGGAAATTTTCCTGAACAGAACACCAATGGCTTGGGCTCTGATATCAAGAATCAACAAATGGGACTTAATGAGATAGCAAAGTTTCTGTAAGGCTAAGGACACTGTCAAGAAAATAAAACAGCAAGCAACAGATTGGGAAAAGATCTTTACCAATCCAACATCTGATGGAGGTTTAATATTCAATATATACAAAGAACTCAATAAATTAGACTCCAGAGAATCAAACAATCCTATTAAAATTTTGGGTACAGAGCTAAACAAAGTATTCTCAATTGAGGAATATTGAATGACTGAGAAGCACCTATGGAAATGATCAACATCCCTAGTCATCTGGGAAACGCAAATCAAAACAACCCTAAGATTCTACCTCATACCAGTCAAAATGGATAAGATCAAAACTCAGGTGACAACAAATGATGGCAAAGGTGTGGAGAAAGGGGAACACTCCACCACTGTTGGTGGGGTTGTAAGCTGGTACAGCCACTCTGGAAATCAGTCTGGCGATTCCTCAGAAAATTGGAAGTAGTACTACCCGAAGACCCAGTTATTCCACTTCTGGGAATATACCCCAAAGATGCTCCAACATACAATAAGGACATATGCTCCATCATGTTCATAATAGTCTTATTCATAATATCCAGAAGCTGGAAAGAACCCAGATGTTCTTCAGTAGATGAATAGATACAGAAATTGTGCTATATTTACACTCAGCTATTAGAAACAATGACTTTACAAAATTCCTAGGAAAATAGATGTATGTATGGAATATCATATGTGTTTTGTTTGGAATATTCATAAAAGCTAGCAAATTAGCAAGGCCAATGCTGTGGTAGGAAATGGGGTGTTTTATGGGAGGAGAGATAGATCATAATGATGTGAAAGGAATATGATGAAAGATTAAATTGGAGTAAATGATAGGAGGGCAGGATAAAGAAGGAATTCTAGGAGAGATAAATAATACGAACACTATCTTTTTAAAAGACATAAGGAAACTACTGTTGTAGAAGCTTTCTATACTTTCACATAGATAAAATGGTACTAAACGGAGTTGTCCTGTAATCCTCTGCTAGATTTGTCTATAAACTAGCAAATAAAAACCCCAGTGGATTATTTAGAATTGGTTACCTCTTTTGTTGGTTTTGGACAGCGGGGTCCCACAGATCACAGAAATCCTCGAACATTACAAGCTCTCTTCATTTGTTAAAGTTATCTTCTAGAAATTGCTGACAATATAACGTACTTAAATGTCCATGAAACATTTGCCTATCTTGATGTGAATTACCTCTCTCAGAATAGCTCTGTCCACTGACTTGAGAATTACACCTTTACTTTATATTTGAGTTAATATTCTATTGTATGACTGGGCCACATTTTTGCTATACATTTAGTGGGTGTTGCCTGGAGTTTCATCCTTATTGGCTAGCTGTTATAGTGCTGGAAGTTGCCACGTTATTAGACTGGAATCACCAATCTTTCCCAGTTATGAGCCCTACAAGTTATAATAATCTACTTGGCAAGGCATATCATGTTTAGAGCTTTTTTATCTAGATTTTAAGACTTGGAGGTCATCTTGTTTTACATGTACTATTCTTAAATGCTCAGCAGCTGTGTTAGACTATCTATTACTTTGAGTTTGTCTCTCAACCACAGTTCACCATATTTTTTGAGACAAAATTTATCACTAAACTTGGTACTCACTCATTCAGCCAGGGTGTCAGCTTGTTAGCTCTAGGGATCTGCATGGCTCACTTATTCAGCCTACAATATCAGACCAGGATTTCTACCATTTTGTTTTGTTTTTAGCATGGTTGTGGCAAGCACTTTCCCATATATTCAACTAAACAATTTCCTCATTCCAAGTATTGCTCTTACTTCTAACCTATTATGACCCTTGTATGTAAGAAAATAATTAAATAAATGTTTGTAATCAGATGAAGTGAGTGGGAAGGCACACCTTTTTATAAAACAGATTGTTATTCTGAAATACGGAAAGGATTCCAGCTAGCTGGGCTGATAATTGGTGGGAACAGAAGTAATACTAAGTCTGTGTTTGCATCCCTAACCTTCCCAGAAATTTAGTGAGTCAGTGTGATAAACACAAAGGTCTACATTTCATCTGCAATCTTAGGTATATAAAACTATAAAAAGAATGCCATTTTTGGGTAACAGAGAAGATAGAGATGAGAAAATGACTTGAATGTTTAAAGATCAGAAATTCAAACAGTGTTTGAGACTGCAAGATTAATCATTTTATTTTGTGCTTTTTGGTAAAAGAGATGGATGGATTTAACAATAAGAAGTCAAAAGAAGTATTTTTCCTAATGAAGAGATAAGACTATTTTGATTAGACATTTACCTTTCTCCACACTCACTGAGCCCTCACCAAATGTACAGAGAAATGAGCATTTACTGATGCTCATAGTCACGTACTACACAAGGTTCAAGTACATGAATGAATGGAGCTATCCATTGAAGCTATCTTATAATACCTATGATAAACAATGAGACTGGGGTACACAGAATTAAAACAGCATACTCAAGGACATACATCCAGGGGGAGACCATCCAAAGCATTTCTCAGGCATCTGATCCCATCCCTGCACCAGGAACCAACAGTATACTGAAAAACAAAGACAAACACTTCCTGTTTTGTTTTTTTTCTTTCTCAACTAGAGATTCAAGAGGGAAATTATAGGCACATAAACAAAACAAAATCCTTGATAAGCAAGAAAAAAAACCCATATTCAATTAGGAAGAAGTTAGGTGGGACAAAAATAGTCTGTGCAAATCTTCCTTTCCGGTTGGAATTTAGCTTTACGTGACTGCCACTAACAAGAGTTGAAACAACTGTGAATCTTCCTGAGTAATGGTGAGTCATAAAATAACTATATTTCCAAGTATTATAAATAGATAAAAACCATTGAAGTGGCCTATGTGCCATTTATGTTCAGGGACTGGAACCAGGGAGGTCCCTGACTTTTAGATAATTAGATTGAAATGAGACATTTTGTGCCAAGAGGAAGCACTGTTGTTCACTTCTTCCTAATATTTCAGACCCAGCTTCCATCTGAGTCCTGCCTTCTCCCAAATCAGTCTGACTCTATGCTGTCCTGATTTAGTTGTTTTATTCAGCATCTCACTACTTTGGAACCTATTCTCATACATGGGGATGGCATTATTCCAGAATAGTCAATATCTTACAAATGAGAAAAATCAAGGTCTAGCTCAATAGTTCATAAATATGTCTGGTTATTAAGTCACCAATCCCTCTGAGTCTCCTTGAATGGTATGGGATTGATTGTGACATCATATATGTAAGTTAGTGGCTTGAGAGGCTTTAAGGTTACTTCTTGATTTCTTTCCTTTTATCTTGAGTGCACTGTGTAAGAACTGCCTGTCTTTCCAAGGTTTTCTTTGCATGGAAACTGTTTTACTGAAACAGTTGCTATGCAAATCACACTGGTGCAACCCAGAGGTAATAACTCAGAAGGCAAATGTAGCAACTATGTGGCAAGAAAATATCCAGTGTTACACATAACAGTATACTCACTGGAGACTATCTATGGATGGCAGTTGAGGGATATTTCAACTGAAAAGCGCAGGGATTTATTGCTCTTAGATGTCATCTTCCATCCATGAGGGTGGATTTTATGTTTCCCATGCTATCTTACTACCAAAGATAACTTCCTTATAGTCCAAGTCATAGTTCTCTGATTATCTTGGGAAATATATCTGCAGATGTTGTTCTGGAACAACTTCAGACCCTAGGCTCCATTTTTCAGTACATAAACAGTCTATTTTCTTGAAATGACATTATGTTACCTACAACTGTTCCTAGTGACATAATTGGATTATGCAAGGTAGTATTTTCCAAAGTGTCCCTAACGTTTTATCCTAGAAACATAGAGTTCCCAAGTCAAAAACACTGCAAAATGGGGACCAATATGTTTATTTACTCCAAGGATTCTCAGGGACTTTAACATGTGAATATAAAAGCTTAATTGTCAAGCATTTTCTAAGAATATTTCAATGAAATCTCCACTTACATCATCCTCCCATCTTTTAATTTTATTAGATGATGCTCTAGCTTATGCTCTACTACTCTAATATCAACAAAACCAATAGAAACATAGAGAAAGAAAGGATTGATTTTATTTCACACTTTGCCATCCATCAGCAAGGGCACCCAAGACAGGAACTCAAGGCAAAAATCTAGAGGTAGGAACTGAAGGAAAGACCGAGGAGGAACTGGCTTGCTCTGTCCACTTTCTTACACAAAGTAGGCTTGTCTGTCTAGGGATAAAACTATGCACAGGGGATAGGCCCTATTAGATTAGTTAACATTACAAAAATGCCTCAAAGATATGACCAGATGATAATATAATTTTCAAAACGCTTTAGTTGAGGTCTCTACTTCCCAGATGAATCTATATACATGCCAATTTGACAGCTAAAGCTAACTGTGACAAATGAAGAGCTTTTTCTATCTATAGTTGCCCTAAATTTGTTAAATCAAATCATGTAACATTGGTAATATTTTACTGTTATCCTACTAAAAGTGTCAACATTATATATCTTGGGAACTCAGCATTAAAGCTAAGCTCAAAGTGTTATTAAGAGATTTACATGCTATCTAGTTTCTGGATTGCAGTCCTTCCTCATTTTTACCCTTAACTTAAAGTGAAACATTCCTCATATACATTTATTCTTATCTATCTGTTCTTTAGTGACTTCTGACTAATAAAACCAGAACAGTCAATGTGTGGTGTGGTGCTTTTCCAGGATTGTTATGAAGAAAATGACAGTGTTGGGAAAGGCCATATGACATGAAATTTAAGGCGAGTGGCTTCTATACAACAGTCAGAAAAACAAGGAGGACTTCCAGGAACCTAGTCCCACCAACATCTGTATCAACTTAGAGATGGATATTTCCTAGGAGAGTCATAAATTGAGAAAATAGC